>NC_041403.2:74909450-75216950 GCF_900747795.2 Erpetoichthys calabaricus | reverse complement strand
TTCGTAGTCTGATTCACAATCTGATTGTATGGGTGGTTACCTACCAGGTAACACTTATGGTTAGCCAGCAAGTCATCATATATATATATATTATATATTTAAGGGGTATATATATATATATATATATATATATATATATATATTCTAAATATATATATGTGTATATATATATATTATCTATAATAATAAAAGGCAAAGCCCTCACTGACTGACTGACTGACTCACTGACTCACTCATCACTAATTCTCCAACTTCCCGTGTAGGTGGAAGGCTGAAATTTGGCAGGCTCATTCCTTACAGCTTACTTACAAAAGTTAGGCAGGTTTCATTTCGAAATTCAAAGCGTAATGGTCATAACTGGAACATATTTTTTGTCCATACACTGTAATGGAGGAGGCGGAGTCACGTATCGCGTCATCACGCCTCCTACGTAATCACGTGAACTAAAAACAAGGAAGAGATTTACAGCACGAGTCACATGTGCAATTAAACGTGTGCATTTACGGGGTGATTTCTCAGGCTTAAAAGCTCGCCTTTTACTAAAAAGGTAAATGCAAAACTATTTTCAATCAGTTTATTGAAACGCTCCCGTTAAGGATTGCAATAACATATTCGCGAGATAAAAGAACGAAGTAGGGGGAAATGGAGGAAGAGCCGCGAACAGCTAAGAGCAAAAAATTAATTAAACAATTGAGAATGGAGCGAGTTAAGCATACAAGCATGTTCATAAGGGAAAGAAAGCACGGTGTAAAACGTAAGTTTAAATTAAGTTTATAGAAACGCTCCCGCTGCGGATTGCAATAACATATTCGCGAGATAAAAGTTTAATGAGAACACACGAGGTATAAACGAACCACACGCCGTGGCGCAACGTTAGGGGCAACAGTTTCAACCATTCTATGATCTGCTTCTCGCAACTGAAAGACGGCACATGGCGGATGTTAGCCGACTTGCTGACCGCAACGTTAGGGGCTTCAACTATGGCGCTGACGCCACATCTCAGTGCCAACACTTTGCAGACTGTACTTAAAAGACACGCCCTCCTCACTGGACAGTTAAAAACACCAATCAAACTAACAATGACATCAAGTATTACCCAATCAAAAGTAGGAAAGGAGGCATCTTCATAAAATGCGTGTGGGATGATTTGCATGAGACGCTGCTTTAAAAAAAAAATGATAAAAAAAATACGGGATAAATCCCGTCCAGTATTGATTCAAAACGGGACGCGCAATTTCATTCTCAAACGCGGCACGATTCCGTATTTTAAAGGACGGGTGGCAACCCTACAGTGCCAGGTAACCACCCATACAATCACATTGTGATTCAGACTAGGAATGCAATTAATGTAATTACCCCGATCTACATACAAGGCGAAAGTCTTGCAACATTCAAAGATGATGGTTTGGGATAAGTACACCATACAACATAAAAGAGCTTATAAAGCCTTGAACCGAAAAAAGCAAGATCTCAGAGATTGTAAAAAAAAAAATAGGAGGTGATGTCGTTTTACTCGCTGTAGATTTTAGTCAAACATTACTAGTTATTCCACGAGGGAGACCAGCAGATCAACTCAACGCGTGTTTAAAATCCATGCTTCTCCCACGCTCGGTTATATGTCGCGTGTTCTCGGGTAGGTGCACCAAAAAATGTATACATTTAAGCATGTAATGGGCAAACAAAAAATGAGGTATACCCGAAGGCACTGCAGTAGTACTTAATGTAACTTTACTTCTTAAATGTTAATGTTTTACTGTTTAATAATTTATACGCTTCTTATATGTTGTTCAAATTCTTTTATCAAAATACCACTGACAGCGCAATGCACGATAACATGGAGTGAATACACCATACGCATCCGCCCACGGCTGCCCTGCTGTGCGCAGATAGGAGTTGATTCTACAATAAAATAAAATAAAGATAAAAAGAGTAAAACAATCATCACCCATAAAGCGGATAGTAGACGTGACGTACTATATGTGTACCACATTTCAAGTGTATATGTAGATATGTATGTATATGTATATAAATGTTTATGTGTGTGTGTATATTATATATATATATATATATATATATATATATATATATATATATATATATATATATATATAATATATATAAAAGACAGCAACAGTTATAACAATGACAACACAATTACATTGACAATCATGTTACGTTATTTTTAAAATGTTTCCTTTTTTTTTCATAACCTCTTTAACACACTACTTCTCCGCTGCGAAGCGCGGGTATTTTGCTAGTATATATATATGTGTATATATGTGTGTGTATGTGTATATATATATATATATATATATGTATATATATATATATGTATATATATGTATATGTATATGTATATAAATATATGTATATGTATATGTATATAAATATATGTATATGTATATGTATATAAATATATGTATATGTATATGTATATAAATATATGTATATGTATATGTATATAAATATATGTATATGTATATATGTATATGTATATATGTATATGTGTATATGTATATGTATATATGTATATATATATATATATATATATATATGTGTATATATATATATATGTGTGTATATATATGTATATATATATATATATATATATATATATATGTATTTTTTTTTTGTTTGTTCTTCATTTCGCCTTATACAATTTCTTGTATTAGGAATTTGGTAGTTTTCGCATACCCCTTGGGGTCAGAGCGCAGGGTCAGCCATTGTACAGCGCCCCCTGGAGCAATTACAGGTTAAGGGCCTTGCTCAAGGGCCCAGCAGAGCAGGATCTCTTTTGGCAGTGATGGGGATTCGAACCGGCAACCTTCGGGATACCAGCGCAGATCCTTAGCCTCAGAGCCACCACACCGTATATGTATGAATATGTATATGTGTGTATATGTATGTATGTATGTATGTACAGTAATCCCTCACTTATCGCGGGAGATAGGTTCCAAGGCCGACCGCGATAACTGAATTTCCGCGAAGTAGGGACATCATATTTATTTAATTATTGAACGTGTATTTGGACGTTTTTAAACCCTCCCTGTATTGTTTACAACCCACCCTTTACTCTGTTAATAACAGGGACAACTGCTAAGCAATATGAAATTGGTAGATAAGTTTACACTTACTGTATAGTGAAGTAAACGTAGCTATATACAGTATGACGTGAAAATGGTGATGAATATGCTGCGCAGTAAAAACATTGTGATTGGCAGTTGCTGCCGCTGCTTCTTTTTCACACATGGCACAGTGTAAAGTAAACCGCTTTTATTAAAAGAATCAAAACAGTTGTCCAAAGTGCAGTAGAGCATTCAATAAATCTTTAAATAAATAATCCTTAAAACAGTTGTGAAGTGGAGGTTTAAAATACACAAGAATAACAATCCTTTAACACGAGGTTAAAACGTCAACAGAAAGCAGTCTTTAAAAACAGCATCAGCGTCTGACCTGCTTCTCCCATGCGGGCTCTGCAACAGGCGAGACGCTCTTAATGCAGCTGACCTTTTCTACACTGTCCTGCTACAGC
Organism: Erpetoichthys calabaricus; assembly: GCF_900747795.2. Classification (NCBI taxonomy): domain Eukaryota; kingdom Metazoa; phylum Chordata; class Cladistia; order Polypteriformes; family Polypteridae; genus Erpetoichthys; species Erpetoichthys calabaricus. The sequence goes on along the minus strand of NC_041403.2, from coordinate 75,213,418 downwards.
TGTTTGGGTCGCCTCACCGGTCATCCACCTTCCGGTCACTCTTTCCCTTCAGAATATTCTGCGAGAGCGACCGCTGCTGCTACTCCTCGGGTGTTGGCCATACACCCAAGCTACCTGTACAGCTGCACACGAGCCTGCACTCGCTCGCTCGCTCGCACCGACTCTCTCTCTCTCTCTCTCTCTCTCTCTCTCTCTCTCCACTGCTTCCTGCCTCCTCCGTTTCATGTTTCATCTTTCCTTTTCCTCTTTTACTTCTCCTCTCCCCTTAACCGGCTCGCGCTTCTCTATATATGCGGGGAGAACGTGGCAGCTGCAGCCCATTGGCCACAGGAACAATCATGGATGTGGGCAGTTTCCCACCTGTGCACTTAGGTGAGAAACACCCACACTGCAGATTGCCCTGCGGCTCGCTACAGCTACCACGCCCCCTCGCTAAGCCGCGAGCGCGGCGATTATTTATTTAAAACAAAACGGCCTTTGCTGGAAGAGCTGTGGACCCATAACACCACAGAGATACTGTGGGATCTAGGCATCAGTCAAATCACCAATCACAGGCCCGATTAGAAAGCGGGAAGCTGTGATTTGTCGTCTCCCTCCCATGTAACAATCACAGCCCGTGTTACAACGCACTTAGTCACCGAACTTGTTTTGTTGTTCTTAGACTAGGAAATACTACTACACGTACTATGTTTAAAAAACCGCGAAGTCGTGAATCCGCGAAAAGTGAACCGCGAAGTAGCGAGGGATTACTGTATATATATGTTTACATAACCTCTTTAACACACTACTTCTCCGCTGCGAAGCGCGGGTATTTTGCTAGTTTCTTATAAAATTCTATAGGGTAGCCATCAGGGCCTGCTGATTTCCCACCTTGAAGTGACTTTATAGCATCTAGTAATTCTGATAGGGTCAGAGGTTTATCCAGTTCCTCAGCATTAAAAGTATCTATTTGTGGTATCTGTAATGTACAGTAATCCCTCGCTATATTGCGCTTCGACTTTCGTGGCTTCACTCTATCACGGATTTTATATGTAAGCATATTTAAATATATATCGCAGATTTTTTGCTGGTTCGCGGATTTCTGCGGACAATGGGTCTTTTAATTTCTGGTACATGCTTTCTCAGTTGGTTTGCCCAGTTGATTTCATACAAGGGACGCTATTGGCAGATGGCTGAGAAGCTACCCAACCAGAGCGCGTATTACGTATTAAATAAAACTCCTCAAAGCGTTCAGGTAAAGAAAAGGATGTATGATTATCCATCCATCCATTTTTTAACCCGCTGAATCCGAACACAGGGTCACGGGGGTCTGCTGGAGTCAATCCCAGCCAACACAGGGCACAAGGCAGGAACCAGTCCCGAGCAGGGCTGCCACACACACACCCACACACCAAGCACACACTAGGGCCAATTTAGAATCTCCTAGAAGAGGTCCTAGGAAGTCTGCGTATTTATCTGCCAGTTCCAGGTCAGTCTCCGAGAGGCCGTACCTCGCACTTGGGCTTGATGTCTGTCTAGAATTTGATGTAGTTTTAAGTTTCTTTTCCGGTTCTTCCTGACCTCCTCTTGTTACTCATGTTTATATACTGTAGTGGAATCTCCTCGGGTCGGGTAAATACAGGATATCTCTAAATAATAAGAAATATGTGAGAAAATAAAGCCGCTGCTAACAGAGCTCCGCTTCAGACGTCCAACTCCTGTAACGGACGAGACCTAAATATTTCTTCTTTTATGGTGTGCATCCATCAACAATCTGCTGCAAACACAGAAAAAAATCCAATGGCGTGGAAATGAACTTTTACAAACCCTCAATCTTACCTCACTATGCTTGTCAACACCACGAACGTATCACATATTGAAGACAAGTTTTATTTTGTATTGTCAGTAATGTACAGTATTTGCATCTTTTGAAAATCAGTCCATAAATTTTCTTACTCGCATCCAGCCAGAGCTTTTCCAAGAAGTATTAGGGTGAGATGAATAACTGTCCTTAATGTCAGTCCTTCACAGAGTTCAGTCAAGCCATATTCTTCATTTTGGGCCAATTTATGCATGCTTTCATTTGTTGTAGGGAACAACAGGGAGAACCAAGAGGGAAAAAAACAGTGTACATTTAGAGAAAATATGCCTACTCTGCCTGTGCACAGTCTAGGTTTGAACACATACTTTTTAGAGGCAGTGGTGCTAATCACTGCACTTTTGTCCCTAAAATAACGTCTTTCAGAATGTTTTCTTACTTATCACTCAAGTTGGAAAAGGCAGCATAGCTCAGATTTTAAGCACATGAAGAGGAATCAGAAGTGTTGTGTAATAGTTTCCTTTACAGGATGAAGAGATAATTAACTTTAGAATGTTTATACCATACATGCAAATTGACTTTGGCCAGTCAGGGTGCTGTGTGTGCGTTTGTGTGTGTGTGTGTGTGTTTTAACACTTGCGCTGAAAGCAATAGGATTTAAGAAGGTGGTTTCTTCTTTGCAAATTTCACATAATCCTTTCTTTGCAGCATTTCCGGTTATTCCCCTTCTTTTTTTAATTGTCTGAATCTCTGTCACTGTGGTGACATTAGTTTTGGTAATGTAGGTTTATTTATTAAGATTCATTACTTCTGTGTTCCCATAGATGGCGCCAAATTACATAAAGTAATTCCCCATTCTAGTCCCGTGTTTCAGTTATTCCAGTGTTTTTATATTAATCATGAGGAAAAATCTTGACATGTTCTATGTGTTTATTTTTATCCCGCTCCATAAGAAAGTACCTAGAAAGAGATTCTTTCAGTGTGTCAACCTTGCTAAATATTTATGGTGTATAAAAGGAAAGTAGAGAACAAAACCACTGTTACAGTGAGAAAAGGTAGAGACAGGTGCTAACCAGTGGTGGTAGTAAATGTTTTGAGTAAAGTTAAATGAAAAATTCAGTGGTAGTAGTAATTGGTTTGATTAGACTTGAGTAGAAAAACATGTCAACCACCTCCTCCATCATTGTCTTGTGTATTGTTTGCATTAGTATATGGTTTATCTTAGTTATATACAATCCACCTTGTAATCTTCATGTGGTTGGATAGCAATAAAACAGCAGTGGAGTTCTTATTGATTCTATGATTGTTGTTTTTTATTTGTACTTGAGGGTAAGACTCTGAGCTGTGTTGTTGACTTCGTCAGTCATCTAGTATATTATTAATTACATAATTGTTTTTTTGAAGTGATGTTAATGGTTGTGTATCGAATAGGAGGAGTATGCCTTGCTATAGACCAAAGGTACTTAATAGACCTGGAGCAACTTATACCTGCTACTACACAGATGAAACTTCTCTCTCCGTTACCAAGATCAATGCAGATATGTGCATTTTGATGTATGGTATATATTTTGACTTTTTATCATAGGTTTTATTTTCTAACTTACTCAATCTTCTCACTCTACAGGTGGCGACAGAAAAGGTTGCTGGTAAGTTCAGTTCTACTCTCTCATGGGTGAAGAACACAGTGTCGCATACTGTCAGTCAAATGGCTAGTCAGGTGGCAAGTCCATCTGCTTCATCCTTAAACACTACTTCATCTTCAACAACTCTATCTACACCTGTATTGTCCCCTTCCTCTCCAACTCAGCTTAGTCCAGATGAAATTGAATTGCTTGCAAAGCTGGAAGAACAGAACAGGTAAGGAACTGCAAATTCAGATAGTCTATAAAGCAGTAATTAAAGGAACATGAGCATTTATGAAGCATTTATAATTTATATTTTGTAACATTGTGTTGTGCCATCATTTTTTTTCCACACACTTATTTTAAGTGAAGATATACAAACAAAAAAATACCGTGTTTCCCCGAAAATAAGACAGGGTCTTACATTAATTTTTGCTCCAAAAGATGCACTAGTGCTTATTTTCAGGGGATATCTTATATTTATTCATGTACAACAATATACAATTATCCAAATACAGTCATGTCATCTTATTCTGGAATATCATCATAACTCTCCGCATTCAAACCCTGAATTTCTTGCTACTCCAGCTGCTTTTAGGATCCTCCGGGATCGATGTACGTGCTTTGATGTTTGATGAATGGTTCAATGTGGTGAAGCAAAATGCCGACATACAAATGCATTCGTGGTGCTTTGATATTCAGGCAAAGTAATAACACGAAATATTTTAAAAGTCTCACATACCATCTTCTTGCACCTTTACAATACCATCAGAATGTATGGCAGCGTATTTGAGCCACAGAGAAAAAAATAAGGACATAATGAAAATGCCTATTTTGTCATTACAGTGTAAATTTCAGCTTTAAACTCAATGTCCTCTTTGATCCCATAGTTTACTTTGTTATTAAAGTAGACTGTTGTAAATGTCATCTTAAAACAGACGCAGTTATTAAATCGCTACGCGCTTCTGGGGCTGCCTCCTGACCTGACAGCAGCGGCAAGCAGCATCGCCACACAGAACCCATTAAATTTATAATATTCCAGCTCTCTGCACATTTAGAATTCTTAGATTTATACTTGATATCACTTTCATGATGTAATGTATTAAAAATATGTATGTTACATTTTACAGATAAATCGTTAAGTTTGTTTAAATAATGAATACTACTAATAGTTACCCATATGGGGTGGCACGGTGGCAGAGTGGTAGCGCTGCTGTCTCGCAGGGAGTCACGTCCCTTGTGATCCCTGCCTGGAGTTTGCATGTTTTCCTGGTGGGTTTCCACAGTGTGCTCAGTTTTCCATCCAAAGACATGAAGGTTTGAAGATTTGGTGAAGCTCCAATGACACCAGTGTATGTGTGTGCTTGTGTTCACCTTGCGATGAGCTGATGCCCCATCTAGAGATTTTGTTTCTGTCTTGTGCTGATGGTGCTGGAATGGGTGCATCCCTGAATTGATGGATGTAATTATTAATGAAATATTTTCCAAAGATATTGTGGTAAGGAGCTCGGAATTTAATGGATGTTTCGGGCACACTGGTCGCATTGCGTGAAATATAAACCTGGCCTTAGGTGCCTTACTTCTCAGCTGATCTTGACTAGGGCTTACTTTTGGGGTAGGACTTCTATTACAGAGCAGCCTTAAAATCATGCTAGGGCTTGTTTTCAGAGTAGGTCTTATTTTCGGGGAAACACGGTAACTGTGTCCAAAAGTGGCTTGCAATTATAGCCGATAGGGTACTACTTCAAATTCAATAAAATATGTGTATGAAATTTAAGGTTTAAAGCTCATCAAACACTTAGAAATTAAGAATTGTCTTGCCTGTTTGATCCACATCTTGCGATTTCCCATGTTACATAAGTGCTTATGCCAAATATTTCACCAGAATACTGTATGTTCCACTTTTTTTTGAGATTCTGCTACTATTAAAAATGTCCATGTACACCAATCTCTATATTGAACAACTTCTATGAACCCCAGTTATGCGATTTACAGCTAGCTTCTGATTTTCTAACTTCCTGATCACAGGAATTACAGAATTTTTTTTGTTAGGATTGTTTTCTTAGCATTTAGATGTCACAAAATGTGAATGTGATGGTGAGCCTTACATGACCCAAAATGCCTTTTGTGAGGACACAATGCAAAATAGATGATGATAGAACAGCATGGAATTTGTGATTGAAACAGAAGAAGTTGTTCAGCTTTTAGCTGCCAAGATGTGCTTTTGAATACTGAATTTCTGAAGTAATACTCCATGCAGAAATCATTTTTATATGCTTGTTGCCCCATATAAAAAGAAAAAAGTTGTAATGTATTCTTATGAAGAACAAAAAGAGTTTTATATTATACAAGCCATTGATGGAAGTGCTGTACAGTGGCAAACAGCATCAAAAATGTTGTTTTTTGCACTGAATATGCTGTGCTGTCTGGTGACCTTATTTGCTAGTTATTTTCCTGAAAATATCCTGTGTGACCATCTTGTGCCTTGTGTTCGTGTAATCTTGGAATATTCAAAACTCCCAGTTATGTTTCACCTTCTCACTTCAGTGCATTCACATTGGTTTCTGGTCAAACTGTTCGGAGAAACTTGAGGTCACTGCTGATTTGTTACTTGGTCAAGAACAAAATAAACATAATTCAATTTGTATCACTGTACTCCAATGACATTTCAAGCGGACCAGGTTACAGTATATGTTTTATTGTGCATAGGGGACATGTCAGCATTACATCATAACTCGGACAAATCAAGTAAGTTTGTTTTGTTGAAATTGTGTGATTTGTATTTCTTAGTTAGTTGGGCGTTCACATGGAAACTCAGACTTGCTGTCTGTCCAAGAGCACATTAACTTTTTTTTCCAGCACCCCATCACTCTTGGCAGGGCCAGCTTGACATTTTACAGTTATAGCAGCTAATTTTCGAGGGGACAAAACCCCACCACAAGTATATAACACCTGGTAGTGAGTTAACAATTACTACTTGCAAATACTTTTAAAAACAAAATGTACATACGGAAGGAAACAACATGTGGTAATGTGCTCGCATCTTAATTAAAGGTAGTGTCTTTTTTGTATGCATATGTAAGCCTACCCCTTTAATAATAGGGGACAAAGACAGATTTTCCTTGATTTACCAATCTGCTCCACAGCTTAAAATAAGAAATCATACAAGTCAGACAGGATTAAAGTGCACATTGCAGACTTAAAATGAAATGACAGCACTTTTTATACGTGGTTGCCCCATTTTAGGGCACCATAGTGTTTGGGACAATTGGTGTCACAGGTGTTTGTGATCACTGAGATGTGTTTCATTGCTTCTTTAGTGCAGGTGTACAGTGGCATACAAATGTTTGGGCACCCTTCCTTAAAATGCCTGTTACTGTGAATAGTTAAGTGAGCAGAAGATGAACTGATTACCAAAAGGCATAAAGTTAAAGATGACATATTTCTTGAATATTTTAAAGCAAGATTACATTTTTATTTCCATCCTTCACTGGTACAAAATACCAAACAAAATTTTAAATGGCCTTTAGGCTTGTTACTTAATTGTAGCCAGCTAAGAGTCTTATTTTTTACTTGGGGTATTTTTGCCCCATCATCCTTGCAAAAGGCTTCTAAATCTGCAATATTCTTGGGCTGTCTTACATGTGCTGTTCTTTTGAGATCTATCCCCAGATTTTCAAAGGTGTTTAGGTTGGGGGACTGCAGTCAGCTTGCACCTCTTGAGATAATCATTGTAGATTTTGATGTGTTTTGGATCATTATCTTGTTGTAGGACCAAAGCACTTTTTAACTTCAACTTCTTTTTTACAGATGGTGTGATGTTCGCTTCCAAAATTTCTTTGCATGTCTTTGACTCCATTCTTCCCTCTACCAATGACATGTTCCGTATTTATTTGACTCCATTCTTCCCTCTACCAATGACATGTTCCATGTGCCACTGGCTGCAACACAAGCCCACAGCATTATCAGTCCACACCACTGCTTAATACAACAACATTTATTTATATAGCACATTTTCATACAAAAAAATGTAGCTCAAAGTGCTTTATATAATTAAGAAAAGAAAAATAAAAGACAAAGTAAGAATTAAAATAAGACAACATTAATTAACATAGAATAAGAGTAAGGTCCGATGGCCAGGGAGGACAGAAAAAACAAAAAAAAAAACTCCAGACAGCTGGAGAAAAAAATAATCTGCAGGGGTTCCAGACCATGAGACCACCCAGTCCCCTCTGGGCATTCTACCTCACATAAATGAAACAGTCCTCTTTGTATTTAGGGTTCTCATGGAAGGACTTGATGATGATGGTCATGCAGACTTCTGGCTTTTAATCCATCAATGTTGGAACATGATGCTTTGAGTAGATGGTGGTGGCGCAGGCCGCCACCACAAAGAAACCGGAAAAAGAAACAGGAGAGAGAGTAGGGATTAGTATGGATTTCAGAGCCACCATGAGTAGTTATTATAATGAAAGAGTATCAGGATTAAATTAAAGTGAAATTATGAGAAGGCCATGTTAAAATAATGTGTTTTCAGCAGTTTTTTTAAAGTGCTCCTCTGTATTAGCCTGGCGAATTCGTATTGGCAGGCTATTCCAGATTTTAGGTGCATAACAGCAGAAGGCTGCCTTACCACTTCTTTTAAGTTTTGCTCTTGGAATTCTAAGGAGACACTCATTTGAGGATCTAAGGTTACGATTTGGAATATAGGGTGTCAGATATTCCAATATATAAGATGGAGCGAGATTATTTAAGGCTTTATAAACCATAAGCAGAATTCAATTCTGAATGACACAGGTAACCAGTGTAGTGACATCAAAACTGGAGAAATGTGCTTGGATTTTCTTTTCCTAGTTAGGATTCTAGCAGCTGCATTCTGCACTAGTTGCAAACGATTTATGTCTTTTTTTTGGGTAGTCCTGAGAGGAGTGCGTTACAGTAATCTAGTCAACTGAAAACAAAAGCGTGAACTAATTTCTCAGCATCTTTCAATTTAGATTACAGTCAACAGTTACCCCTAAGCTTTTTACCTCCATCTTGACTTTTAATCCTAATGCATCTAGTTTATTTCTGATAACCTCATTGTATCCATTATTGCCAGTCACTAAAATTTCAGTTTTCTCTTTATTTAGCTTGAGAAAATTACTATTCATCCATTCAGAAATACAAGTAAGACATTGTGTTAGTGAATTGAGAGAATCGGGGTCATCAGGTGCTATTGATAAATACAGCTGTGTGTCATCAGCATAGCTGTAGTAGCTCATGTTGTGCCCTGAGATAATCTGACCTAACGGAAGCATGTAGATTGAGAAGAGCAGCGGACCCAGGATAGAGCCTTGTGGAACACCATATAGGATATCATGTGTCTTTGAGTTGTAATTACCACAACTAACAAAGAATTTTCTCCCTGCCGGGTAGGATTCAAACCAATTTAAGACATTGCCAGAGAGGCCTACCCATTGACTAAGGCGATTTCTAAGAATATTGTGATCAATGGTGTCAAATGCGGCACTCAGATCTAGTTGAAGTGTCCTTTTCTTGCAATTCTGTACTTTTTTTTTTTTTTTTCCCCCTTCAAATATACCTTTGGACATTGTGGCTAAAATGTTCTGTTTGACTTTATCAGTCCACAGGACTTGTTCCCAAAATGCATAAGGCTTGTTTATACAGTTAGGTCCATAAATATTTGGACAGAGACATCTTTTTTCTAATTTTGGTTCTGTACATTACCATAATGAATTTTAAATGAAACAACTCCGATGCAGTTGAAGTGCAGAATTTCAGCTTTAATTCAGCGGAGTGAACAAAACGATTGCATAAAAATGTGAGGCAACTAAAGCATTTTTTGAACACAATCTCTTCATTTCAGGGGCTCAAAAGTAATTGGACAATTGACTCAAAGGCTATTTCATGGGCAGGTGTGGGCAAGTCCGTCGTTATGTCATTATCAATTAAGCAGATAAAAGGCCTGGAGTTGATTTGATGTGTGGTGCTTGCATGTGGAAGATTTTGCTGTGAACAGACAACATGCGGTCAAAGGAGCTCTCCATGCAGGTGAAAGAAGCCATCCTTAAGCTGACAAAACAGAAAAAACCCATCCGAGAAATTGTTTCAGTGTTACAAGTGGCAAAATCTACAGTTTGGTACATCCTGAGAAAGAAAGCAAGCACTGGTGAACTCAGCAACGCAAAAAGACCTGGACGTCCACGGAAGACAACAGTGGTGGATGATCACAGAATCATTTCCATGGTGAAGAGAAACCTCTTCACAACAGCCAACCAAGTGAACAGCACTCTCACTTTTCTAATAATCCAATGAGCAATTCTTTCAGAAAGTTTTCTTGGTCTTCCAGACCTCAACTTGACCTCCACCATTCCTGTTAACTGCCATTTCTTAACAACATTACGAAATGAGGAAAGCAGCTGCCTGACAACACTTTTGCTATCTTTTTTTTTTTAGCTTTCTCGTGCTTTGTTAGCATCAATTATTTTATTTTTCAGAGTGCTAGGCGGCTGCTGATTGTTGGGACAAGGTTGGAGGAGTCAGAGAATTTATACAGCTTTGCAATTTGCATTACAGTGTACCTGTGGTTTCCAAATGATGACTGTGAACAAGCCATAGCACTAACAAGCTAATTAAGGTCTGCGACTTTGGTAAACGTTATCTGAGAGTTGAGATATCTTGGGGTACCCGAACTTTTTAGTGGTGCTCCTTTCTTTTTTTCACTGTACAGCTATACAATACAAAAACAGTACACTAATCTTGCATAACATGCTGAAAAGAAATGTCATCTTTAACTTTATGCCTTTCAAATATTGAATTCATCTTCTGCTCATTTAACTATTCACAGTAACGACATTTTAAGCAAGGTTATCCAAACTTTTGCATGCCACCAAGATACCTAGGTTTGCTTCTACCTACAGACTAAGTTTTCAGTCTGTAGTTGTCATTCTTCAATACGAGGACAAGAGATGAGAGGAAAAAGCCATTATGAGGCTGAAAACCAAGAATAAAAACATTAAAGACATCAGTAAAACAATAGGATTACCTCAATCTTCTGTCTGGAATATCTTTAAGAAGAAAGAATGCACAGGTGAGCTCAGTAATCACATGCCTTGGTAAGTTTAAATGGTTGCGCAGCTCAGTAAGGGGGTCCCACAGGCTGAACATATAGGGGGTGGACATTGTACATAGTTCATCATATATTTAGTTTTTTTTTTTTATTATTTTTAATAATCTTTTCATCCCTGTACAGTGCTTAAAATGTTCAGTTTATTCTATGTGCCATATAAATGTGTAGCCTGTAAATGTCAATGCTGTATGTAATAAGCTATAAAATAAACCACGATTTAGTGTTACAATGTTTTTTTCTAAACCCCCCCCCCCCAAATGTTTGTAATGGTAAGAGATTACAGATCAAATGTTACATTCAGATCTGATTGATGTTACCATTTTACATCCTTCCATCCATTATCCAACCTGCTATATCCTAACACAGGGTCATGGGGGGGGTCTGCCGGAGCCAATCCCAGCCAGCACATTGCGCAAGGCAGGAACAAACTCCAGGCAGGGCGCCAGCCCACCGCAGGGCACACACACACACACCCACACACCAAGCACACACTAGGGACAATTTAGGATTGCCAATGCACCTAGCCTACATGTCTTTGGACTGTGGAAGGAAACCCACGAAAACACGGGGAGAACATGCAAACTCCACGCAGGGAGGACCCAGGAAGCGAACCCAGGTCTCCTTACTGCGAGGCAGCAGCGCTACCACAGTGCCACCGTGCCGCCTATATTCATCATAGTTGGCACAAGTTGTGTTTAAATGTGAAATTTTATTTATACCCAAGGTTCCCATTATACCAACCAATTACCGTTTTTCATTCAAAAAAGGTAGTTTCCTGTAAAACGTGTTTTTCCACTGACCATCAATAAAGATAGTTGGTCCGTAGGAAAATCAGTGATTAGTCTACAGCACAAATGTTTTAATCATGAATATGTTACAAACAACTGTCCAAGTATAAGGAGTTCCAGTGAACTAATACTGGCCCAGTTAACCAATGCCACTATAACCAAGGCCCTTTCTCTTGGAGCATTTTCCAGGCGAAGCTAGGTAATGCAACTAGTTTGAGTATGTATATGTATGCATTTATGTATGTATAAATCAGTCCATTTTATTTGCTGATTTTAATTCTTTCAGTAACTGCAATGCATATTAAAATGATTTCTTATTACAAAGATGATTTTTTTAAATCTCTTCTTTAAATGTGGTGTTAATACTATTTTTATTGAATGAAAATATTTCTTCATTCATGTAATTTTAAAATATGTTGAAGTCAGTAATTATCACATAGTTACACCCCTATTGGACTCATCTGTGTCATTTTGGGTCAACTGACTCTTGCAACAGAAGTTTTAAAGTGAAGTTTTAGTTTTCACTCACCAGTGTGTACATTGCACCTCTCTTAGTTTAAGACTGATTAACAAGTAACATGTCTTGGTAAGTTTAAGAAAATTATCTTTTCTGAAAATAGCAAAAATAAAAGTCTCCTATAAATATATAATTGTTTGTAGAAATACTAGAAAATGTGGGTTATTTTTTGTAATAAGGATGTAATTTGATGTTAAAGAATTTGCCATAATACTGTTAACATTTTTTTCTGTATACATTTTAGATACTTGGCTAATATTGGTATTTGTGTGTTTAATAATGTCTCATTATGGTATATTCATTTTTTTGTATTTTATTAGAGGTGCTTTGGTAAAGCTGGTTATCATTGTTATAGTTTTTTACAGTTTATATCCTTAAAGACTTGTGAAAATCGTATTTTTAACTGTGGTAGTAGGAATGCTGCTTTCAGACAAAGTTGTTTTTTAAAGGCTAAATTAGATTGTTCTGATGGCATTTTGTTATTTTTAGAAAAATAAGTACTTTAACTCATTGGTAAAGCTCAAAGATTATTCAAACATTGCACAGATCCTGTGTAAACAGACTTTGCACCTTTGTTGGAAATTTTTATTAGAGCTGGTAATTCTCTGTTCTTTAATTTATTCCATTTCATGTTACCACTGTCTGTAGTACTGCTTTAAATAAATAATTCTAATTTATGTAAATATAGGTTTGCAGTTTGGGATTATATTTTGCAATAATTTATATTCAGGTGAAGTGATTTGTATACCCTCAGGTATAAGTCTGTTTTATGATGTGAGTTTCCAAAACCAAAACCAGCCATTTTCAGTCATCTAATTATTTAATACTGTTCTGTATATTAAAAATGTAGTTAATTTTTTTATGGCACCCTTTCCCTTGTGTGGCACATAAATACAAACTATGCTCCAACCACTGATTTTTGATGTTTGATCTTTGTCCAAACTATAATTATGCATCATTCCAAATATGAACTTTTTTTTTTGTTTATTTAAAGATACATTTTGTTTACAACATTACAGTAAGGATGCTAGCTTTCATTTAACATACTTGATGTTACTCCATGTAGATGTGCTTGATGAAGATCATCTTCCTAAGCCAATTAATATGTTTTTGAGGAAGATTACGCAGTGTTAAAGACTGCAAGTCTGGAAATTCATTTATGTTTGAGGCAGAAGGATTTTAAGTGTGTGATTGTGGGATCCAGGTTATGATGTTAAACTGCAAGCGGCCCTCCATATTGCAGGGAACACTTGGGTGTTGGTGAGGATTGGCACTTCAGTCACCATAAAAACTTCATGCAGCCCCGAAACAGCAGACAGAACTCCTTTCTGCTCTCCACGGGGTAACTCTGCTGCTGCTCACATTATGAAAGGGATGAGGGAAAGCCCTTGGGAGCCTCATCCTTGTAAGAGTCGAAACCGTTTGAGAGCCAATGGGGTCAGGCCTCTGGGGGTACGGCAACACTCGAGTCCCAATTTGAGGAGGCCCGTCTGGGTAGGTGCGTGGAATGTTTTGTTTCTTCGACATGATGATCATCTTTCTCTGCTGTCTGAGGAGCTGCGTAAACTCTGCATTTCAGGGACGGCACTCTCTGAGGTGTGCAGACCTGGGACTGGCCATATCTCTGTAGGTACACCTTTTATTGGTCTAGTTGTTTGGGGAGTAGCTATTTCTGTGGCGGATTGGCTCCTCCCAATGGTATCCTATGCAACTCCTTTCAATGAGCATATTATGAGACTCAGATTAAGGCACTCTCTCTGTGTCTTGTCTTTTGTCTCAATGTGTGCTCAGACTGTGGTGAGGGAGACATTTTATTCACGACTTCACTTGGTGGTTGATGGGTGCCTGCAAGGTGACACTCCTCAGGTCGTGGATGACTTCATTGCGACCACTGACACTGATAGAGACAGTTATGAGGATTGTGTTGGTCTCAATGGGTCTGGCGACTATGGTTAAAGTGGCTGCACGATCCTGGTTCATGGTACTTCAGTACTGGTGGTGTTGTGAAAGAGACTGATCACATCCTCGTGGCCATTTGTTGGAGGCTCCTACAGAAGTACCCAGTTTGTGAATTCTCACCACAGACTTATTGTTGCTACTTTGAAGATCCCGCTTTGGTCCAATAGGCTACCGCCTACTAGGAGAATGAAGCTGCACCTGGCCATACTCCAAGATCAGGGTGTCTTATGAGTTTGCACTCAAGATTGTGTGCGGAACTTGCAGAATTGGGTTATTACTGCTAATCCTAATGTGATGTGAAAGACCTTCCGTGACAAGACCCTGAAGGTTGCTGAGGGTTGAGCTGATGTTGCCGGTGTTTTGTCTCGCAAGGCACCCTGGATATCATTGAGAGGAGTTGGAGCACACATCTTGATGGCAACTCCAGTCTGTACCAGGAACTGAGAAGGATGGCTCTGAGGGCAGATAAGGAAGACTCTGTGAGAAAGTGACACACCATCTTTTGTCTAGTGACCCACATCCTGCTTACAGAGGAATCAAAGCATTACGCACATCTGAATCTGGCCTCTGTTCAAACCTCTGTTTTTTCCCCAGTTGATTCTGTGGTTTGTCAGGGGTGTGTTCTTGCTCCTACTCTGTTCAATGCTTGAATGGATTGGTGTTGGGCAGGGTTGTGGGGTCTAGCGGCTGTGGGACATCTGTTGAAGAAAGCTTCACCGATGTTGACGATGCCGTGATCTTCGTGGAGTCAATGGAAGCTCTGATAGAGACTGAACGAGGAGTCAGAGTGCCTGGGCTTGCGAGCATCCTGGGTAAAAAACAGATTCCAGGCCTTTAATGACCTTGTGGACACAGCCAGCAGAAGTGTGTCTGTCTGCAGAGAAATGTCAACCTCGTTGAGAGGTTTACTTACCTTGGCATTGACATTCATGTCTCTGGTGACTCTTCTATGAAGTCAGTAGACAGATTGAGAGAGCATGGCGAGTCATGAGGTTGCTGGAAAGTGGTGTGTGGTGCTCCCAATATCTCTGCAATAGGAGGAAGATCTGGACTGGACTTCGGGAAAATCCTTGCATACTGCTGGTTGCTCATGGAGTCCCAAATGTGACACATTATCTGCATTGTGAGGGAGCGTCAGTTACCGCACTATGGCCATGTGGCGCGATTTCCTGAAGGTCATCCGGCTTGCAGGATTCTCATTGTTGAAGACCCGAGTGGCTGGACCAGACCAAGGGGACAACCACAATAACACCTGCTTGTGGCAGACAGATGGACGTTTCTGTAGGGTGGGACTGGACCGTGTGTCTTCCTGGGGGGTTTCCAACCAGGATCCACAGCTGTTTCGTCATGTGGTGGGTGTGGCAATGCACTCTACCAATGTATGCTCCCCAATCTGACCTGAACCGGATTGAGGGAATTGTACTCATTATTTAAAAAAAACACATTCACATTTCAGCATGTTTTCTTTATTGCCATTTCTATCTTATAATGGAGTACAGAAATAGATTCATGTATGCTTTGATAGCATAGTGATGTAACTGACTAGATACAAGTTTAATTATTTAACTTGTAGTGTCACAAATTTGGTGAAATGATGGCAAGATTAGTCTCTTTTTAATACTATGCTCTACATAGTCCCCATAAATTAATGGAATCTTTGTTTTCATTCCCTGTTTGCTATAAGCACATCTACTAATGGCGGTCTCAGTATCCATTCATTTTCTAACTGCCGTATATAGCTCAGGGTCATGGGACAATTCCCTTATGCTCCCATAATTAGGCATACAAGACTGTGGGGAAACTTCACACTGGCAGAGCTAGTAACAGCTGCAGCAAGTGAAAATTAAGTCAAGTCTCAAAGTGTGGCTACTTGTCTTGTGTGCACCTGGAATTAAATGAGCTGCTGTATTTGTTAATCTGTATAAATAAAATTGTAAGGTGATTGGATGGATGTCTGACTGTTTGTTAGCTAATCATGCAAAAATGGCTAAACAGACTTTCACAAAATTTTGCGTGTTCCTTGGCATTGGTCCAACTTAAAATATAGGCTAAATGTTGCCATCTTAAAAACCAGCACTGATGAGGGGCTTATACTTCCTATCAGGCAGTAGGAGTGTGCTGGGCTTTGGGTGGGAGTATCGTCATCCGCGTGCAGTTAGTTTTCTACTGGTCAAAGAGGAATCTCATTTAAGACGACAGGCACATGCAGTCTTTTCTTCTTGATTAACATGGATGTTATATGTATATCATGTACTGTATCATCTGCATAGAGATGATATGAGATATTCTTAAGTTGAGAGTCTATGATAAAGAAAGTATATATAAGGAGAAAAGTACAGGTCCAAGAACCAAGCCTTGTGACACTCCACATGTCAAAGGAGCAGAGTCAGATGAAAAGCCAGCCGC
Organism: Erpetoichthys calabaricus; assembly: GCF_900747795.2. Lineage (NCBI taxonomy): Eukaryota > Metazoa > Chordata > Cladistia > Polypteriformes > Polypteridae > Erpetoichthys > Erpetoichthys calabaricus. The sequence continues at coordinate 75,197,196 of NC_041403.2, read as the reverse complement.
ACCGACAAACTCCTAATCGACAAATAAGAGGAAAACCAGTCCAAAGCAGAGCCAGAGACACCTAACAGCTCTAATATGTTAATTAAAATCCGATGGACCATTGTATCAAAAGCTGCGGCAAGATCTAACAGTACCAGCACAAAACACTGGCCTAGATCAGCAGCAATTAAAAGATCACTAAAAACTTTTTAAGAGTTGTTTCTGTAGAATGTTGCCTCCAAAAACCAGATTGAAAAGAATCAAAGAACCGCCGCTCCTCTAAGAAGGCACAGAGTTACTGTTCAACCACCTTTTCCAAAACTTTGGCAATAAAAGACAGTTTTAAAATTGGCCTATAATTACTCAAAGTAGCGGGAGAAGAATTAGATTTTTTCAACAACGGTTGAATTATAGCATGCTTAAAATACGATGGAACCCCACCAGATCTCAAGGAGTAATTTATGATATTTAAAAGGCACAGACCTATACAACTCAGTTTTTAACATTAAAATGGCTAAACAGACTTTCACAAAATATTGCAGAATTAGCAGGTGAGGGGACGCTGGCACACGCATATTGCTGCCGCTCCTCCCTGGTTACACTTTTCGTAAAATTTGTCTTAATTCTACACTTTCTTACGCTTGTTTTATTTCTTTTATCGTACGTATAGTTCATGGATACAGCTGACTGGAATTGCATGGATTTGGCTTAATATTTACAGATTTTATGGACTCTATTTTGACTGGGAACAGCTGAGTCTGTGGATCACGGGACGAGACCTACGAACATTTCTTTGTACCTGGCGATCTAGGACCTCGGGATGATCTGTCTCCGTGATTATATTCGCTATGCTGATCTGCTCCCGTTTATCTTACAGTACTGTACGACTGGGAACTGATCTGATGTTCATACTAACCTGGCTTATGGCTCCGGGGCGATCACACCTGAAATTACCAAGCGTTACTGTTTGTGGCTGTGTATTGGAACCTCCAAATCCTGCTACCTCCTCCTGCTTTGCTTTCTGCTGCTTTGCTATCGCCGCTCATCTACGCTACCACACCCGCCTGTCCTACCGGTTCCGCTGTGCTGCTTCTCCACTGCTATCAGTTAAGTATCTTAATTTTACACACTATCATGTTAAAATACTCTCATGACAAACTCCTTCTTATTAAACAGTTTGTCCAGAGCAAATGGTCTGACTGGAATATCCTAAAAGACGCCGGTATTTTGCAGCGCCCGAAATATGTACATCGCAGGTCAGGTCGCTGCCACCGCCGGGCTGCGAATGAAAAGACCACCGGCAGCATTTGCTCAGGAATACGCCGTCCTTCTCATGGCCCTGGAGATAGAAGTGTCAGTGTGCCAAATTTACATTTTGTGGAAATAAACTCCGATCATGGCTCTGTGCAAAAAGAAGCCTCATTAACTAATATTGCACTGTTTAACCCGAGATCTCTTAATGGCAAAGCATTGGTGCTGTCAGAACTCATCACTGACACCAAACTTGATATTCTGTGTTTAATTGAGACTTGGCAAAAACCGAACGAATTTACGTCTCTCATGGAGGCGACTCCAACTGGTTTCACTTTCCACACAGAGCCTCGCAGGTCAAGGCAAGGTGGTGGGCTTGCAGTAATTGTCAGAGCAGACTTAAACATCAAACGAATCCCAGTTGACTGTCCATTGTCTTTTTTGAGTGCCTGGCTCTTAAACTAATAACTGAATCAGGTCCCGACTCACTCATTGTTCTTTATCGTCCTCCAAAATACAATGCATCCTTCTTATCCGATCTGATTGAACTTTTGACCCACCTAAGCTCTTACTCTCAGAGAATTATCCTTCTTGGTGATTTCAACATCCATATTGACATTATTACATCTAAAATGAGAAATGAATTCCTATCCTTACTGGACTCTTTTGACTTGACACAACATGTTGATTTTCCCACCCACTCTGGTGGTCATATATTGGATCTGATCTGTACTTCTGGACTATCTGTTGCCAACTTTCACAGCACTGATTTGGGACTCTCTGACCATAAAGCAGTATTTTTCACTGTCTCACTGCTTTTCCCTCCTCTTACCTGTAAAACGATAAATTTCTTACAGAAACCTTAAAAATATCTGTCCCTCTATCCTTTCTGGATCCATTTCTGATCTTTTTCTGTCTTCACCTATTCCGTCAACACTAGATAGTCATGTTGACCTCTATAACACAGCCCTTCATTCAGCATTAGATAAAACAGCTCCTTTAAAACATAAGGAGGTTTCCTTTAAACGTTCAGCTCCTTGGTATAATTCAGAATTGCGATCTATGAAGACAGCTGGCCGACGCCTTGAGAGAATGTCACGTAAGTCTGGCCTCACTTGGCACATCCAGGCTTTCTCTGACCACTAAAGAGCTTACAGAGAAGCACTAACCGCTGCCAAGAACACCCATTATGGCAGAATAATAGAAAGTGACACTGTCAGACATGACATTCTACTGTCCAGAATGGAGAATATGCTGGGTATCTCTGGCACTGCCCTCCAGTGGTTCAAGTCCTATCTTACTGATAGGCAAGAATTTGTTAGTCTTGGCAACCGCAGATCCAGCTCGGTGCTAGTCACACAAGGAGTTCCTCAGGGCTCTGTTCTCGGTCCTCTGCTTTTCTGTATTTATATGCTTCCCCTTGGCCATATTATTCGTAGCTATGGACTGGGTTATCATTTTTATGCAGATGACACTCAACTCTACTTCACTGTTAAAAGTGGAACTTCATCAGAGCTTTCTCAGCTCACAACCTGCAAGTTTCCTTTTCCTTTTCCGGTGTCCTGTTGGTGGTGGCGTGTGCCACCACCATCTACCCAAAGCACCATGATGTTCCAGCAATGATGGATGGATTAAAAGCCAGAAGTCTGTATGACCATCAGCATCAAGTGACTTCGTGAAAAGCCCGAACTACAAAGAGGACTATTTCATTTATGTTAGGTAGAATGCCCAAAGGGGACTGGGCGGTCTCGTGGCCTGGAACCCCTACAGATTTTATTTTTTTCTCCAGCCTTCTGGAGTTTTTTTTTGTTTTTTCTGTCCACCCTGGCCATCGGACCTTACTCCTTTCTATGTTAATTAATGTTGTCTTATTTTAATTTCTTATTTTGTCTTTTATTTTTCTTCTCTTCATTATGTAAAGCACTTTGAGCTACTTTTTGTATGAAAATGTGCTATATAAATAAATGATGTTGTTGTTGTTGTAGTGAAATTAAAACCTGGATGGAGCAGAACTCTTTAAAATTAAACTGCAACAAAACTGAACTCCTGCAAATTGGGACTAAAATGCAGCTTAATAAAATGAGCTCCTTCCCAGTCCATCTTGACGGTGATCTCCTCAGACCTGCCTCTACTATAAAGAATCTTGGTGGCATTTTTGATTTCTCCCTTTCTTATTATGCCAACATAAATCACATTAAGAAACTTTCTTACTTTCACCTCCGTAACATATTCCGTGTTCGCTCCTTCCTCTCCTTTTCTAATGCTGAGAAACTTGTCCATGCTTTTATCGCATCCCACATCGATTATTGTAATTCCCTACTGGCAGGTGCCCCTTCTAATCTTATATCTCCGCTCCAGCTTATTCAAAACTCGGCTGCAAGAGTCCTTACTCAAACCAGCAGCAGCGAGCACATCATACCCATCCTGCTCCGTCTTCACTGGCTTCCTGTGTCTTACAGAATCGAATATAAAATTCTATTAATAACCTACAAAGCCTAAATAACCTCGCGCTAAACTACATCAGTGACCTTCTCCATCACTATGTGCCTACCCGCCCACTAAGGTCCTCCGATTCTGGCAATCTTGTTGTGCCCCACACTAATCTACACTCCGTGGGTGACGGGGCTTTCAGCTGTATAGCACCCAGACTCTGGAATGACGTACCGAAATTAATTAGATCAACTGACTCCATGAATTCTTTTAAAAAACAACTCAAAACTCATCTGTTCAGGAAGGCTTTTAGCTCTACGTGACTTTATTACCCTTCTCTCAGTGTACCTCTCTGTCAAGATGTTCATGTAACCTGTATGTGTGTGTGCTAGACGATCAATTATGTTGTCTGTTAGGCCTTTTTTTTTTTTTCTCTGAATTCACTGTCTTAATCTTCTTTCTTTATCTGGTTTGTACAATGCTATATACTGTATACCCTGCCATTCTTGTTATAGTCTGTAAGTGCCTTGAGCATGGGAAAGGCACTATATAAATAAAATGTATTATTATTATTTTATTATTATTAATGATGTTGGCAACAGGTCAGAAGGACATGATGGTTTCATCTTTCTGAGCAAGTCAGAAAGTGAAACTTCTGAGAACACAAAAGACTCCGAACATGAGTGAATGAGATCACTAGGTAAAACAAGTGGAACAATATTAGCCCAAACAACAAAAACTTTGCTAATAAAAAAATTAAGAAAATTATTAGTCACTATCAGAAAAAATCTGAGTTATAGATTGAGTTGGAGAAATAATATTGTGAATAGTATCAAATAGCACTTTGGGATTACGCTTGAGTCCGAATATGATTAGAAAAATAAGCTGTTCTAGCATTCCTAACCAAAGAATTAAAAGTAGTAAATAAATCCTGAATTTCTAGATTAGTAGACTTCCATGGGCGCTCCATTTTTTGACAAGAACGCCCAAGATTACGAATGGAGCCATTCATCCAAGGAACTGAATGGGTAACAGAACACTGCCTGATTTTAAAAGGAGCAATCTTATTCAAAGTATTAGTGAAATGGTCATTAAAACATTGAACTGCTAACTCAACATTATCAACATTACTACTGGCATCAGATGCCACAAACAAATCAACAAACTGATTAATCACGGACTCATTAATGAAATGAGTATGTCTAGAGTTAACACAAGGTGACAACTCTAAATTTGAGAACAACTCAAGCAAAACATGATCACTAAAGGTTACATCACAAATAGTAACGTCATTCAGAGTAACTCCATATGAAAAAAACAAATCCAATATGTGTGCCCCCCACTATGGGTAGGGTCAACAACATGTTGTACAAAATTGAAAGTCTGTGTCGGTGATACACACAAATTCGCCAGGCACATTACATAAAATATTATCCACATGGATGTTAAAATCACCCAGCATTATTATTCTATCCAGCTTAATAATGGTGGATACAAAATCTAATGAAAGTTCAGTCCTCGGCACAATTCTATCAGATTAGTAAAATCGGAATCGTTCCAGGATTACTCCCTTGGTGAACTCGGCATCTCGGATTGGGGGCAGGGCGCAACATGTCTGGTAATCCAAGTAGAACAGGTCTCAGTAACCCTCAGACAAAGATTGTAGATCCACACCAGAAACACAATGCCATAGACACCGAAACCTCACATGCACACCTGCCCCTTTTCCCCGCTTCCTCTGATGGGCCTGCAGGTTGACACAGGTGCTGTTAACCAACAGCGGGGAAAAGCCTCTGAACAACACAGCATTCACAAACGGGAGAGGTAAAAAGATATAGTTGTAATGCTGAGAAACATTTCCCATTGCTGATCTAATGTTGATCAATGAAATGCAATCGTACACTAACACGGCTGGAAAACCACGTATGACTAGTGTCACAAAATAAACAAAAAAACACAAAAATATCCCACAACTGCAATGAACGGGTCAAGGCAAAGGCACAGTCTAACAGAGGCTCCATCATGACAATTTCATTGTCTTAGGGGATTACAGCTTTGTCTAAAAGTGTCTTTTTTATCTCATTGTGGATTGTGTTTAGCCATATTGAATTTTCAAGTCATTTTTTTTCATTATTTGTTTAATCCCAGGTAACACCAGGTAGTTTGGTAGTGACAAGATAAACTTAATTTAGAGTTTGAATATTTTGAAGCACAAATCACATCTCCCTATTAATATAATATGTACTATACTAACAGAAATGCGTCATCGCTGAGATGCCAGAATACCATACTTATTTGCTGAATACGAAAATGCATGTACTAAATATGTGTCATCTGTTTGTTTTTTGAAGGCAAAGTAATTTTCATGAGTAAAACCCCTAGAATGTAGTAAAACCAGAAGTTTCATTTAGTTAATTGGTTACAAGTAACATCACTCCAGTTAATTATCTAATTCTAGATTTGTACAGAGGCTAAGCAATAACAAAATCTGCTCACACAAGGTATTCTTAAAACGGCACAATGAAGGCTGTTTTACAAGAGTTCTGAAATAATGGATTAATGTAAAACTGACCAGACTAATTTCACACAGGAAGCCTTAAAGTTTGGTCAGATGTAAAAAAAAGGACGGGTAAGCTTTGAGCAGTTAAAGCACCAAGAGTTTGACATATTTGAAAATTAAATCAATTTAACTTGCTTATTAAATAATACATTAGTTTTTTTAACCAGCTAATGATGTTGCTGTGAAAAACAGCTTTAGAGGATTTTATCTTGGAATTCTCTAATTCAACAATCTAAACACAACAATATTTCAGTTTTTATTTTTAGTATATATTTAAAGCAGTACAGCATTTTTCATTTATTGGAGAGAAACTGTCAAATAATTAATTTAGAATGTGCACATTGTAGGATAAATTAGGTTGTTGTTGTTAATTCTTTATAAATTCTATGCTGACCCAATCGACTTACTGGTTGTTCTACAATGTCTATAATAAAATTTAAGGTCTGATCTGTTTTGTACATTTATGAATTCTAACACTATTTTACTTAAATGAAGCTGGGCAACTACTTGATGTTTATACCCTTGTTTTAGAGCTGCTGTTACTGTTAGTGATTATTTTATATTCTATTACAGAAGAAGGTACAATTTTGTTAGTTTGAGCAGTATATCTCCTTTTAGTGTTGAATTGGTATCAAACAGTGTAAAAATTCACTGGTATTAGTATCAAATATAAAAATTCTGGTATGGTGAGGTCCCTAGTCTTAATAGGTTTGTTGATCTTCCTGATAAATCTAGCCATGCAGTCATTTTCTTTATTCCTGTTGAATGTAATATTTGGACATTAACTGTAAACTCTTAATTGTTTCTTTGTAAACTGAAATGCTGTAAGATTAACTGATTGGGTTGGTCTACTATTTAGTATGACTGCAATCCTCTTATACCTGGCATAATCTGAGGTTCCTGCATGTTCTGTCTGTGGCCAGTACATTTTTTTCATGAATTACAATATACCAACAAAAATGAGATGGTATAACAACACTATGTCTTTTCAAACCAAAAAATGCATTTATTTGGAAAGTTCATCTCTCTCTCTCTTTACTATATTCCTCAAGTGATTAAGGTACTGTTCTGTACAGGAAGTGGGCTCTTTCTTTGTGTTTTTCTGTTGCTTTTAAAGTCTCTTATTTTATTCTAAGATTCTAATTTTTTTTTTCTTTTGCATACTTCTAAAGGCTTCTGGAGACTGACAGCAAGTCCCTTCGATCTGTTAATGGATCACGCAGAAATAGTGGTTCTTCTCTGGTGTCCAGTTCTTCTGCTTCCAGTAATTTAAGCCACCTTGAAGAAGACTCATGGATTCTCTGGGGAAGAATAGTGAATGAATGGGAGGATGTACGGAAAAAAAAAGAGAAACAAATTAAGGTAATTCAAGCAAGGAGAATTTTTGTTATCTATTTATTTATTAAACCTGTTCTCCATTCTGTTGTATTTCCGCAATTTGTGCAGTGTAAAACTCTTCAAAAATAACACTGCATACAGTATAAACTAAAATCCAGTTAAAACACTTTTTTGCATTTTGTGTGTGTACTTTAGCTTGTTGGCAATATGCAGTCCATTAATACATAATTAAAATGCTTGAACATTTAGTAAGCTACTGTGTTTAAATCGATTGGATGTAGTAGAAAGTGGTCAGGGAAGATACTGTCCTCATAATGATAGGTGTCCAGTTTTTTCACACTATAGGACAAGAATGATGAATCAGGGAGGCTGATAGAAAATATTGAGGGGAAGATCTAGTCATTTTGCTAGAACAGAGCGACAAAAGATAAAGAAGGAATATGGAGAAAGAGAGCAGACCCTGGAGGTAAGAAACATATACTGCGTTACACTTTCAAGTGGTAACACAGTAAATTATTAACAATCAACAAGATACATTTTTTTAGATAAATTGCTTATTGAAGCCAGAAATAAGCTGGCATCAGATGGGTTGAGTTGTAAGTGGCCACAAACTATTTTCTGGATGATTTGTGAACACTACGAAGAAGTGTAGTGTTTTTGAATAACTATTCTTTCAGACTTTTAAAAATTTAATATTGGCATATGCTCCTTTGTTACTTCTGCATTTATATGTCTGTAATAGTTTTGCCCATTTGTGTCAATTTTTCTGAGCAAAATTACTCGGGCTGCATATTCCGAATGGGAATCTTTAGTGAACAGAAAGTTTCAAGTCCTTGTTGATTCAAACTCTTTGAGATTGTACAAGGTTTAGACATGGTCATACCAGAAAATCACATTTTTGTTTTTTAAATCTAAATTATTGTGAATATGGCTGCATACTACAAAATATTTTGCATTTTGAAACATTACTATGCACATGTAGACAGGATTTTCAAATTTGCATTAGCTCTCAAATATCTTTGCAAAGACAGAGTTGACTAATTGCGATCCGCTATGCTGCTCCTAAATTTGAGATTCAGCTGTCGGAAAGAGTCTATATTCTGTTATCCAGCTTTCCCGGGGAGGCTTCGAAAAGTGTGATAGATGTATTTCTAATTCTTCCTTACATCGGTGATGTTCATGGTTAAGATGAACATTTTCCAACTCTTGCTTGGAAAAGCTTGAGCAAGATTTTGCCTGTTCTTTCAAAGTAGCTGAACAACTGGCTGAAATACCTCTGAAAATTGTTACTAAACTGTCAAACTTCCCGTCATGGTAAGCTTTAGGCTTGCAAACAAAAAAATAATTGGCTAGGAAGAGAAGTACTACTTTTAATTTGTGCTTAACTTTTTCTGGTTTTATTTTATTTTTTTATTGTCCTGGTAAAATGTTAAAAGATTTTCTATACTGAAAATTTTCCTGCCTACAACAAATACCCGAAAAAATCTCTACTGCTTACTGTAACACTAGATACCTGGGAACTCCTCACCACACACAATAGATTAGCCTCAGTTAGTGACCCGCCTTGCCATGTGTAAGGCACGGAGGGCACACGGTTTTAAACCGTGCCTTATGTGCCCAATAGTATGAAAGTTAATATGCTCCATTGACTGTGCATTGCCATATGTTTAGTGTGTAATGAAGGCGAAGTTAAACATCTTTAAGTATAGAAACAACTGAAGTTTGACAAGAATAGCTGTTTAGAGAGAAAATATTTTCTCTTTTTTTGCCTTTTATTCTATGTGTATAACCAACCTTTTTTCTTTATTCTTGTGTGGACTATTTCCTTTGAATTTTCACTAAATCTTTTAAAATAAACTTTTGGACTGAGACATTACTTTCGACACACGTTTGACCTGTGCTTGATGCTGCCTTACTCTCCTGCAGCTACAGTTAAAGTTTAAAACCTGCCCATTTAAGCCTGACATCGGTCCATGACGGAAGAAAACAAGCGAGGATTTGAAAGACTCGATATGTATTTTTAATCTGTCGTTTGATCAGAGTTTGACAGAACCATTAGCACTCTTTGTGTGACTGTATAAACTAAGGTAAAGGAGCTTATATATCTTAAAGGGAACCCATCTTGGTGCATTATCCACATGACATCTCTACTTGGAAGCCTGAGGGGACATTAAACTCCACACAGAAGCCTGAGTGGCTTGAGTGGTTACCCTGACAATTGTGACGCAACAGTGGAGGACCATGACGACAGCAAGCAGTTCACCATATCAGCGCAGCCCGGGTTAATCTCGAGATGCATGCTACTGGCCAACCCTTCAGAACTAGGTGTTGATCTTCAGTCAGAAATAGATGAAAAATACGGACAGTTATCCAGCCTGAAGCATGTAAAACATTTACAAAAAACAAATCTAACTGGAAAAAAATCACATTCCTGATATGTAATAAAAGAGGTTAAGTGATGAATTATTATCCGTGCAAAGAGACAAAGATGAACGGAACAGGCTACATAAAAGGTTTTTATATTAAACTGAAGACTCTACGTGCGTTTATGGGAAAGACGATGGAATGGGTTTTGGAAACACGTCAGAATAAGTCTCTCCAAGCTGCCACCCGATTCTGCAAACCAATTCAAGGGCTTTTGATTTATTAACGATATCACTCCTGCCAACAGTGTCTCCCAAGTTTCTACAAAAACTAAAAGTCGAGCAAATGCAGCAGCTTCCTCTGTTAGTGCCATCAGGCTACAAGAAACTGAACACGCAGTATTGCTTGCCAGAGCCGAAGCCGCAAAAAGACAGCAGGCTCTAGATATGGAAGAGGCATAGTTGAAAGCCAAAAGAGAATTTGAAGAAGCACAGCTAAAGGCTAAAAGAGATAGCTGGCATTAGAAGCAGCAATTGCAGAATCCAATGCAAAATTGAGAGCTCTTAAAGGATGTAACCTCATTCCAAGTAAACAAAATCCCTATAATGTTCCTGAGAAACCAGATGTGAGAAATGAAGAGCCATATTATTCAGATATTTGTGGCTTTTTACATAGAAATGAAAGTAAATATGAGCCTCTCCAACAGCATTATGAATAGCAAAATAAGGCACAAGTACCTCGTGCTGTATTGAAAGGTTCCAGTACTTGATGGCGATCCAATGATTTATGTGGACTTTATTGGAGCATTTGATCGTGCTATTGATGAGCTGATAGAGAACCCCTGAGCTAAATTGGACTTAAAACAATTTACCAAAGGTTCACCCCATGAAATTGTTAAAAGCTGTATAAACCTGCCACCGGCAGAAGGTTACAAAAAGGCCAGAAAGAAGCTTGAAAGCCTTTATGGAAACCATCTGCAGATAGCAGATGCATACATGAAGAAAGCCGAAAGGTGGCCGATGGAAAAGGTCTGATGGATTATTTGGTCTTTCTTGGTAGCTATATGAACATTATGTCCAGCTTGAAGAATAGAAATTAATTTCAAAGTAACAGTAACCTTTGTACTATAATCTCTAAGCTCTCACAAGAATTGCGAGGACAGTGGCAACGTGTGGCTTGGAATATTCAAGGTAAAGAAGACAGATGTGCAAGACTCGTCAACCTAGTGGACTTTCTGGAAGAACGAGTTAAAATAGCCTTGGATCCTGTGTACGGCTCAGCCCCTCAAAGCCATATTTTCAAGAAGGAAAAGGTCAAGACTGATCAAGGGAAGTATCCTCAGAATGGCAGTTTTCATACAAGTTTTGCTATTGCTGCCGTAAAGGGGAATAAAGACACCTCAGTAAAATAGGTGGAGACAGCTGGTTGTGTGTGCAGTAAGCACTGTCTATTTTGCATTGCAAGTCATGATCTTCTTGAAAGTAGTGCAATCCAGAAACTAACATACAAAAGTAATTTCTCTTTTTGAGATCTAAGGGATTATGCTTTAAGTGCCTTAAGCAAGGACATCTTAGTAACATCTTAGTAAAAACTGTGTAGAAAAAATCAAATGCCAAATATACTCTCATTTACACCCAGTCATACTGCATATAAATAAGATAATGGGTACAGACGATAAAGCCACACCTCCTAAAAAGGAGCACGCTAATTCGGAAAAGAACATTTCTTCCTCGTATGTTTCTGTGGAAACACTAGAGACATGCACTGCCACCGGGGCCAGTAAAGAGTGTGCCCTGGCTGTGGTCCCAGTTAAAGTTAAGTTTCAAATAAGTGAGAGATGAGTAGAAGCGCATGCTCTAATAGACTATGACCGTACAGATACATTCTGCACAGAAAGCTTGCAAAAAAAGCAATGCTGCAAAAAAGAAATACTTTTCACAGGATTCATCACATCCCGGTCATGGCTTCTTCCAGCTTTTACCTTCGGGCAAGAGATACGGAGCAATGAAAACCAGGACAAACTGCCTTAAAAATAGCTTTTATCCAAAAGCAATCGTGGCCCTGAACTCAGAATAAAACGCTCCATATCATTCTCCCAATGTATAATATAGACCTTAAGTCAACCAGCGCAATTTGTATATATAACAAGTGCAATTTGTATGTTTTGTAAAGTACTTTTATTACTATTCGGTTTGTTATTATTTTTCCTTGTCTTTTTAACTCTTATGCCTCACACTGAGTCGACTGCACCTTCAATTTCATTGTTCCTTTGTAAAAGTGACAATGACAATAAAGATCTATCTATCCATCGATCATCTATCCATCATCTATCGATTGATTGTTAAATTTTTCTGTAAGGCTCAAATCCATATTAGTACTGTGGAAAGGGATAAAGTAAATAAACAGAAACTAGTAAAATGTTCAGTTTTATCTGAGTTACAAGTCTGTGGTGTAGAAGAAAACATATTGAATTGCCAGGATTTTACACATTAAACTTTTATACCAGTGAAAAGGGAGAACATCCCTATGCAAAAGGATATTACCAGAGGGTCCTATCTCAAAGATGTGCACCTCCCACAGATAAGCCAGGAGCCATGGCAAGTCATAAACAGTTGAGGTGAAGGTCCTTATGCTGTGAAGATGGCTCTTGGATGGATTGTTAATGGCCTAATAAAAGGGACAGACAATGAAAGGCTGCAAAGTTACACAGTCATTCGTGTGTCAATAATGGAAATAGAACAAATGTTACTCCAGCAATACAATACAGACTTTCCAGAGCGCAGCTGTGAAGAGAAGTAGGAAATGTTAAATCAATGTTTTATCAAGTGAAAGTTCCAGATACTAATCTTCGTTTCCTGTGGTGGCCTGAAGGTAATCTAAACAATGAACTTGAGGAATACAAAATGACAGTACATCTTTTTGGTGCTACTTCCTCACCCAGTTGTGCCCGTTATGCTTTGTGAAGAACAGCTGAGGATGCCAGAGGCACAGCTTCTGAAGAAGCCGTTAACACTGTGCATCATAATTTCGATGTTGTTGACTGTTTAAAGTCAGTAGCTACAGAAGAACAAGCCATAAAATTGGCCAAAGATCATCTAGCCATGTGATTCAATGGGGGGGTTCTACAGTATCTTACCAAGTGGATTAGTAATAGCTGAACAGTCTTATTGTCCATTCCTGAAGAAGACCGGGCTATTGATCAGAAGGACTTAGTCTTAAGCCATGATTTATTACCAGTTGAAAGAGCCTTGGGTGTTCAATGGAGCACACAGACTGACAGTTTCAAGTTCCAGGTAAAGCTGCAAGATAAGACTGCTACAAGATGTGGTATTCTCTCAGTGGTCAGTTCAATTTATGATCCACTCAGATTTTTAGTACCAGTTATATTGCCTGCTAAACTTATTTTAAGGGAACTGTGTAAAGAGAAATATTGGTGGGATGAAGAAGTGGAAGTTAAGTATGTCCAGCAGTGGAAAAAATGGATGGATGATTTGCAGCTACAGTAATCCCTCCTCCATCGCGGGGGTTGTGTTCCAGAGCCACCCGCGAAATAAGAAAATCCGCGAAGTAGAAACCATATGTTTATATGGTTATTTTTATATTGTCATGCTTGGGTCACAGATTTGCGCAGAAACACAGGAGGTTGTAGAGAGACAGGAACGTTATTCAAACACTGCAAACAAACATTTGTCTCTTTTTCAAAAGTTTAAACTGTGCTCCATAACAAGACAGAGATGACAGTTCTGTCTCACAATTAAAAGAATGCAAACATATCTTCCTCTTCAAAGGAGTGAAGCAAACAAATCAATATGGCTGTTTGGCTTTTAAGTATGCGAAGCACCGCGGCACAAAGCTGTTGAAGGTGGCAGCTCACACCCCCTCCGTCAGGAGCAGGGAGAGAGAGAGAGACAGAGAAAAATCAGTACGTGCCCTTTGAGCTTTTAAGTATGCGAAGCACCTTGCAGCATGTCGCTTCACGAATCAGCTGCACACAGAAGGTAGCAACGTGAAGATAATCTTTCAGCATTTTTAGACGAGCGTCCGTATAGTCTAGGTGTGCGAACAGCCCCCCTGCTCACACCCCCTACATCAGGATCAGAGAGAGTCAGCGTGAGAGAGAGAAAAGTAAGTTGGGTAGCTTCTCAGCCATCCACCAATAGCGTCCCTTGTATGAAATCAACTGGGCAAACCAACTGAGGAAGCATGTACCAGAAATTAAAAGACCCATTGTCCGCAGAAATCCGCGAACCAGCAAAAAATCCGCGATATATATTTAAATATGCTTACATATAAAATCCGCGATGGAGTGAAGCCGCGAAAGGCGAAGCGCGATATAGCGAGGGATTACTGTACATGTGAATTACAATGGAAACAGGTTCATTAAACCAGTTGGATTTGATGACATAATGTCTGCACAAATGCAACATTTTGGAGATGCTTCTTAAGATTGGTATGGCACTGTTTCTTTCCTTCTCCTGACTGATAAAGAACATTAGAGACATTGTTCATTTCTAATGGGGGAATCAAGAGTGGCTTCACTGAAACCTGTCACTATACCAAGGCTTGAATTAACCGCAGCAGTGGTAACAGTCAAAATAGATAAGATGCTAAAAGAACTACTGTAAATTCCCTTGCAAGCTTCAACTGTTTGTACTGACAGCACCACTGTACTAAGGTACATTGCAAATGAAAGTTCCTGCTACAAAACCTTGTCACCAAAGAGTTACAGTGATAAGGGAGCACTCACAGCCCTCGCAATAGAGATACGTCACATCTACACTAAATCATGCAAACCATGCATCAAGAGATTGACCATAGAAAGCTTTATCAAAAGAAAGACATGGATTCAAGTCCTGAAACCAGAACATGAGTGGCTAAAAAGACTTGATCACGTGAACGACTTGCTCACCAAAGATGCTCATATGTTGCTCTTTTTGCTTTGCAGCAAATCCTTAAAGAGAACCAGCAATGGGAAGACCTGTGAATACATAAACTGTGCCCACTCCAAGAAACAGATTAATTGAAATGACTAATCTTAACATTTGCATGCTCAAATTGTGTTTGTGTTTCTACATTTAAGTATAAGTTTACACTTAGGAAACTTGAAACTTAAATCTTAAGTTTAGTTCAAGTTCATTAACGCTAGAATTGCTGAAGCCTACGAAAAAACTTGTAAATCCGGCCCACCTTAAATCCCTTCGCACCTCTCCATCAGCGTCTTTTGTCTTGTAAATGTGCTGATCAAGACAAGCAGCCAGCTGCCTACTAATCTATCCCCCTACCACCGCAGAACGTGCACAAAGTTCTCCCAGTTCCAGCCGTGATTATCTTGGAGTGAAGTTCTGGAGTTTTAGAGTGGAAATAATTGTTTGTTATTTGGAACGAATGCATTTAATGTGTGTTCCGTTTCTACAATAATCAGTGTAAACACATTGTTAAAACAAATGTTTTCATATTTAAGTAGTAAATGACAAAATGTAGGCATATACTATATAATGTGTGAAGCCTGAAGTCCAAACATCAAATAAACACTTTCACAAAAGGTTCAAGGATGATGCAACAGTTTCCATGGCGCAGCAGTAAGAATTGCTGACTTGTAATCGAGTACCCCGGATCAATCCTGACTCCCTCGTATATTTACTGTTTTGAGTAGTGAGCTGCTCTTATTGTTAATATTGTACAATAAACATTTGATTTGCGTCTGTAACAGCTGGTGTATATTTATAGTACTTGTAAAAGTTAGCGTTCCCCCCCCCCACTTTTATTCTGTCACAATCACAATACATACTATCACCCACCCCCCTGGGATCTAACACTGTTAGTTTTCATTTGAAACTGGGACTAACTGTGGATGTGAGTGGTGTTTTGAGACCATGGAACTGGACATTTTCTGAGCTGGATGGATAATAATTGACCTTAAGGTGCATACTAAATCAGCGTGAGCAGGAAAACTCGATAAAACCGAATAAAAAAAAAAACAAAAACAAAAAAAAACCAAAAAAAACCCAAATATATCAAGTGACAGTGAGATAGGAATAATGCAGATTCACCAGCGTTTCTATGTCAGCTTTTATCCATCCAGCACGGTCCTGGCAGATCTAAACACTAGTATGGCGAATTTCTCACATACTGAAGTGACTTTAGCTGCAGGTATAAGTCCCATTTTACTTACGGTGCCGAGCAGAGTTGAGTTGTGGTGCAGAGCAGGCTATTAGCCGGTGAAAGTATGATTTACATGAAAAGTAAGGACATGGTGGCATGGTAAGCCTGTGATTGCCATCCTATTCATAACAAATGCTGTGAAACAGTGCTGAAGTTCAGTGAGCCATCCAATTGTTAAAAGAATTATTTGAGAAGAAATAATTACCTTGGCTTTATAAATTAAGATATTTGCGTTTTTAATTTCAGTGCAAGAATCAGAATACAAGTTTGTGCCCCTGGTGTCCTGGCAGGAACACTACTCATTTGAATTAAAAGATATTTACACAAGCATGCTATAACTGAAACACAAGTGTAGCCTACACCATGGGTATGAGTGAGAATATCCTTGGATGCAATGAATGGTAACTACTTCATTAAGAAACGTCAAACCTTTCATGATTGGATTAAAGTCACTTCTAGTTATAAAATCAGGGCCTGCTCATAAGTGAGTTATTCCGGCCATCCTAGTTGCTATTTCTTGAAATATAGATCTTATGTTCAAGTTTGAATTCATTTTGCACATTCGGAGTAAAAAGTTTGGCAGAGGGGCATATACAATGATGTCTGTTCATCTCTGACTTACACCTTTTTTATCAGATGAAGTACAGGCTGGTACTGGTTCAAAGAGTTTAGTCGCTTACTTTGGAATAAAAGTTGAAGTAAGGTGAAACTGGATATCTGTATCCCTGTTAAATCTGTTTTCTTAACAGTCCATGTGTGCTGCTAAAGCCTAGCACTCCTTGTCTCACAAGCCTAGCCAGTGTTTTGTACATTACAGCATTGTCTATATACAGTACACCCCCAAAATTTGCGGGGGTTATGTTCCCAGAGCACCCGAGAATTGTGAAAAACCACAAATTATGGATGTGGTTAAAAAAATGCCTATTTTTATAGTTTAAACCTTAAATATGCCCCCAAAACACTTTAATTTCATTTCAACCTCAGTAATGCATTACCTAAAAAAAAGAATGTAAAGGTAAACCCATATACTGTACAGTACTGTACTGATATACCCACAGTGATAGAATGTAAAATACATGTAATTCATGCTAGCATGTTTTCATTGCCAGAAGCCTTAGAAGGTGTAGGGCGTTTCGATGGCATCTTGGGGCTTTAACCCTTAAACTGCCACATACTTGGGGGTTAATGCATCCCTGGACGGCAAATACTTTTTTGGTGCACTTTTTAAAGAAACATCACAATTCACCAAGAAAAAGTGAAAGTTTAATGGAATACTTTTTTTTTTTTCTTCATGTGAAGAGTATCACAATTACTGCAACACTGATCATTTTACACACTGCCAATGAACTGTAAAAACTATATTTAAAAAAAAAAAAAACTACTGCAACAATCAATTATTATATGTACAAGGTGCAACCGATGCCATTGATGAAATTCAGTAAATCACTGAGCCAACTGTGCTTGAACTGGCTGCACGCAAGCACACAGAGGTAAACGCTGATGACTGCAGGCTGGTCTAGCGCAGCGGCTCAATCCCAGAGACAGTGAGGCTGCAGTGCTGCAGGTGCCGGCAGTGGTCATGAACTGGTTGCTCAACGAATGTATGTCACTGACTGATCAGCTCCGGCGTGCTGGTAAATTGCACTGGGAACGACTATAGGTGGCTTAAAGATTAAGAAGAACAAAACGGAAAACACGAGAACACTCAGCTGGAGATGCGTCACATGGCAGCAGTCAACCAGCAGCAAGGAGAAATGAATAACGCTGTAGCGGTCCGGTGCCACTAAGATTCACACCATCAAGAAGACGGTAATTTAATTATTTTTATGGTGGAGATTCCAGGGACGCACCCAGCCTTGACCTGACCCGCATGCACTCACAAACCGAGACAAAAACAAAGCAAACCGGTAATCAAACAGCAAATAAAGAATGTAATGAAAACAACGATACCACCCCTGTTCCCCTTACGGTAATTATACATTAAATACAACAAAGCACCAACAAAATACACACAGTACAGTCCATGAAAAACGGCAACGGCAAATGGACCCCAACCACGAAACGATCCAGGACAAAGCAGAAGGCAGGCAGATAGACAGGAACTAAAAACACAAATTACAAAAAATGTTTTTCTTTTGGTCACCGGCCCCCTTTTTAAAAGCCATGCTGACATCCTTTGACCCCAACAGCCCTTGCACCCTCAGCAGAAGACCAATTGGAGACCCTGCAGGGACTGCTGGGAGTTGCAGTTTCAAATTCTACTAGAGTACAACGCTACTTTCACCAACCCAAACCGTGTTTTCCTCTACGGTGGCTTCCTGTTCTCTCTATAGTGCAGTATTGCCACGAAAAAAGCCATAAAGAATTGCGGAGGATATTTGCGGTTTCCACTAACAATTATTAGTTAGGTTCTAAGGAAAAATCCACAAACAACTGAGGCCGCGAACCCTGAACTGCATCTTTGCGGGAGTCTACTGTACTTCAAAATTAACTTCTTTGGGGAAAGTCAAAAAAGCAAAAAAATTTCAGTGTTGTTCAACAGACACCCATTTTCTGAGTTTGTTTCTTTTTCCTTCAAAGGCTGGGATATTCCTGAAATCTATGCTTGAACTCAAATACTGCATTCACTAACTAAAGATTGAGAAACGGGAATTGTAAATATAATATAAGCACATCCAATTCCATTTGAAAGCCAGAGTTTGTGTTCTGTAGACATTGCATAACAACTAATGCTGCATTTATTCACATACACAAATATACTTTTTTGACACAGTTGTTTGTCCTGCAGGATATCCTAAAACCCAGTTTCTATTCTGTTGTTGTGTTTTGGTTGGAGGGATGCAGAATACAGTCAAAAATTAAGCAGTTACCAAAATCACACCGTGCCATCATTTTATATATTAACTAGTCATTTAGCCCGTTACAGTAACGGGCGCTAGAACAGTAGTGCATAAACATTAGTAGGAACAGTCTATATTAAATGGCAAGGGACTTTGACCTCATTCTTTTTGTTGGTTGTATTTTTCTTTCTTTCAGCCTTTCTTTTGTTGATGTTTACTTGCTGAGCTGACCGTTCTTCGTGGGCTGCCACTGTCTATTGTGTGTCTTTAATTTTCTGTGACAGTAATACTGTCTTGTACGGCTCTATTCAATAAGCTTCAAAAGGGCGACCTCAAGTGAGCGCGGCGAATAAAGGCATTCGTTGATAATTTAGTTCAAATGGCTCTGGAATATGTGAAGAGCAACAAAGGTGCAGATCTTTATTTACGCGTGCCTTTATTCGCTGCGCCCAATTGAGGTCACCCTTTTGAGGCTCGCCTTTTTGTGCACGCCCTTATTGAAGGATACTGTCTTGTAACGTCCGCTGGCTTGTACGTCCATGATATACCTTTAATTTTCTCTGGCGGTAATACAGGCATGCGTGTCAGTAATATGCCTTTAATCTCCTCTGACAGTAATACTGGTTTGTATTTCCGTACAACGCCTCTAACTTTCTCTTGACAGTAATATCGCGCATCGCACCGTGCCCCGCGCATGCGCACTTCACCAGAAGACACCCACACACGGACACCTGGATGCACACAGGGATTTTATATATAGATATAGATATAGATAGATAAGTAGTATCACAAAAATCGGGCTTAAAAATAGAACCATATAACAATGGTAAAGTTAAAGGTGAGCTGCTTATTTTGAGTGTTTAGCATCACTTTATATGTCAGACCCCACATAACACTAAAGAGAGAAAGGCTGCTTCATTTATTACATATTATCAAATATTTTTCAAATCAAGATCATGCACCTAAGGCCTCTGTCTGTTAATGGGTTTTCCTTCACCAGTTGTGACCATAACTCCTCCCTGCCACCCAGGTATTTTTGCCCTATAAGAAAAATACCAGTAGATTAATAAAATATATTTCAAGCATGTATCAAATGAAAGATGATAATACATGGAGCATCCTGTATTTTAAATTTACTGCAATCCACAGTCCACATTCATATTCTCCACCTTTCCTGACCCTTTGTAAACAGTTAAGTGATCCGTAGTCTTAGCTACATCAATGTATATGAAATCTTGATTCTTGCTGCTCCAAAAATTCCAGTTGTTCCTCAAGTAGCAGGATTATTGGCATTTCTCTCACATACTGTTTATAATGTGGCCACTGACTTTCCACTCAACAACCAGTTGGTTATGAATGTACAGCTCGTTATTACTCCATGGAAATCTGACCTTCCTCATCTAATTTTGGGATCAGTACTGTGCATTCATCAACACTTTCAGTGAAATGCAATATACAAAGGAGTTTCTTCCTTCATTCCTACATAATCCTTTTTAAGTTAGGTCTGTGGCGACATACAATTTTGATTGGGCCATGCTGATCTAGGAGAGGGACTTGGCCAGAAGAGTGAAACCATCTTGAGAAACTGTGCCAAAGGGATGTGTGCTTGAGTGTGGAAAGGAAGGAGGATGCAAGCATGTAGTTCAAGAGAGTTATTGTTTTGCAAGCATATGTTTAAAGGACTGAACTATTCCTCTGCTTAAATCCATTGGCCTGTGTACAAAACTGTAACCAATCTCGGAATTTCTGGCTTGGATCAGCTCATGGAGTTGGGGAAAGTGCAATTAATGTTGCCTTTAACCTTTAGTCAATGGTGTGAGTCAGAGCCAGCAGCATGAATGTGCACACATAGAAGGACCTGTGGAAGATCTTGGTAGCAGCTTTGGAAAGAGAAGGCCTCCATTAGTTTCGCATAACTTACTTAATTTTAACATAGCAGTGTCATCTGCTGGGAGATGGGAGCAATGCCCTTAATACAGGGACACCACTGACTTAAGTGATTAATTCAAGTTGAATGACATGCTTCTACTCTCTAATTAAAGGTCAGACATACCATATGACAGTTAAAATAAAAGAATTCATATATACAAAATGAAGTGTATAACTACAATTAAAATGTATAATAATTAGCACTGTTACAAATCCATTGAAAAATAATTTCTTGTGTTGACCACTCTGTTCACAATTGATACAAATATGTTTAGAAAATGTCTAAAATTAAAATTTTGAGAAACGAGTAGGGGTGTAAAAACACTTGAGTATTACAATATTATGTTTTTGATACTGCATTGATTTTCAAAAACATGGTATCGATTTTAAATTACTAGTTTACGTACAAAGATTCAAGGCACCCAGTGGTTCATTTTGCATTGTGTTTATACCCCCAAAGACAAGATAGCAGTGTTCTAATCTATCTTCAGCTAACGTAACAACGTAAACTGAGATGGTAAGTAGTGTAAAGGCTGATGTATGCAGGCTTTCAATACTCAGATGCGCGTGGATCTGGCAATGTGGATTGGGCAGTGATAAACCGAGCTGACTAGTAACACTACAACTGATGGCTGAATCCAGAGGAGTGTGACCAGCTCGTCGGTGAAAAGCGAAATGTGGGCCCAGATTGGCTTTCACAGTAAGAAGGCATTAAGGAGATTGACAAGAGCCATGCCATCTGCAAAATGTGTCATGCCAAAATCAAATATTCGGGAAACGCAACGAATCTGAGCGCATACTAAGCAAGACATCATTCTGATGTACAGCTAAAAGAGCAGTAAACAGCAAACATTAAACGAGTGGATCCCCCCCAACGCATTATGGAACAAGTTCACACACTGAAGTTAGCACTGACTTGAACTTGTGGAAACAAAATACCGTAACTCTGTCAATACTCTGTTTCATTTGCAAAGACAAGCATTCTCTGTGTTAACAGATAATGAAGGCTTCCGAAATATGGCAAATACAATGGAGCCTCTTTACACTATACCCCTTGACAACACATCACTGACATCGCTGTGCCCAAGTTGTACGAGGAGGTAAAAATGAGGGTATTAGATTGTCTCCGCTCAGCTGAGAGAGTCACTTTGACATGCAATGCATGGACATCAAGGGCCTCTGAATCATACCTAAAAATAACAGCACATCACATAATGGATAAGTGGAAGGTGGACTTGTATGTACTACGAACAAGAGTGATGCATGACAGCAGAGAAAATTGCAGCATTACTAAAGGAGGCCGTTAATGAATGGCGATTGGAAGCGAAAGAGCCCATCATTGTAACAAACAATACATCCAATGTGAATGTTGCGGCTCGACTTGCAGATATGACACATGTATGATGTTTTGCACACAGCTTGATTCTCGCCTCGCACTGAAGCACTGAAATTGCCAGCGGTGGAATGACTGCTCAGCAGGATCAGCCATGTTGCGACCTTTTTCAAATGCAGCACCAGTTACTAAAACACCGGTTAATCACGAACATTGTCACAAGGTGGAACAGCTCTTATGACATCATAGAAAGAATTTTAGAACAACAACCAGCCATCTATGCAGCACTCCTTTCAACAGAAGTCAGAGAGTGAAAAGGATATATTTACACGGAGCGAGGCTGACATCACATGTGCTGAAGTGCTCAAGGCACTCAAGCCAATGAAGAATGCCACCTTAGTAATGTCAGAAGAGAGCATGCCCACTCGTTCTATCATGGCACCACTTTATGCTAAGCTTCTCATGAGCACAGAGGAAAGACTGGATGACACACAGATGGTGAAGAACAAGGCTGCAGTAGCACATGATCTGGGAAAAAGATATGCCAATAAGAAACACACTGTGCATGGCATCTGCTCTTGATCCTAGGTTTAAGGGTCTACCTTTTCTCTCCAAAGCAGAGATTAATGACACCTACTCCAGAATGACTACTGCTTTGGTGGTTGCCATAAAAAAGCAACATAATTATTTAAATAATTTAATAAATTGGGCTGTTTGTTTTTATTACATACAGCAGCGTTTCTCAACCTTTAAGTATTTGTGACCCGAGTTTTCATAACAGTTTTAATCGCACCCCCCTAATGTTTTTTGAAAGGAGCTCACTAATACCAGTTTGTTCTTTTTTAATAGATATTTCATAGATGCATATTTTATTGTACCTACTTAACTTTTATTGACATTTATCTAACTCTATATTTATTTTACTAGTATCCGAATGTAGTTTAAGTTAATTTGTTTGGGTTTCAATAGATGTATTTTTCATATTTTCGAACCTTGTTTTCTTTTTTTCACATTTTCGCGGCCCCCTTTTTGTTACATCAAGCCCCCCTAGGGGGGCACGCCCCACAGATTGAGAATCACTGACATACAGTACAATTTAGTTTTTATAGTTGGACTTGGATAATTATGTACAAAAGTAGAAATGTGTACTAGGATGAATTTGGGTTCAGAAATTTGTGGTGTTGTAGTAAATTTACTGCAAAATTTTGATTTTGATATACTTTATTAATCCCTCAGGTTAAATTGTCTTTTCTCATGACCTTTGGTGGTCAGAGCACCGGTTTAACCATTGTACAGTACCCCTGGAGCAATTTTCAAGTGAAGGGCATTGCCTGAACAGAGTAGGACCCCTTCCGGTAGTAATGGGATTTGAACCAGCAACCTTCCAGATACCAGAACAAATCTTCAGCCACGGAGCCGCCACTCTGCTTAATACTAGTTTGATTTCATGCTTCAATGTTTTTCAGCAGCAAGACGAGGTAGACGGTCTGGTGGAGGAGATTGACCAGTCACAGGATGCTGATCACCCACCTTACTACAAGGATGACTCCCCAAACCAATCCCCCCCACCCCACCCTGACCACCCCCAGCTACCTGATAAAAGACCAAGGAGCTCTTGTAGCCCCAAGCAAGTCAGCCAGTGCACGTTTGCCAAAGATAATCTTGCACCAAAATCTGCACATGATGCTTCTGCAGCTGAGATCAAGAGGTTTAGAGACGAAACACCTTTGCCACTCCAAGAAAATCCTTTCAGGTGGTGGAAGGAACATAAGCATGAGTATCTTTATCCCAGTTTTCCAGATTAGCAAAGTGTTTCCTATGCAGTCCTGGCACAAGTGTCTCCATGGAGAGAGTTTTCCCCACTGCAGGAGACATTGTTACCGCACAGAGAACTGTTCTGAAAGCTGGGCATTTTGACCACCTTCTCTTCCTCCACAGCAAACCTTAACATCAAAAAAATAAGCACTGGCATACATACAAACTGTAATAACATGTCCAATCCAAGTTAAGGATTTCAGACTGTTCACCATCAATGTTTATGTATTTGCTTACATTTGTTTAATATTTTCTTTAGGAGTCCTACAAACACTTTTAATTTTCATTGATACAGGCAGATGTAATTCCTTTTTTCAGATTTAAGGTAACAGTGCTATGATATTGGATGTTACAGGGACAATGCATTTTCTTTTATTAACTACTTGAGATTGAAAAATTTAAAAACTGGCCTACACACTACAATAGAATGTGAACCTTTAAAGCAGAATTTCATATACAGTATATACCTATCTATACTCTATGTGTATGTATGTGTATGTATATGTGTGTAATATATATATATAATATATAGTGCACCCGGAAAGTATTCACAGCGCATCACTTTTTCCATATTTTGTTATGTTACAGCCTTATTCCAAAATGGATTAAATTAATTTTTTTCCTTAGAATTCTACACACAACACCCCATAATGACAATGTGAAAAAAGTTTGAGATTTTTTCAAATTTATTAAAAATAAAAAAATTGAGAAAGCACATGTACGTGAGTATTCACAGCCTTTGCCATGAAGCTCAAAAATTGAGCTGAGGTGCATCCTGTTTCCCCTGATCATCCTTGAGATGTTTCTGCAGCTTAATTGGAGTCCACCTGTGGTAAATTCAGTTGATTGGACATGATTTAGAAAGGCACACACCTGTCCTTATAAGGTCCCACAGTTAACAGTTCATGTCAGAGCACAAACCAAGCATGAAGTCAAAGGAATTGTCTGTAGGCCTCCAAGACAGGATTGTCTCGAGGCACAAATCTGGGGAAGGTTACAGAAAACTTTCTGCTGCTTTGAAGGTCCCAATGAGCACAGTGGCCTCCATCATCCGTAAATGGAAGAAGTTCAAAACCACCAGGACTCTTCCTAGAGCTGGCCGGCCATCTAAACTGAGCGATCAAGGGAGAAGGGCCTTAGTCAGGGAGGTGACCAAGAACCCGATGGTCACTCTGTCAGAGCTCCAGAGGTCCTCTGTGGAGAGAGGAGAACCTTCCAGAAGGACAACCATCTCAGCAGCAATCCACCAATCAGGCCTGTATGGTAGAATGGCCAGACGGAAGCCACTCCTTAGTAAAAGGCACATGGCAGCCTGCCTGGAGTTTGCCAAAAGGTACCTGAAGGACTCTCAGACCATGAGAGAGAACATTCTCTGGTCTGATGAGACAAAGATTGAACTCTTTGGTGTGAATGCCAGGCGTCACGTTTGGAGGAAACCAGGCACCGCTCATCACCAGGCCAATACCATCCCTACAGTGAAGCATGGTGGTGGCAGCATCATGCTGTGGGGATGTTTTTCAGTGGCAGGGACTGGGAGACTAGTCAGGATAAAGGGAAAGATGACTGCAGCAATGTACAGAGACATCCTGGATGAAAACCTGCTCCAGAGCGCTCTTGACCTCAGACTGGGGCGACAGTTCATCTTTCAGCAGGACAACGACCCTAAGCACACAGCCAAGATATCAAAGGAGTGGCTTCAGGACAACTCTGAATGTCCTTTAGTGGCCCAGACTTGAATCCGATTGAACATCTCTGGAGAGATCTTAAAATGGCTGTGCACCGACGCTTCCCATCCAACCTGATGGAGCTTGAGATGTGCTGCAAAGAGGAATGGGCGAAACTGGCCAAGGATAGGTGTGCCAAGCTTGTGGCATCATATTCAAAAAGACTTGAGGCTCCAAAGGTGCATCGACAAAGTATTGAGCAAAGGCTCTGAATACTTATGTACATGTGATTTCTCAGTTTTTTTATTTTTAATATATTTGCAAAAACCTCAAGTAAACGTTTTTCACGTTGTCATTATGGGGTGTTGTGTGTAGAATTCTGAGGAAAAAAATGAATTTAATCCATTTTGAAATAAGGCTATAACATAACAAAATGTGGAAAAAGTGATGCGCTGTGATATTTGGTGTTACTACCTTTTGCCTTCAAACCAGCATCAATTCTTATAGGTACACTTGCACAAAGTCAGGGATTTTGTAGGATTCTAGTCAGGTGTGTGAGGTGTGTGTCAACTGGGTGAGGAACAGCCAAACTTTGCTACCAAGGTGAGGTTGTGGAAGACAGTTTCATGTCATGGCAAGATTGAGCACAGCAACAAGACACAAGGTAGTTATACTGCATCAGCAAGGTCTCTCCCAGACAAAGATTTCAAAGCAGACTGGGGTTTCAAGATGTGCTGTTCAGGCTCTTTTGAAGAAGCACAAAGAAACGGGCAACGTTGAGGATTGTAGATGCAATGGTCGGCCAAGGAAACTTAGTGCAGCAGATGAAAGACACATCAAGCTTATTACCCTTCGAAATCAGATGTCCAGTAGTGCCATCAGCTCAGAACTGGCAGAAACCAGTGGGACCAGGTACGCCCATCTACTGTCCGGAGAAGTCTGGCCAGAAGTGGTCTTCATGGAAGAGTTGCAGCCAAAAAGCCTTACATCTGACGTGGAAACAAGGCCAAGCGACTCAAGTATGCACGAAAACATAGGAACTGGGGTGCAGAAAAATGGCAGCATGTGCTCTGGACTGATGAATCAAAATTTGAAATATTTGGCTGTAGCAGAAGGCAGTTTGTTCGTTGAAGGGCTGGAGAGCGGTACAATGAGTGTCTGCAGGCAACAGTGAAGCATGGTGGAGGTTCCTTGAACGTTTGGGGCTGCATTTCTGCAAACGGAGTTGGAGATTTCGTCAGGATTAATGGTGTTCTCAATGCTGAGAAATACAGGCAAATACTTATCTATCATGCAGTACCATCAGGAAGGCGTATGATTGGCCCCAAATTTATTCTGCAGCAGGACAACGACCCCAAACATACAGCCAAAGTCATTAAGAACTATCTTCAGCGTAAAGAACAACAAGAAGTCCTGGAAGTGATGGTATGGCCGCCACAGAGCCCTGATCTCAACATCATCGAGTGTGTGTGGGATTACATGAAGAGACAGAAGGATGTGAGGAAGCCTACATCCACAGAAGATCTGTGGTTAGTTCTCCAAGATGTTCGGAACAACCTACCAGCCGAGTTCCTTCAAAAACTGTGTGCAAGTGTACCTAGAAGAATTGATGCTGTTTTGAAGGCAGAGGGTGTTCACACCAAATATTGATTTGATTTAGATTTCTTTTGTTCATTCACTGCATTTTGTTGACTGATGAAAATAAATGATTAACACTTCCATTTTTGAAAGCATTCTTTGTTTACAGCATTTTTTCACACCTGCCTAAAACGTTTGCACAGTACTGTATTTTTAGGAAGTCACTGCGCACTGGAGAGATTCCAAAGGACTGGAAAATGGCAAATATCATCCCATTGTGTAAAAAGGTTCACAGGGCAGATCCAAGCAACTATAGGCCAGTAAGCTTAACATGCATCACAGGAAAATTAATGGAAGGAATTATTAAGGATAAGATTGAGCAACACCTGGCAAGAACAGTCAGCATGAATTCAGAAGAGGGAGGTTGTGTTTTACTAACATGCTGGAATTCTATTAGGAGGCAACAAAAGGATACGATCAAAGTGGAGCATATGATATTATTTATCTGGACTTTCAGAAAGCATTTGATAAGGTGCCACATGTGAGGTTGGGCATCAAATTAAAAGAAGTGGGAGTTCAGGGTGATATTTTTAGATGGGTGTAGAATTGGCTCAGACACAGGAAGCAGAGGGTGATGATGCAAGGAACCTCATCAGAACTGGCCGATGTTAAGAGTGGTGTTCCACAGGGTCAGTGCTAGGGCCGCTGCTATTTTTAATATATATAAATGATTTAGATAGGAATATAAGTAAACAAGCTGGTTAAGTTTGCAGATGATACCAGGATAGGTGGATTAGCAGATAGTTTGGAATCCATTATATCATTACAGAAGGACTTGGATAGCATACAGGCTTGGGCAGATTTGTGGCAATGAAATTTAATATCAGTAAATGTAAAGTATTACACATAGGAAGTAAAAATGTTAGGTTTGAATACACAATGGGCGGTCAGAAAATTGAGAGAGTACGCCTTATGAGAAGGATTTAGGAGTCATAGTGGACTCTAAGCTATCGACTTCCCGACAGTGTTCAGAAGCCATTAAGAAGGCTAACAGAATGTTAGGTTATATAGCACGATGTGTGGAGTACAAGTCCAAGTAGGTTATGCTCAACCTTTATAATGCACTGGTGAGGCCTCATCTTGAGTACTGTGTGCAATTTTGGTCTCCAGGCTACAAAAAGGACATAGCAGCACTAGAAAATGTCCAGAGAAGAGCGACTAGGCCGATTCCAGGCTACAGTGGTTGAATTATGAGGAAAGATTAAAAGAGCTGAACCTATACAGTTTAAGCAAAAGAAGATTAAGAGGTGACATGATTGAAGTGTTTAAAATTATGAAGGGAATTAGTACAGTGAATCGAGACTGTTATTTTAAATTGAGTTCATCAAGAACACGGCGACACAGTTGCAAAGTTGTTAAGGGTAAATTTTGCACAAACGTTAGGAAGTTTTTCTTTACTCAAAGAACGATAGACACTTGGAATAAGCTACCAAGTAGTGTGTGTAGACAATAAGACGTTGGGAACTTTCAAAACTCGACTTGATGTTTTTTTTGGAAGAAATAAGTGGATAGGACTGGCAAGCATTGTTGGGCTGAATGGCCTGTTCTCGTCTAGAGTGTTCTAATGTTCTAAAGAGGAAGAATGGTGTCTCCTGAGGATAACTGCAGAACTTGATTAGGGTCCATTCTTAAAGGGACAATAAACTTTCCTTTTAAGGACAATTAAACTGCTGATTGTGTCTTTGTCAGTCCTTTTACCATACCTCAGGCTGTTACATATGGCAGGACGACACATTACATTTTTTTTATCTTCTCAAAATTTAAAACTCAATTTTTAAAGGCGCCTTGCCCTGGGGTTTGTTTCCTACCTTGCGCCCTGTGTTGGCTGGGATTGGCTGCAGCAGACACCCGTGACCCTGTAGTTAGGATATAGTTTTGGATAATGGATTGATGGATCTTTAAAGGGGTCAGTTGAAACTTGTGTAGTTGTGACATTGTCAGTTAACATGATTTCTGCAAAATGCTCATGTATGCATTTTAAAAACATTAAACGACTAAGCAACTAAAAGTAATGCTGAGATGCAAAATGTTAGGAAAATGAACTGCACATCAATCACTATTATTCTGAGCTGCCAACTGAAATTTGTGACCTAAGCTGACACCTAAGTTGAAATCTACTACAGTAATCCCTCCTCCATCGCGGGGGTTGCGTTCCAGAGCCACCCGCGAAATAGGAAAATCCGCGAAGTAGAAACCATATGTTTATATGGTTATTTTTAGAATGTCATGCTTGGGTCACAGATTTGCGCAGAAACACAGGAGGTTGTAGAGAGACAGGAACGTTATTCAAACACTGCAAACAAACATTTGTCTCTTTTTCAAAAGTTTAAACTGTGCTCCATGACAAGACAGAGATGACAGTTCTGTCTCACAATTAAAAGAATGCAAACATATCTTCCTTTTCAAAGGAGTGCAAAGCAAGCAGTCAAAAAAAAAATCAATAGGGCTTTTTGGCTTTTAAGTATGCGAAGCACCACCGGTACAAAGCTGTTGAAGGCGGCAGCTCACACCCCCTCCGTCAGGAGCAGGAAGAGAGAGAGAGAGAGAGCCACAGAAAAACAAAGTCAAAAATCAATACGTGCCCTTTGAGCTTTTAAGTATGCGAAGCACCGTGCAGCATGTCCTTCAGGAAGCAGCTGCACACAGCCCCCCTGCTCACACCCCCCTACGTCAGCGCAAGAGAGAGAAAGTAAGTTGGGTAGCTTCTCAGCCATCTGCCAATAGCGTCCCTTGTATGAAATCAACTGGGCAAACCAACTGAGGAAGCATGTACCAGAAATTAAAAGACCCATTGTCTGCAGAAACCCGCGAAGCAGCGAAAAATCCGCGATATATATTTAAATATGCTTACATATAAAATCCACGATGGAGTGAAGCTGCGAAAGGCGAAGCGCGATATAGCGAGGGATCACTGTATATATATATCGGGCTTATTTTAAAACCTACATATATTTGTTTGGTATCATTCTTTTCAGAGTTTTTCTAACTTTAATGTGATGTTGTTAAATTTTCAGATTCTTATTCTGTTTTTAAATTATAAACTAAAATATCAAAGTTGTGGTTTTTATTTTTGATCGAGTAAACTTTCTTTCACAGGAACAAACTATTAAAAAAATCAATTCGTAACACCAGTGTTTGTCTTTAGGTGATTTAGTTAGCTGAAGGTCGAGTTATGATGACCAATTGCATACTACTTTAGTTTTCACGTGATTTTTCCTGTTGTTTAAATGTAATTTAAAAAAAAAATAATAATTTTTTTTTTTAATCTAAGAATGTCAGTTAAAACGAATGGATAGTTTTATTCTCTTATAAATACTCATTGAGCATAATGAACCTCAGTTTAATGGGAATACTCCAATCGGTAAGAGAGTAAATATTTTATTCTCATTTCATGATTTTTACTCTGTTGAATAATAATTAATTTTTTTTTACATATTTATAGAATTTTGTGATTTTTGTCTCCAATCAATAATAATTTTTCTTTTGTACATTTACAAATTTTACTAACATTCTAGTGGCAAATGGGGCTTACCCCCCTAGTGCTATATATACATCTTCAAGGCTGGAATTGAAGATATTTTTTGGTACAAATAATGACATTTCTTCATAAAAAGACATTTTAAAAAATTGTCCAGCAAAATTGATTTCTGAAGAAAAGAGTTTGAAACCTGAAAAGTGCCCTTGAGATCACTTAATTTCACTAGTGTGACAAGTGTGAAAGCTTTCCTTTTGTAGGCTGGATTGTAGGAATTGTTCTGATTGCCTCTGCTGAGGCAGGATTAAATTAATGAAGATGTACATTTTGTTGTTTTTTCTTTATTTTCTGCATGTTCACAAAGATGTTTTGAATGGCACTGTTAAACTTGTTAGGCTTGCTTGTTTTTGTTCAATGCGAAACGTAAGGAATCAGGAAGAATACATTTTTGAATACTTGATTTACTTAAGTACAACTATATGTTGTAAACCTATGAAACTGGGCCAACATATTACCTAAACTGGATTCAATCTGAAAAGTATATGCAGATTATATGATATATACCTTAATTGTGATACTTTTTAATTATACTGTGATATAAATTTTTAGCCATATGACTCACATCATCTAACAGCCCAAATATCAGAAATGTCACTGTGAGAAGTGGTCAGTGGATTTGTGCCTATTTTAATTAAATAATTGTGCATCAAGAGGTGCAGTCTCCAGTGGGGTGTGGGTGGGTGCATAAACATGCTTTACTCCAGAGGCAGTTGGAGGTGCCTGGCTGATTGCAAAGGCACATGCAATTGTCAGTCAGGTGCCCCATTATTGCCTCAGAGGGAACGACATGTTCACACCTGTGCCCCATCAGGAGTGGCAGCATAAGTGGAGCCTGCACGAGATAGGAAGGTCAGAAAAAGAAAAGAACAGAAGAAAGAACGTACTGAGGTTAAATGGAGAAAAGCAGGCAGGAAGGGGCGAGAACTGGTGCAAGAAATAGAGAGCGGAGAGGCAGGGAGCCGGAAGCATCTCCTCTACTGCAAGGTCCTGTGTGGGGTAAGTAGAGGAGACCTCTATTTTAAAAGAGATGCTCCAGGACTCATGGACTTTAAAGGAAAGGTTCCTGCCTTTGAGATTTTAACCTTGTTTTATTGGAATATTTGCTAGATTTTTAACCTTCACATACTGCTCTGTTTTTGATTATTTATTTATTGCGAATGTTTGCACTGCGCTATTTATTTGGACACTTTGATTTTTTGATGGTTTTAAATGAAAGCACTGTTCACTTGTTGTACCTACCCCTTGCTTGTATGTGTGTGTCCTCATTTGCCTGGCTCATCTCAGTTATGACTATCAACGATCTGGGATCAAGAGACTCCCAGGTGGAAGAAATAACATGGAGCTAACCCAGACCATCATGGTCACCTGGGGCATCATGTATCAGCCATACGTACGCACAAAAATGTTGCCTGTGCCCGTTTCCATGCACACTGAGATGTATAAAGAGTAAACGTGCCATTAAACTGCACACATTTTCACAGCACCCTCACCCCGTGCATACACACTTTTCTGCATGGTTTTG
This sequence comes from Erpetoichthys calabaricus, assembly GCF_900747795.2. Classification (NCBI taxonomy): domain Eukaryota; kingdom Metazoa; phylum Chordata; class Cladistia; order Polypteriformes; family Polypteridae; genus Erpetoichthys; species Erpetoichthys calabaricus. Next base: position 75,164,836 of record NC_041403.2, on the reverse strand, counting down.
CAAACTGGTGGCACCCAGCACCAAAGCAGTGCTACTGTTTCTGTGTGGTCTCCCTTTTTACAGATTCGCACCAATGACTCTGGATTTATGAAATACACCAAAATTAATTGCTATAGTTTACAAATTTAATTCACTTCATTGTAATTATTCTGTAGCAATATAATGGTACATGGAATGGCCAAACTATTCCAACTACCATAGCTGCTTTGGTGTTGTTAGAAGATGTCACAAATGGAAGAATTAGAAGAGAGCGCGTATTTATAGATGATGATGACTGGCTTCTAAGTTTGCTATCCCCTTGGAGCTGTGTGTTGAACTGGCACTGGCTTTACAAAGGCAGGCTTTGAGGAATTATGCTCTACCTACTCCTTTGCAAGTTCTGTCCATTTTCTGGTTTTTAGCCACAGGATCTTTTCAATGTGAACTTGCTGATGATTGGGTATTTCACAAACATCACTGGAGTCGTGCCATGCCAGCTTTATGGCATGGTAGTATTCACTTGTCATCCATATATATGAATTCTTTACACTTTGGATGAACTGGCGAACACGAAAGTGCAATTTGCAGCAACATCCAGTTTTCCAAAAGTAATCAGAGTGGTCAACTGCACGCAGCATCTTGCCGAACAAATTACATCAGCCAGCGATGAATCTGCAAATGAATGAGCTGGCATTGCATCATCTGTAGCAGATGAGCTTATGAAACTGGCAGCTCCACACAGTGGCAGGTGCTTTTTCCATCTAGTTTGGTAAAAGGCAAACAGTCCTTTTAAGAATAGTGAATCACCTGAAACAGCCATGTAAAGAGCAGAGAATTCTATCTACATTACTAATCCATAGTTTTAATTTATGCACGGAGGCACCGACACGCATGCGCAGTGCGTCGCAGCACCCCAGAGTCGAACGCGGCGGCTTCCCAGAAGTCAGTAGGTGGTGCCCAAACACCACAACCCACAGTCAAATACAGCGGCCTCCTAGAGTCAGTAGTATGTATGTGCCAGCAGTTTGTGTGGCATGTTTGGGATACAAACAATAAACGGAGGCACCTACCATGCGCTTCACAAACACCACAAGCGAAGAAGTCACGGCTCCAAAACGAAACACCTCGGGACGCAAAGGATTCACGGCTCCAACAACACAGAGCTCAAAGGCTACAACGCGGTTCTGAAACACTGCATGTAAGAGAGGCACAGATCCAACACGAATAATCCACTGTGCCACCACTCAGTGTGTATAGGTTGGAGTATGCTTCCTAACAGTAAACGACTTCTACCTAACGACACAGCCACAGAACAACAAAGATGAGACACAACACCACCTGTAAACTAGACTTAATGAACGAAGGCGCCTTCACAAAGACACCGCTTTAGTTCAAATAGGGTTATTCAATTAAATGGAAACTTTACCATGCCTACGACCTGTGAACTAAACCTGAGGTGCAGCGTGCACGCCAGGTTGTACAGCCGCCCGGACAATAAACGAGCTCGCCCACAACGTGCTTTTGACACAGCACAGGCAAAGGAGGCACGTATCCAAATGGAGGGAGCTCAACGATTAGTAATACAAACACGAGCCCGTATGGCTACGACCTGTACACGAGCCCGTATGGATACATGTTATTGAATTAAATGGAACCATTACCATGCCTACGACCTGTGAACTAAACCTGAGGTAAAGCGTGCACGCCAGGTTGTACAGCTGCCCAGACGCGACCGCCCACACCACCGCATATACCCTCCATGATATTTCATCACGCAGAAACTGATTGCCATTCTTGGATTTCTGATTCCCTGGCGAATCGCGGGCTTACTTGTCTATCTATAAAGGTGTCTTCATAGAATGAATTTGCTTATGTAAATAGAAAGCATTTCCACTCGATTTAATGTGCTGCTCTGTAGTCCACAGAAAGTGTGTCGCATTGTGGAAGCATATAGTGGGCTGCATAATCGTGGCTGCCCGTACCTGAAGAGATGCGGTATGATAAATCTGACCCACCAAACTATCAACCAAATCAGAAAGCATTACAACTTCGTTTGAATTTAATTAGCAGAATGTGAAAACAGGTAATCAAATGCAGCATTTATTTTTCAATAAATTTCTTTTAATTTGTCGTCAATATTTCATAGAACAGCCCTTATTACTGTTAGTTCATCTTACAGCATCCATTATAGCATTTTGTGCTTCCAGAACAGTGAATGTATTATTAAATACATTAAATGAAATTATTAATGTATGGTTTCTGAATGATGGAATGTATTTGGCTAAGATAAGTCCATAATCTTACAGCTACAGTTTTTGTGGATGGTAATTTTATTAATTTGAAATTTTGTCTTCATATGCATACACACAATTTAAATGTCCTCATTTTTGACAGTATATCCATCCATCCATTATCCAACCCGCTATATTCAAACACAGGGTCATGGGGGTCTGCTGGTGCCGATCCCAGCCAACACAGGGCGCAAGGCAGGAACAAATCCCGTGCCAGCCCGCCGCAGGGCACACACACACACACACCAAGCACACACTAGGGACAATTTAGGACTGCCAGTGCTCCTAACCTGCATGTCTTTGGACTGTGGGAGGAAACCGGAACACCCGGAGGAAACCCACGCAGACACTGGGAGAACATGCAAACTCCACACGGAGAACCCGGGAAGCAAACCCAGGTCTCCTTACTACGAGGCAGCAGCGCTAGCGCTGCACCATAGTGCTGCCCTTGACAGTATATATTCATCATAATTATCCACACATCCATTTTGTAGTCTGTTTAATCAGTTCAGGGCAATAGGAATAATCTCCCTACAATAATATTTCTATTGATGATGAAATCAATTCACCGCTGGTGGTATTGTTGGTATACAGGTAAAATTCCATTACAACGAATATCTTTACAACTAAATTTTCATTACAACAAAGTATTTTTATGGTCCTGACAGTTTCCCCATATGACACGAGTCTATAGAAATCTCGTTACTATGAAATAAATTCAGCAGATACTTTCATTACAACGAAGTGCCCAAAAGACCTTGAAATGCCTGAATGAATCATCCATAGAGCAGTTAGTTCTGTGGTCGCAGCTCAGTTGTGCACAACGATCCCCAAAAGAAACATTGTAAATTTTTTTTTTCTTTCTTCGAACTTTCCTTGAACTGTTTGCTGTTTTTGTTTTCGGTGGTTTTCAGTGATACCTTTTGCTTATTGCTTGTCAACATTTGAAAAACATCCACTGGAATTTAACTCACTATCACCCTACTATAGAAATGGCAGACACGAAAAAACTATAACAGTTCATATTAGAGAAAAAAAAAACTTTACATTTTTGCAGCTCTTGATTGCAACAAAAAGAAAAAAGATGTTGCCAGGGAATTTGGAATTTCACCATCGACACTGTCAACTTTCTTGAAAGACTGCGCAAAAAAAGAAGAAAAATCTCAGGTTGCAAATGTATGCAAACTGCTGTATTTGAAGACGTCGAAAAAGGCGTTTTTATGTGGTTCAGTGATGCTTGTTCAAGAAACATTCCTATTAATGCGGCACTCATTTAAGAAAATGTGAGGTTTCTAAACTTTCTTGGGACATCCCCCAATGGGACGACACGCCGAAAGGTGTCCCGAAGTGCGATCACCGCGTCTGTGGAAGACTGTTTATCTGTTGCCGGGGCAACAGCATGCCCACAGCTCTGCTGCGGCTCTTCACCAAAGCAAACAGAAAAGATCTCGATGGGTGATGCAAGGAACGTTGTAAATGCAGGGAGCAGGATTACTTGGCCACTAACCTGGCCACAGCCCTGTCTGACTGCTGTGTCTGTTTATAGGAGAGTGGCAGATCCCGCTACAATAAATAACACCTGCTGTTCCTGTTTCAAGCTGAATAAACCTGGTTTTGCTAAATTACTGAGCCTCGTGTTTTGGGATGCAAGACAGGGACTTATAGTGCGACCACAACCTTTTAGGATCTGCCTCTGTGTCGCTTCAGTGCAGCGCTGTGAGCCTGCTGTTGCCCTGTCCTGGCAACGGACAATCTTCCACAGATGTGACAATTGCGCTTCGGGACGCACTTCAGCTGGTAGGTGAATCCCAAAAGAGTTCAGATACCTCACAATATGAAGAAGAAAAGCATGATTCAGCTTCTGATTGATAACAGTGCTGCCCACAACATGCTTCCACATTTAGATAATGTTCGTGTTGAATTCCTCCCATGCAATTGCACAGAAGTGCTTCAGCCATTGAATTTGGGCATCATTCGCACCCTGAAAGTGTATTATTGCAAGGAAATGCTGAGAAAAATTCTCATCAGCATAACTTGTACACAGGACAAGATTAAAATTAACACGAAAGAAGCTATTGAAGTGATTGCAAACGCCTGGATGCAAGTTAAAGAAAGCACTATAGCAACAAATACAGAATCTCATTACAATGAAATTTTCATTACAACTAAATATTTTTTAGGTCCCTGGCAGCTCGTTGTAACAGAATTTTACCTGTATTTTGATAATGTTGGCACATACTCAGTTTGTCTTTCTTAAATTGGTATTAGAACATTAGAACACTCTAGACGAGAACAGGCCATTCAGCCCAACAAAACTCGCCAGTCCTATCCACTGTTGGCACATGGTATTAGAACATGAGAACACTCTAGACGAGAACAGCCCATTCTAGTCCAGTCCTATCCACTGTTTTCTTTCAAAAAAACATCAAGTCGAGTGTTGAAAGTTCCCAACGTCTTACTGTCTACCACACTACTTGGTAGCTTAGTCCAAGTGTCTTTCGTTCTTTGTGTAAAGAAAAACTTCCTAATGTTTGTGCGAAATTTACCCTTAACAAGTTTTCAACTGTGTCCCCGTGTTCTTGATGAACTCATTTTAAAATAACAGTCTCGATCCACTGTACTAATTCCTTTCATAATTTTAAACACTTCAATCATGTCACCTCTTAATCTTCTTTTGCTTAAACTGTATAGGCTCAGCTCTTTTAATCTTTCCTCATAATTCCACCTCCTTTAGCCCTGGAATCAGCCTAGTCGCTCTTCTCTGGTCCTTTTCTAGCACTGTTATGTCCTTTTTGTAGCCTGGAGACCAAAATTGCACACAGTAGTCAAGATGAGGCCTCACCAGTGCATTATAAAGGTTGAGCATAACCTCCTTGGACTTGTACTCCACACCTCGTGCTATATAACCTAACATTCTGTTAGCCTTCTTATTGGCTTCTGAACACTGTCGGGAAGTTGATAGCTTAGAGTCCACTGTGACTCCTAAATCCTTCTCATAAGGTGTACTCTCGATTTTCTGACCGCCCATTGTGTATTCAAACCTAACACTTTTACTTCCTATGTGTAATACTTTACATTTACTGACATTAAATTTCATCTGCCACGAATCTGCCCAAGCCTGTATGCTATCCAAGTCCTTCTGTAATGATATAACAGATTCCAAATTATCTGCTAATCCACCTATCTTGGTATCATCTGCAAACTCAACCAGCTTGTTACTTATATTCCTATCTAAATCATTTATATATATTAAAAATAGCAGCGGCCCTAGCACTGACCCTGTGGAACACCACTCTTAACATTGGCCAGTTCTGATGAGGTTCCTCGCACCATCACCCTCTGCTTCCTGTGTCTGTGCCAATTCTGCACCCATCTAAAAACATCACCCTGAACTCCCACTTCTTTTAATTTGATGCCCAACCTCTCATGTGACACCATATCAAATGCTTTCTGAAAGTCCAGATAAATAATATCATATTCTCCACTTTGATTGTATCCTTTTGTTGCCTCCTCTTAGAATTCCAGCATGTTAGTAAAACTTTTATAGTATGAATGAACTTTTTTCCACCTTAAATCGTTTGCTAAAGTTCATGAAAGCTGTTATTTGAATGTTGAGGTGTTTAAATTTAATTTTGACATGTGCAAGTAACAACCACCTTTTATTTTTTTCATTTTTTTTGCGAATGTTATTAATAGGACAAATAATGTAGTTTTCATACTTCATTCCACAGTCTAATCTTGAGTGACAAAATTTGAATTTCAAAATGTCAGGATAAGCACAAAATTTGAAAGAAAAAAATGGTCTTGCATTTTGAGCTGTTTATAAATTTTAAGCAGTACATTTGTATTTTAGTTTGGGACTAAAGCATATTTGGATAGTGTTTATGGTAGAAAAGTACCATATAAAACAGTGTGACTGTTTTTTGTTTGTGTGTATGTATGTATATTTGTGTGTATGTATGGTATGCTTATAAATTACTACCTTACAGCTTATTGCCTGAAATGCCTGTCTATTATTATATCTTGATACTTTTCTTTTATGATTTTTATGAGAAGTAAATCATTAAACATTGTGATGAAAACAAAACTTTCTTAATCAAGTGTGAAATAATCAACAAAGTTATGTCTTACACTCAGACTTCACACTAACATACTTGATTTTTATTCATAATTTCACCTTATATTTATTCGTGGGCATATAACATTTACTATTTAATTATGTGGTATACTTGGTTACATTATTTTATTCAGTTTACTACATAACATTTACTTTTTTTATATTTAATCAGCTAATTTGTGTTTAGATTGAATTTTGCTCAAATAGTTCAGCACATTTTACATACTTTCATTTTTTTATTATGAGTAAATAAAAGTGAAAACTTAACTCCTCTTTGCATTTGCAGGAATTGGTAAGAAAAGGGATACCACACCACTTCAGGGCAATAGTATGGCAGCTTTTATGTAATGCTCAGAATATGCCCATTAAAGAGCAATACTCTGAACTTCTGAAGAAGACATCTCCTTGTGAAAAGCTCATCAGAAGGGATATTGCAAGAACATACCCAGAACATGAATTTTTTAAAGAGAAGGACAGCCTTGGACAGGAAGTTTTGTTCAATGTCATGAAAGTAAGACCTTTCTTAATAGAATTGATTCATTAAAAGAAAGTTTTTTAGTATTCTTTATAAAGTAGTGAATGTATTCCTTATCTATATTTTGAGTAACTGGGCTTGTATTTTTTTAATTTTATTTCTAGAAAGACCAATAAAGAACTATGTACAATTGACGGATTTAAATATAATTTATGACACAGATCAGTAGATCGTGCTAATCTGGTCTGTAATTTTTATAGGATGTATGTCTTTGGGGCTCTTTTTCACTTTTGAGAACCACGAATTTTGTCAAAATGTCGTATATACCATCTTCAGTAATTAAATAAAAGAGATGTGCACAAAAACATTCTTCTGCGATATTACAAGCTTCTTGATTATCTGTATTTTTTATATTTATATATAATATTCAAGATGTTTACATTTTAGATTAGACATGCTAAAATATTTAAGTTAATGCTATTTATATTTTGTTTTAGTTTTTTGGCTGTTTCATTAATTTATAGCAACTGTCCCTACAATTATTTTAAGTTACACCATTTCACATCTGCAGGAGAGCAATAGTTTGTTATTTGCTTTTTTCTTTTTTAAAGATTTACCTCCCAGCCCAAAATTGAAGGTAGATGTAAAAGATTTTATTGTGTATTTGTTTTGTACAATTCTGGCTTCTCTGAAAGGAGTTGGTCTTAATTTGGTTTTTGGTGATTGATGTCCATGTGACTCTAGAGCAAACATTTTTGTTCGGTCTTTGAACAATATTAACAATATTTTTATTCATTGTACTTAGTAGTTTATGTAAAACATAATATTCACAAAACTTTTTTTTTATTACAGGCATACTCACTTGTTGATCGTGAAGTTGGCTACTGTCAAGGCAGTGCATTTATTGTAGGACTACTGCTTATGCAGGTGAGAAATGTACTGTAATGTTTATACTTCCAGTAGTTATCATATAGTCATTTTCTGGTGGAGGAAAATGTAGTAAATAGATAGATACTTTATTAATCCCCAAGGGGAAATTCACAATGTCTAATGTCTCTAATAAATGTCTCTAATGACAGATTTGATTCTCTAGCTGTAAGTTTCATTCAGAGAGTTTGAAGATAGCTGAAGTTCAAAAAGAGTGCTTGGGAAAAGTAAAATAAAGAGCTCTTGAAAGAAGCTTGAATAACTATGTAGGATAGTTTTATGTAGTGTTCTGTATTTGGTCAGTTTTAATTGGGCTGTGATTTGTACAGGTTACTCTGGACATTTTAATATATTTTGCGCTGAGCAGTCATGTCACAGGGTTGTACACTTTTCCAGGATTGAGTTGGAATGAACTTTTTGGAGCAGAGATCTTATACAATCTGTTCTTCAGCATCACTGGGGTACTAGAAGTAATGTGGGTTATCATCTGTGTGCTGCACCTTGAAGAACTTTTCTCTGTCCCTTGATAAAACTATACCATTCTGGGCTATATTAATTACATGTACCTACTACAGTGCTGTGTATTTGCCCCCTTCCTGATTTCTTATGTTTTTGCATGTTTGTCACACTTAAATGTTTCAGATCATCAAATAAATTTAAATAGTAGACAAAGATAACCCAAGTAAACACAAAATGCAGTTTTTAAGTGATGAGTTTATTTATTAACCCATAAGAATCCGGACCCATTTCCCCTTAAAGGAAAATTATGGCGAATATAAAACAAACCAAATGGACCACACAGAACACATTTCTAATTTGTTTTTTAAATTCTGACCCCTACTGGCAAAGTTACATATATTTCACATTGGGCGTTTATAGTAAATTTATTCCTTATTTGAAAATAAATCAGCTTGACAGTTTTTTGTTCAGCAACATATATTTGTATTTTTATTTGCATTTCCACAATATACAATAACATGCTAACCTTATTGTTTAAGTTTAAAAAAAATATTTGTCTGATTGGTTTTACAACAAAAAATGTGCAAACTGAATAATAATAAAAACTACCTCATATTGGGTAATTATGCAACAAGGTACTATAGCTGTAAAAAAAAAACTGAGCTACAGACTGATGTAGTAACCTTCAGAAAATATGTACATAGTGCAAAAAACTATTAAAGAATACTGAAGGGGAACAAAACCTTTGTATTAGCAGCACCATGTTTTAACCATTATCACACTCTCAGGCCCATTAAGCAGTTTTAGCAAAGTAGCCTAGGCCAAATGGTAACATCTGAAACAATTTCGTTCTTCAGTGAAGCAAAGACGCACATCACACTTCTCACAGAGGATGGTGGTTGCATTGACTTTGCATAATTTGCAACGGCCACGCTTTTCACACTTCACAGGCCAGTGTGCAACCTGGTCAGTGCGAACATCAACCAGAACGCCAATACGCACTCTCTTGGGCAGTGGTGGAGATGGGGCATCAAGTGTTGGGCGACCCCTTTGTGCCTGCAAAAGAATCAGGCTAGTGGCAACCTCTGCCTGGAAGCTCCTTTGTTTCAGTGGCTTTTGGACACCAAGCAGTTTACAGTCACGGCAGTAGATCAACCATGCATTAACAAGGCCTAACATGATGGTTTGCCAGAAGAGGTAGAGGTACCACCTCCGTGACCTCATGTTGTACTTGTACCTTGCAACACATGCATCAAGGAGGTCTATCCCCCCCAGGAATGTGTTGTACTCCTTCACAATGTGAGGCCTGTTGACCTCCACAAATGCTTTGTCAGATTTGCTCCAGCGTCGAGCTTTGTCCTGAGGCTCAGTTGCACAGTAGGATGAGATCAGGGTAACAGATTTGTTGTCGTACCACTTTCTCCACCGTGACATCAACAGATCCTCTGCCTCTCTTGACAAGACGTTTGTCATCCTCAAGCATACAACCAGCCAAGCGATTGCTACGGAGTGTCCCTGCAAAGTAGATCTGTCGCTCAAGAAGCTTGAGAACCAGTGGTGCTGAGGAAAAAAAATTGTCTGCAAAGACTTTGTAGTTTTGGTTTGATGGGAGAGTTTCACACAGCTTGACCACAATGTCACCTCCCATGCCTAGTAGTTTTTTTTCCCAGTGCCGCCTTCATAAACTACAAAATCACAGAGGATTCCTGAGGAAGAGCAGCGGGCTCAAATTTTCAGTCCCCATGGGTGGGGTTTGCCCTTCACATACTGTCTTATTGGGCTGCGTGTCCCTCTGAAGGACACAATTTGTTCTTCAACAGAGTTGTACTCCTCTGGGGTGATATCCAGGCATTGTTTGCGAAACTAGCCATGGACGGATCTTCCAACACTTATCCTCTACTTGCCTGTTTGAATGGTCTGGAAACGGTTATGTGACATGTTGTCAGCCACGATGGGACACATTGTGTCATTCTCCCAGTATGCACGATTTCCTGGTAGTTGGCAAAGACCCATTCGCAGGTAGATGCCAATCAGTATTTCCAGTTCTTTAACAGTGGTGTTAATGTTGTTGTGGTGATCTGATTTTTGTACACTGTACAAATTTGTTTGCTCCTTCAGTGAGTCAAGCATTTCTGGTGTTATGAACTTTCTGAAATACTCCAGGGGAGTGGAAAGATCATCTGGAGGTGTCACACTTTGGCCTTTGAATGTGCACTCAGGGGTTTCAAAAGGTTTTTTTCTCCAAGGAAATAATTTTTTTCCTTGGTCAGTTTCTTGAACAGTTATTTGGTCAGTGTTTTGTTGCCCTGGGTTCATGTTTGTTTGTGGTACTTCATCTAAATCATTTGATTCACTGTTTGAATCACCACACAAACTTGACTCATCACTCTGCATGTGTTGTTTGCTGGGAGTGTAATCTGGGTCTTCAGGGTCTTCATCTGAGCTATCTTCACATCCCTCAAAGTCACTGTCATCTCCAAAGATGATGTCTAGTGCATTCTGAACGCTGTAGCGTTTAGCCATACTACAAACAAATTAATAGAATTACATTGAATTAGGACTACCGTAAAATTTTATTTTGCTCACAGATATTTAAAAATTGTTTTGTAACATATATTATTAATTATTTTATACATTTGACTTTGCTATATTTGTTTAATTGTACTTTGAATTGAAAATTTTTCTTATTGTGACAAATACGTCACATCATATTTTCCACGACTATGTTAAGGTTAAATGCCCGATGTGACATCAGTGTTACCACAATGTTGTCGTAACTTGTTTTATATCAGTTTCTTCAGAAAATGTTGTCAGAACATATTAAATGTAATATTTGATGTCTTATTTAAGTATGAGAATTGTTAAATTGGTTGAAACATTCCTTTAGTTACCAAAAATAAGATGTTTGAAATTAGATGATTTGGTCAGGTGTGGTTGCCCTGCACATGGCCATCTTGAAAATGGTGTCATGTGTACCCAAATTCACAGAGTGTCATGTGACTGCACCAGGAAGTTACAAACATGTCACTTTGGGGCCTAATGAGGTAAAATCAAGGATAATGTTGTGTGAGAAAGTTTCCAGGACATTTAAAGTCATGGTGACACCTGTGTCACAGTGGGTTCTTTTTTAAGGAAAAAAACTATCCAAACCTTCATGGCCTTATGTGAAAAAGTAATTGACCCCCTTGTTACATCATGAAGTAACTGTGGTTAATCACAATTTTTGGATTGTTCAGTTCGATTTCATTAGCCACACCCAGGCCTGATTACTGCCAGACCTGTTGAGTTAAGAGATCACTTGAGTAGAACCTGTCAGACAAAGTGAAGCAGGCCAAAAGATCCCAAAAATGAAGACATAATGCCGCAATCTAAAGAAATTCAGGAAAAAGATGATAAACACAGTAATTGACATCTATCAGTCTGGAAAAGGTTACAAAGCCATTTCTAAAGCTTTGGAACTCCAGCAAACCATGGTGAGAGCCATTATCCACAAATACAGAAAACATAGCACAATGGTGAACCTTCCCAGGAGTGGCCGGCCTACCAAAAATACCCCAAGAGTACAGCAACGACTCATCCAAGAGGTCACAAAAGAACCCAGAACAACATCAAAGAACTGCAGGCCTCACTTGCCTCAGTTAAGGTCGGTGTCCATGACTCAACCATATGAAAGAGACTGGGCAAAAATGGCATGCATGGCAGAGTTCCAAGGCAAAAACCACTGCTGACCAAAAAGAACATAAAGGCTCATCTCACTTTTGCCAAAAACATCTTGATGATCCTTAAGACTTTTGGGAAGATATTCTGTAGACTGATGAAACAAAAGTTGAACTTTTTGGAAGGTGTGCGTCCTGTTACATCTGGCATAAAAGTAACACAGCATTTCAGAAAAACAGTATCATACCAGCAGTCAAACATGGTGGTGCTAGTGTGATGGTCTGGGGCTGCTTTGCTGCTTCAGGACCTGGATGACTTGCTGTGATTGATGGAACCATGAATTCTGCACTCTCCCAAAACATTCTGAAGGAGAATGTCCGGCCATCAGTTCAAGTCTTGTTTTGCCTAATGGAAAAATTACAGCGTGAGAAGATAATTCAAAGTAGAACACAGGAAAGTGTTTGGTACTGGTGCCAGTTAGGTATTCACTCAATAGAGGAAACACGATTACAAATGAACTCTCAATAAATATTGAAAAAGCAAATGATGAGTAAAAAGTATCATTGATTTTTAACAACCTGTCTTTGGCTTGTTAAATTGAGATGCTGTGGCATGGACTAGTATAAGATGAAGTTCTTCTTGTTGTTACTCATACGCTCTCAGGAATATTAGTTAAGAATTAAAGAACGTGGGCTTTTATCTATTATAATCCTACATCACCACCCCTATGAATATCTGGTAATATTTGTTAAATTTGTACTGGAACTGAGTTTGTTTTGCGTTCAAGGTATTTACATAATGTAATTTTCCAGATGGATATAAAATGTCGGTCCGTGTACTTTTTGGTATTTGAAACTTCATTTTAGATGCAAAAACGGAAAAATGAAAATGAAAGGAATTTTCAGATTTTGATTTTTGATTAAAGAATAAAATAAGGGAAAATAAGGTATTTTTTTAATTCAGTGGTAACAAATAGCAGTCATAAACTTTAAAATTACACATAATTTTCTGGATTTATTTGTGATTCAAATAATGAAAGTGTTATAGCTCAAAAACAATAAAACAGACACATTTTCGTTGTCTGAAACCGGAGGTACTTCTTCTTTTGCGCGTTTTTTGACAACACGTGCGAACAGTCCTCCTCACGACACATCGACCAACGGCCTTGAAGATACACTGGCATCACCAGAGGATGGACCATTACGTTGTTTTTCAGAACACTAAAAGAGTGACATTCCGGGACGAGGCCATGACTGCAGAAAAACTGAGTCGCATCTTTCCGGTAAAAATACAAGTTTTGCAAACTTTGCTTCATTGATGTAGCAGTTCTTATATGAACGTTATTGTTGTTACTTACTGTGAAACAGCTAACATTTGGTGATTTCATTTACTAACACTAAGTCTGGCAATTTTTATAGTGCTAGCATTTTGAATGGTTGCTCATTGACTTTTACCGGCTACTATACGTAGATAAACGTTTCGAGTATTAACGTGTTACACTTTGCGCACTGTTAGAAGAGCAACGTGATTTACAGAAAGTTTTCTTAACATGTGTCACACTTGTCAATGAGCGACCATTCACACATTTACACACATTCAAAATGCTAGCACTATAAAAATTGCCAGACTTAGTGTTAGTAAATGAAATCACCAAATGTTAGCTGTTTCTCAGTAAGTATAACTTTCTTAAAAGAACTGCTACATCAATGAAGCAAAGTTTGTAAAGATTGTATTTTTACCTGAAAGATACGACTCAGTTTTTCTGCAGTCATGTCCTCGTCCCGGAGTGTCACTCTTTTACTGTTCTGAAAAACAATGTAACGGTCCATCCTCTGCAGATGCCATGCAGTGTAAGTTCAAGGCCGTCGGTCGATGTGTTGCAAATCGCGCAAAAGAAGTACCACCTCAGGTTTCAGACAACGAAAATGTGTCTGTTTTATTGTTTTTGAGCTATAACACTTTCATTATTTGAATCACAAATAAATCCAGAAAATTATGTGTAATTTTAAGTTTATGACTGCTATTTGTTACCACTGAATTAAAAAAATACCTTATTTTCCCTTATTTTATTCTTTAATCAAAAATCAAAATCTGAAAATTCCTTTCATTTTTCGTATTTTCGTTTTTGCTTCTAAAATGAAATTTCAAATACCAAAAAGTACACGGACCAATGTCCTTGTACCCTATTTTTGATTTTATTAATTCATTTAATATTATTGCAGTTAAAATTCTGATTGTTTTCACCATAGCTTAAGATAGTAAGATTGTCAAGCAACATATCTTGAGCTCTGAGTGTAAGTAGGCAAAAACTCTGCACTGAAATTTAGTACATAGATATTTTCAAATTATATCCATCCATCCATTTTCCAACCCGCTGAATCCGAACACAGGGTCACGGGGGTCTGCTGGAGCCAATCCCAGCCAACACAGGGCACAAGGCAGGGAACCAATCCCGGGCAGGGTGCCAACCCACCGCAGTTTTCAAATTATATTGGGTTCTTCAATCCCACTGAATACTTTTTGCAGATTGTATTATGGGTTTAAATAAATTAGAAGGAGGGGATACATCTTTATTGTTAAATGATTTCTGTGTGCTTTTTTATTGCTTGCCTTAGTACTACTACTAAAAATTGACATTTTCTTAATACATGGCATTCTATAACTGTCAACTTATGGTGGCATAGTTCAAAACAAATAATGGAAAAGGATTAGTAGCCATGAGTCATAATATGTGGGGGAAGAATGGCAACATGCAGCATCAGAAAGCAGAAAGTGTTTCATTGAATATAACTATCAACATTATACAGGTAGTCCCTGAGTTACGGACATACGACTTATGAACGGGGCCGCAGCTGCTCCTTCATCTGTCTGGGGGACGCAACGCAGGCTCCTCAGTAACTGCCACTCCGTCATCTCCGGCCTGGGGACGCTGCCCCCATTCATTCTCAATAGCAAGCCTGCTTGTACTGTTACGTACATAGCAGGAAGTTGTCTCTCGTCAGTACACCAGACGTGCTGTTCAGGGGTTCCTTTCTGCTGTGATAGTGTGTACAGTGCTGTGCAGAAGAGCTCATCTTAACCTTTTGTCTTCACCCTTCAACAATGTCTCTGAAACACAAATCTGATGCAACTGCTGGTGATTCAGTAAAGAAGAGAAAATCCATCACCATGGAAAATAAAGTAGAAATAATAAGGTCAGAGAGAGGTGAAAGAAACTCCATCATTCATTTGCAGAGCACTTGGTTACAGTCGGTCAACAATAGCATTCATTAAAATAATGTACCTGTTCCGACTTACATACAAATTCAACTTAAGAACAAACTTGCAGTCCCTATCTCGTACGTAACCCAGGGACTGCCTGTAAACTTGGCATACCTTGGCAAACAACACTGACTCCTGAAAGGCCACAGCTACTTCAGTGTCAGTCAGATCCACTGATGTGCTCATTGAAAAATAATTGATTAAATCACCAGGACATCTGGAAAAACAGAATGAAAATCATGATGGGGAATAAGAAAAAACAAAACTAAACACTAAAGTATGCCCATGTAACATTTGCTGGTACATTCTATTAAAAATTTACCAAATTACTTTGTAATTTCTACACTTACCCCAGAAATAGAAACTGGGAGCTACCTGCCTGTTTTTATTATGTTAAAAGTCCAATTAAAAACTGACGTGGTTGTAGCAAAAATCTGAAGCCACGTGGGGTCCTGAAAACTAGTCTAAGTCATAAGGACCATTAGTGCCAAACTTAGTGTTTTCAATGGTGTCTAGTATTTTAGGTTGTCATATCTGAACTGTTTTTTACATTTGAGGCGGTTGATTTTGCAAAAGGTTCTTTGTGTGAAGTAGTGAGAAAATTCAACTATTTTGTCATATCATTCTACTTGCTAGGCTTTTTTGGAGCAGTATATGTAGATGGAAAGGGGAAAACTACAATTAAAGTTCAGAAAAGATGGGCAGAGTCTCCTGTAGAAGCTTGTGAGACTCTAGTACTAGCTTCTCCACTCTGCCATACCCTGCATTTCAGCAGAGTAGTTATGGGATTACAGAACAGAGAAGAAGAAGAATGTTCTGAGAATATAGACAGTCAGTTTTAATTACTGTTTTTCTTTTTGTTTAAGCAAATTCAAGCGCACATTAAACATTAGGTGTTTTTTCTGCAGGAGAGAGATACACTTTGAGTTACAGGTGCTTTATTTGTTTTTTTTGTTTATTTAAACTGGTATGAGAAACTTAACTTTGTGGTGTTTTCTGCAAATCATATTTTACCATCATGCATGGTCTATACTACCACCCTCATGGGCATTGTGAAAATAACAGGTTTCCCCTTTTCATTAGAATCTGTTTCTTTAACTCATTTTAGCTAAGAATGTTTGTTATTTGTCTCATCCTTTTCAACCCCCTCCACCCCCAACTCTAATTTGAGTTAATTTCTATTTCCAAATCCCCGCTTTTAATAGCTTCACTTGAACAACCTTACTGTCGGTTTCAATAAGCTGTTCAGTATTGCCATTTACTGTATAATACTAAACTTATTATTTTTACCTTAACTGCTAAATATAAGAAGATCTAACTACTTTGGTTTTCCTTTAATACAGATGCCAGAAGAAGAAGCATTTTGTGTCTTTGTTAAACTGATGCAAGATTACCGGCTAAGGGAACTCTTTAAGCCTAGTATGGCTGAGCTTGGCCTGTGCATGTACCAGTTTGAGTATATGATACAGGTAAGGTACACCTAGCAGTAGTGAAATACCCTCAGTCACAAAACCGGCTCATGACAATAATTAGTTCTAATGTTAGAAAGTTGGAAATAAGCTCAACGTTTATGGTGTTGTCTGAAACATTTTTCTATTTTTAGTGTTGAAATGTGCAGTCATATTTTGTTATTCTTCTTGTCAAAGTTAGCATAATATTCAACTGAGTGTCTGATTTGTGTTTAGTAAAAGTAAATCCTCATTTCTTATGAACATCCTAAATTTGGCAACTTAAGGTATTTCAACATTTTTTTCTTTGTTTTTCTTTTAATCACTGAGCAATTTTTGATTGGTAGCCCTGAGATTAGATAGGTGGTGCTTGGATACAAGCACCAAGGATAGTCCTATAGACCAATGTAAAAAAACTTTTTTTTTTTTTTTTTTTTAACTGAAGTAGCATAAATTAGATTAGATTTCAGCATTAGACACCTGTTTTTTTTTTTGTTTTTTTTTTTGGTCCAGTACACGATTTTAGTCATTTTCTATCAGGGTAATTATTGTCAAGACTGCTGGCAATGTTTGGAGAGCATTAAGGATTTACAGGCAAGTCTTGTCTCAGTCATTGTCAGGAAAGAAGAAGCCCCTACTCTCAGTAACAAATAAAGATGTACCAAGGTATAGCTATTTGGCCACAATGCTAGATTTTGTTTGGTGAAAAAACAAAAAAACTTACTTTGACTGAAAGAACCTCACACTAATTGTAAAAAATAGTTGATGGAAGTATTATGGTTTAGGGTGCTGCTTTTCTGCCTCAATGTCTGACCACATTGCCATTGCTGAGTCAACCATACATTCCTCAATTATCAGATAGTGTGAGGTCATCTATCAAATCCAGCAAATACACAAATGAAGAAATAAAAGAAGAAATTAAGGGTTATGAAATGGCCAAGTCAATGCCCAGATCATACTGCAATCGTTTTAAAGTTTAGTGGGAGACTTTAAACAGGCAGTACATATAAGAGGGTCCCCATTCCTCACAGAATTTGAGATGATCTATAAGGGGAAATTGGCAAAAGGTCAGTGTAGGTAACAGATAGGCAATTGCAAGAAACGTATTCTAGAACTTATTTCTGCTTAAAGGGTCAACACCAGATATTGAAGTTCAGTGTACTTATTTTGGCACATAACACAGTTGCATTTTTTATTTGTTTATTTGATTGAGTAAAAGATTGCAAAGTGTTTTTTAAATTTTTTTTTTGTTAAATTAGATAATCTTTACCAATCATTACCTACCATTCTTCTCCTAACCTAATATTAGATGTTAGATGTGTGACATAACTAATATGAAAGTAAATTCAAGAGAGGTGAATGACTGCTATTAAATCCATTTAAGTAGCACAGTGTTATCAAGTGGTTCAGTGGATCAGAGGTGTTTTTTGTATGAGTAATACATTTATTATTTATTAAAAATGTTTCAGTTTCAAAAGATATTACCCAGGTAAATGATTATGACAAATTTAATAATTATCTCCTTTGATGTTATAACTGATTATTAATTTCAATTAACAGCACTACACTAAAATATGTTTTGGATTTGTAGCTGCATATACTGTATTCTTATACATGCTGCACAGTAGAACCTTCATTTTGAAGGAAACCACTTAAAATATGTTAATGTGAAATTATTATTATATGGTGTCAGGTCAGGTTGGGGAGCATGCACTGGTACAGCGCTTTGCTGCACCCACCACACAACGAAACAGCTCAGGATCCTGGTTGGCAACCCCCAGACACACGTGGTCCAGTCCCACCCTCCAGAAATGACCCTCTATCTGCTGCAGCCAGGTGTTACAAGGGTGTCCCCTTGGCCTGGTCCAGCCACTCGGATCCTCAAGAATGAGGATTCTGCGAGCCGGAGCCCTTGGGGAATCGCGTCATGTGGCAGTAGTGCCGTAAGTAATGCTCCCTCAGAGTACAGGCAGTGTGGCTCATTTGGGACTCCATGAGCAATCAATCATTCGGCACAAAGTCAAACCAGCAGTACCCAAGGATTGTCTGAATGAGACACAGTACCAACGGAGTCCAGTCTTCGTCTCAGGTCAATAGATAGCATCCATGTCTTGCAACCATATAGCAAGACAGGAAGCACCTGGACTCTAAAGACTTGAACCTTTGGTCTTTTGCATACATATCTGGAGCGCCACACACCCCTTCCCAGTGACCCTATGACCCCCTCATGCTCTCCCACTTTATCTACTGACTTCGTAGGAAGAATCCCCAGAGACGTTAATGTCACTGCCGTGGGTAAGTAAACCTCTCTACAAGATCGACACTCTCTTCACAGACAGTCAAACTGCTGATGGCTGTGCCTAAGAGGTCATTAAATTCCTGGATCTTGGTTTTTATTCAGGACACTTGTACGCCCAGACACTCAGACTCCTCGCTCAGTCTCTCAGAAGTCCCGATCAGAGCCTCCGTTGACTCCGTGAAGATCACAGCATCGTCGGCAAAGTCAAAATCAGTGAATCTTTCATCGCCAACAGATGCCTACAGCCACTAGATACCACGACCTTGCCCAACACCCAGTCCATGCAAGCATTGAATATAGAATAGGAGCAAGAACACACCCACTTGCAGTACTAGTGTGCAGACCGGCCATTATACCCAGCAACCTTGAGGGGATCCTGCAAAGTCTCCGGTTGTCCCACAGGGCAGCTCGATCAACTGAGTCAAACGCTTTATGAAAATCGACAAAGGCTGCAAAGAAACTCTGCCAGTATTCGCATTTGCGCTCCATGAGAACCCTCGGTGCCAGGATGTGGTTGATGGTAGACTTCTTAGGCATAAAACCAGACTGCTCTGGTCACTGGTAAGTGAGCAAGTGATCACGGATCCTATTGAGGACGACCCTAGGAAGGGTCTTGCTTGGCACTGAGAGCAGTGTTACCCCTTGTAGTTGCCGCAATCCAGGCGATTACCCTTCCCTTTCCAGATAGGGATGACAAGTCCAGTTTTCCAGTCAGTTGGGATGACGCCAGTCTCCCAAATGGAAACAAAGATTGCTTGCAATGCCAGAGGAACAGCCTTACCACCAGCCTGGAGAGGTTCACCCCTGATACCACATATCCCTGCAGCCTTCCATACCCTCGGCTGGTTCACCACCTGTGCAATCTCAGTGAGATTGGGTGGTTCACAGCTAATTGGAGGATCAGTCTCTGGAACTGTGTACCCAGAGAAGTCCAACGTCCTACCCAGAGGATCAGCTTTAAACAGCTGCTCAAAGTAGCCAGCCCAGCCGGTCAGAACTACAACTGGAACCAATGTAGAAAGCATTTTAAGATGGAGAAGCTTTTATCTGTGGCACCTCTGCAAGAGAACCACCTCTTTCAACCCTCGCAAACATATGCAGTTTTTAATATCTGGAAAAAATTTGGGATTAAATTGCTCAGAGATCTTTATATAGAAAACATCTTTGCATCCTACGAACAATTACATTCCAAATTTAACTTTCCAGCTACACATTTCTTTCACTATCTTCAAATTAGGGTCTTTGTTTAAACAGAACCTGCCCGATTTTCCTCATCTTGCACCCTCGTCCATGCTGGAAAAAAAATTGCTCAATTTCAAGGACTTCGACACCATCTCTGCAATATATAAAATTATTTTACAGTCTCTCCATTTCAAAGATCCAAGAGGACAATGGGAAAAAGATCTCTTAATCAATATATCAGAAAGGGTGTGGAAAGTAGCAATGCAGAGACTTCACTCGAGCTCCATATGCGCAAACCATACAATTATTCAACTCAAAATTATATATCGAGCACATCTGTCTCGCCTAAAACTGTCCAAAATGTTTCCAGGGCAACATCCAACCTGCGAATGCTGCAATCGTCCCAGCCTCACTGGGTCACATGATTTGGGCTTGCGCCAAATTAACATCATTTTGGACCAAAATTTTTAAGTGCCTTTCAGACAGCCTTGGTGTCACAATCCCTCCTAATCCATTAACAGCTGTGTTTGGTGTTCTTCCAGATGGGTTTAAATTGGAGAAGGACAAACAAACTGTGATTGCATTCACTACACTTTTGGCACGTAGACTTATTAAAAACTGGAAGAATCCTAACTCTCCTCTTGTAAGTCAGTAGGTAACCAATGTTTTATGCTATTTGAAATTGGAAAAAATCAAATATTCAGTTAGAGGATCTGCACTGATTTTTTTTAAAAACCTAGCAGGATATAATCAATAAAATTTTAGAATAAGCTCTTAAAGCACAGAGGAAGCAATTATCTCCATATTTCTTTTTCTTCTCCATTCATCTCTACTGGCCTATTAAACTCATTAATTTAGGTATGTTTACAAGCCTTAAGTTTTACCCCGTTGGCCATGCTCTCTCTCTCAGGGGTGGGGGTCAGCTTGTTTTTCAATCCTATTTTTTGTAAAAATTGATCGATTTTGTATGAATGATTACAATAAAATTAATAAAATTACAAAAAAGAACTCCAGTGTTATCCGTAAGGACCTTTCTATCATTCGCCTCGACTGCAACTCTCCGAGGAACAGATTTGGATGTGTGTAATGCTTCGATTCCTCTGTAAGCAGGACGTGGATCACTAGACCATAAATGGTGTATCACTTGCTCACAGATTTCTATAACAAACTCCTCCTTATCAGCCCTCTGAGACCTTGCAGCCGTTCTTCTCAGTTCCCGGTACAGACGGGAGTTGCCATCAAGCCGTGCGCTGTGACTCCTTTTGATGATATCCACAGTGCTCTGTGAGATGAAACACTTCTTTCTGGGAACACTGGCAAGTCCAACACAACCTCCGCAACCTTCAGGGCATATTCACATTAGGATCGGCAGTCGCACCCACATCCCTAAATTTGTCACACAAACTTCATGCATTCTTGTCAGAAACAGCCTGATCTTGGAGTCTGGCCAGGTCCAGCCTTATTTTCCTAGTAGGTGGTAACGTACTGGGCTTAAGCTGGATCTTCAAAGTAGCAATGATGTCACCGAGACATCACTCACCATGGTCAGAGCATACACTGAGACAACAGACAAGGCACCCAGAGAGTGCCCCAATCTGCGTCTCGTAATGTGCTCATTGAAAGGAGTGACATCGGTCTCCATCGGAAGAATCCGATCCGCTACAGCACCAGCTACTCCTCGAGTTTGACAGCCATCAGAGATCTTGCCAGTCCCAGGTCTGCGCACCTCAGAGAGTTCCACAGCTGAAATGAGAAGTTTACGCAGCTCCTCCGACAGCAGAGGAAGACAATCATCATGCCGGAGAGACAAGACGTTCCACATGCCTGCCTGGATGGGCTGCCTCAAATTGAGACCAGAGCGTTACTGTGCAGCGGGCGACACCTCAGCACCACACCAGTTCTGATCCCCGACAGGCCTGACCCCATTGTGTCAGATGGTTTTGACTCTTCTGGGTATGGGGCTCCCGAGGGCTTTCCCCCATCCCCTTCATAATGCAAGCAGCCTTCCTGTGTGTGGCTGCAGCAGAGCTACTCATGCGGAGAATCAGAAAGTAGTCCTTTCTTTTGGCTCAGAGCTGTGCAAATTTTTTTTTACGGTGGCTGGAGTGCTAATCCTGCCACTAACCCCCCTGATTTCACAGCAAATTGTAGGACTGCTTGCAGGGCTGGATGCAGTTTAATGTCATACCCAAGACAGATTAAATGGTAGATTAGTTGAAAATTTTCAGGTTTTGTCTTTAATATTTTTTTATTTTTACCATACACATACAAAACAATTACTAAAAAACAACAATTACAGTAATCCCTCGCTATATCGCGCTTCGACTTTCGTGGTTTCACTCTATTGCAGATTTTATATGTAAGCATATTTAAATATATATCGCGGATTTTTCGCTGGTTCGTGGGTTTCAGTGGACAATGGGTCTTTTCATTTCTGGTACATGCTTCCTCAGTTGGTTTGCCCAGTTGATTTCATACAAGGAATGCTATTGGCAGATGGCTGAGAAGCTACCCAATCAGAGCACGTATTACGTATTAAATAAAACTAATCAAATATATTGTGAGCAGGGGGGCTGTTCGCACCCCTAGAGGATGCAGACGCTTGTCTAAAAAATGCTGAAAGACTACCTTCACATTGCTCCCTTCCTTGCTGGGCTTACTTGCGGCTGCGTTGTCAAGCGATATGCTTCCCGCAAGGTGCTTTGCGTACTTAAAAGCTCGAACAGCACCAATCAGTTTTTGATTATTTGCTTTTCTCTCTCTCTCTCTCTCTCTCTCTCTCTCTCTCTCTCTCTCTCTCTCTCTGACATTCTCTGCTCCTGACACGCAGTCCTTTGAAGAGGAACATATGTTTGCATTCTTTTAATTGTGAGACGGAACTGTCATCTCTGTCTTGTCATGGAGCACGTTTAAACTTTTGAAAAACAGACAAATGTTTGCAGTGTTTGAATAAAGTTCCTGTCTCTCTACAACCTCCTGGGTTTTGTGCAAATCTGTGACCCAAGCGTGACAATATAAAAATAACCATATAAACATAAGGTTTTTACTTTGTGGATTTTCATCTTTCGCGGGGGGTTCTGTAACGCATCCCCCGCTATGAAGGAGGGATCACTGTACTAAAAAAATTATCAATGTTTTTCTAATCATATTCAAATAATTATTAAATGAAAATTAAGTACAGAATCTTGGTCTCGTCCGTTATGAGAGATGGACATCTTATGCGGAACTCCGTTAGCAGCTGTGTTATTTTTTTTTCTCTTATTTTTTATCATCCTGAGGTATCCTGTATTTACCCAACATAAGGAGGTTCTATTACAGTATATGCAAGTATATAAAGAAACGGAAAAGAAAGCTAAAGCTTCATCCAAGCCTAGACAGGCATTAAGTCCAAGTTCAAGGTACGGCCTTGCAGAGAC
The DNA here is from genome assembly GCF_900747795.2 of Erpetoichthys calabaricus. NCBI lineage: Eukaryota > Metazoa > Chordata > Cladistia > Polypteriformes > Polypteridae > Erpetoichthys > Erpetoichthys calabaricus. The sequence goes on along the minus strand of NC_041403.2, from coordinate 75,141,325 downwards.
TGACCTGGAACAGACAGCAGAGAAAAAAAGTGGGAGCGAATGTGCAAGTGATTCAGGTCACAATCGATAGTTTGTCGATTCCAGACAATGCCTTCCACATTGTCATATACTCCTTGCGAGCTGGGAGCATTGACTTTAACTTGGTTTCCACTTCACCCGAGGAGCACGAAGACCGAATGATCTGTCTGAACTGAAGGTAATGATCGCTGCAATGGCCACCGATGTAAAGGAGCTCAAGAAAGACATAAAGAAAAATAAATGATATAAGGAAGCAAATAAATGATATAAGGAAAAGTGATATAAATGATATAAGGAAAGAAATAAAGGACATACACAAGACAAACAAGAAGCTGCTGCAGGATATTAAAGACCAGGAGAAACGTGTACAGTAATCCCTCCTTCATCGCGGGGGTTGCGTTCCAGAGCCACCCGCGAAATAAGAAAATCCGCGAAGTAGAAACCATATGTTTATATGTTTATTTTTATATTGTCATGCTTGGGTCACAGATTTGCGCAGAAACACAGGAGGTTGTAGAGAGACAGGAACGTTATTCAAACACTGCAAACAAACATTTGTCTCTTTTTCAAAAGTTTAAACTGTGCTCCATGACAAGACAGAGATGACAGTTCTGTCTCACAATTAAAAGAATGCAAACATATCTTCCTTTTCAAAGGAGTGCGCGTCAGGAGCACTGAATGTCAGAAAGTGAGAGAAAACCAAACAAATCAATAGGGCTGTTTTGCTTTTAAGTATGCGAAGCACCGCCGGTACAAAGCTGTTGAAGGCGGCAGCTCACACCCCCTCCGTCAGGAGCAGGGAGAGACAGAGGAAAACAAACAGTCAAAAATCAATACGTGCCCTTTGAGCTTGTAAGTATGCGAAGCACCGTGCAGCATGTCGCTTCACGAAGCAGCTGCACACAGAAGGTAGCAACTCTTTCAGCATTTTTAGACGAGCGTCCGTATCGTCTAGGTGTGCGAACAGCCCCCCTGCTCACACCCCCTACGTCAGGATCAGAGAAAGTCAGCGCAAGAGAGAGAGAGAGAGAGAGAGAGAGAGAGAGAGAAACAAAAGTAAGTTGGGTAGCTTCTCAGCCATCCACCAATAGCGTCCCTTGTATGAAATCAACTGGGCAAACCAACTGAGGAAGCATGTACCAGAAATTAAAAGACCCATTGTCCTCAGAAATCCGCGAACCAGCAAAAAATCTGCGATATATATTTAAATATGCTTACATATAAAATCCGCGATAGAGTGAAGCCGCGAAAGGCGAAGCGCGATATAGCGAGGGATCACTGTAAATTGCTTTGAGGCAGCCTTCAAAAGTATGCTAGAAAAATGTGCTTAAGTTTGAGAATAAACTGAGAGTACTTGGTGCTAAGTTGGAAGACATTAAGCAAATGTTCACGACTCGAATTGAAATAGCCGAACAACTGGCATCTACTGCTGACGGAAAAGCAACGGCTGCAAATTCCGAATGTAACATACTTGGAGACAGACTTGCTGTACTGGAAGATGGATGCAGAAGGAATATTATTAGAATTGAAGGTCTCCCTGAGAATCGTGAAAATCCAAATCCTGTGAAATTTGTAGCTGAACTGTAATACATTATAATAACTATAATAATTGGAGAGGACTTCAAATCAGACACTGAGATAACAGCATCTTACTACATATGGGGATCAAATATACCTCTAAACCCTTTTTTACTATCTTAAGATTGTTTAAGATCATATTTTATACTTATAGTATTTGGGCTGTATTGTCAATAGATATCTCAGTTTTAATCCTCATACGCTGCTGCTGGGGGGGCTTGTTTTGTTTTGGATGTCAGAGGGCTGGGACTTTGTGAAATGTGGTTCAGCCTCACGTGGGGAGACAAAACGGGGGGGCGCATGGGGTCTAGGGGTTAGAGAAAGAGAGCAAGGTATCTCTATCCTTTTAATCCTTATAAGTGCCAATGTAACAATAGGCTTCATGGCAATTACCTCCTGGGAAAATTGGAAATTAAGGTCAAAGCTGTCTTATTTTCAGTTAAGACTAGAAAATGACAACAAAAATTCAGAAGCAATGTCTCTATGACCAAACAGTTAACTTTGTGAGCTGGAATGTTAAAGGTCTGAATCACGAATTAAAGAGAGAGAACATATTCTCTCGCCTAACAGATCTAAACACTAAAATAGTATTTTTATAGGAGACCCACTTATTAAGCAAGGATCAATTTCGGCTGCACAGAGACTGGACTGGCCAAATATTCCATTCCAGCTTTACAAAGAAAACTAGAGGTGTGGGAATTCTTATACATAGAACAGTATCAGATGTACAGTATGTCACACTGCTGAATGGATACTTTCTGCCTCCTGTGACCCAGAACTGGAAATCTAGGTTATAAAATGAATGAGTGAATATAAATGTTTGTACTTAAGCTTACAAGATGATGTCACTTACCCATAAGCAAAACAGTGGTTTTGTTTAGGAAATTATTTTTCTGCGGACATAGTGTTTTTTTGTTCATCATATACAGTATATTTCATTGTGTTAATATTTACTATACTTGTGTTCGAGAACAGATTCCAAAAATCACCTAAAACCACAGCTGGACACACTAGTAATACTTAGTGTGTAATAGATGCAATTCCCTGATTCTTATTAATTTGTAACATTACAAAGTGTCTTATGTTCAAAACATTAATAATTCTGATTTACATAGATGATAGTGTTGTTCAGTTGATACCCAGAAGCAAACTGTATCATAAAAGGGTGAAGCATTATTAATGCACTGAAGCGTCATGTTAGATTGTAATTTCTGTACAGCTTCATGCCAGTTGTCTCCACCAGTTTATATTTATCATACTAGCAAAATACCCGCGCTTCGCAGCGGAGAAGTAGTGTGTTAAAGAGGTTATGTAAACGTATATATACATAAACATATATACTTATATATACATATCTACATATACACATATCTACATATATACATATATATATATATATATATATATATATATATATATATATATATATATATATATATATATATATACATATACACATCCACATATATATACATATATCAACGTATATATACACATACATATACACACATACATACATACACACACACATATATATATATATATATATATACAGTAATCCCTTGCTACTTCGCGGTTCACTTTTCGCGGATTCACGACTTCGCGGGTTTTTAAATACAAGTGATTGCCCGCCTATCGCGGAAGTTATGTTCCAGACCCATCAGCAACAGGAGAAAATCCGCGATATAGAAAGACCATATAAATAAACATTTTTATAGTTTAAGCCTTAAAATACCCATCCCACATGCTTTAAACACATGTAAACTTATAAAACACACTTTGTTAACACATATGATATGTGAATGTCGGGCTAAGGATATGAGTAACATCTCACTATTATAAAACATTTTAACTTCACGCAAGACAAGACAGTGAGACAGGAAAATTCGTGATGTACAGGCTTTTAAATTATTGACAGGCAGAGCGACAAGCAGCACAAAGCCAGCACAAAGTCCACTTCTCCTTAGCGTTCATTCAGCTCCCCACCCCCTTGACAATGCGAACTGTGCCTCCGGGGAGGGGGGTTTGAGCTAACGTGCGTTCAGCCCTCACATACCCACACACACACTCCTCCTCCTTCCGAACGCGCAGAGCGACAAGCAGGCATTTTGGCAGAAGCAGCACAAAGTCCATTTCTGCTCGGCGTGAGTTCAGCTGCCCCCCTTCACAAAGCGAGTGCAGACACATTGACGTCTGATCGCTGTGTGCAGTGTTGGTCTGCGGTGTTTAAGAATGTAGAAAGTGTTTAAGAGCATAGGAAGTGTTTATAAGAGTGTGGGAAAGGTTAACAAGAGAGTGAGAAAGGTTTATAAGAGTGTGGGAAGGGTTTATAAAGCCTTAAAATATGTATAAATAATAAAATAAATATAGGTCGCTACTTCGCGGATTTTCACCTATCGCGGGGGGCTCTGGAACGTAACCCCCGCGATAGGTGAGGGATTACTGTATGTATATATATATATATATATATATATATATATATACACACACACATACAGACACATATATATACATATACATATTTACATATCTACATACATACACATCTATCTATCTATCTATCTATCTATCTATCTATCTATCTATCTATCTATCTATCTATCTATATATCTATATATCTATATATATATCTATATATATATCTATATATATATATATATATATATATATATATATATATATATATATACATACACATCCCCGTACTTTGCAGCGGCGAAGTACTGCTTTTACATTTTTATTAAGAAGAAAACCTTTTTAAATTGAGTGAAAATATACCAATAACAATTTGTTAAGGATCTGTTTTTTTGTGAAGCTGACTTCACACAGCCTCTCCGCTGTTTTTACGATTGTTCTGTTTGTATACCACGTTGTCAGTTCAGCACTCCGGTTGGAATTTGACCAAGCCGTGCAAGGTTACTGTTAAGAATGCAACGTATAGTTGTACAGGAGAAAAGCAATCTTGCCTCAAATCAATGGCAACCTTTTGTAGGTCTATGAACTTAATTTAAACTTTAGGTTTACACGGTGCTCTGTTTCCATAGTACCTGCACTCATGAATATATCTGTATGCGTCAGTCGCTGAAATCCCCGCGCTTGGCACCGGCGAAGTACTGCTTTTAAATTTTTATTAAGAAGAAAAGAAAAACTTTTTAAATTGAGGTAAAATATACCACTAACAATTTAAGGATCTGTTTTTTTGTGTAGCTGACTTCACACAGCCTCTCCGCTGTTTTATAAACGAACGTCATATAAGGTCTTCCTTTATCGTTGCTTCGCCAACGGAAGCAGCCTTTTTATTTAATCCTGTTTTTACGATTGTTCTGTTTGTATACCACGTTGTCAGTTCAGCACTCCGGTTGTAATATGACCAAGCTGTGCAAGCACACTCTTGAGAATGCAACGTATAGTTGTACAGGAGAAAGGCAATCTTGCCTGTAATCAATGGCAACCTTTTGTAGGTCTATGAACTTAATTTAAACTTTAGATTTACACGGTGCTTTCTTTCCGAAGTACCTGCACTCATGAATATGGCTGTATGCGTCAGTCGCTCAAATCCCCGTGGTTCGCACCGGCGAAGTTCTGCTTTTAAATTTTTATTAAGAAGAAAAGAAAACCTTTTAAAATTGAGGTAAAATATATCAATAACAGTTTAAGGATCTGTTTTTTTGTGAAGCTGCCTTCACTCGAGTGATCACTTCGAGCTTTAAGCCTGAGAAATCACCCCGTAAATGCACACGTTTAATTGCACATCTGTTAATATGTATGCTTACACAGTATTAAGACACTCAACAATTAACGTCATTTACCTTCGTTCCCGCGTTTGACTCGTGCTGTAAATCTCTTCCTTGTTTTCAGTTCACATGATTACGTAGGAGGCGTAATACGTGATGACGCAATACGTGACTCTGCCTCCTCCATTAGAGTATATGGACAAAAAACAGGTTCCAGTTATGACCATTACACGTAGAATTTCGAAATGAAACCTGCCTAACTTTTGTAAGTAAGCTGTAAGGAATGAGCCTGCCAAATTTCAGCCTTCCATCTACACGGGAAGTTGGAGAATTAGTGATGAGTGAGTCAGTCAGTCAGTGAGTCAGTGAGGGCTTTGCCTTTTAGTAATTAGTATAGATTCCTGTTATGTGTTATTTTTATGTTAACAACTTTAGGCAGCCACAGCAGAGAAAATGGAATGGGGAAATTAACCCTAGAGTTTTGGTAAATCTTAACATTATATAGAGCACTAAAGTGTGTTGACCTGACGGTTTAAAATTAATGTTTGATAATGTTCATGTTTTGCTTACAGATATTTTGTAATTTATTTCTGAAGTTATTCTGGCAAATTTTATAGGAAGCTGATCTTAGAAAGAAAGTGCTGTTTGACAATAATGATTTTTATTTATTTCAGGAACAACTGCCTGAACTTCATGTGCACTTCCAGTCTCAGAGTTTTCATACATCCATGTATGCATCATCTTGGTTTCTTACAATCTTCTTAACTTCATTTCCACTACCTGTTGCCACCAGAATTTTTGATATATTTATGTGTGAGGTAAGCCTACACAGTGAATTTTGTAATTTTTGTGTGATACTGCATGATTCTGTAAAAATAATTCTTTTGTTTGAAAAATGTATCTGAATAGTAATGCAGACAACTCGAGAAAGCAGAAGTACTCAGTCCCCTGACAAATTCTTTCCTTTTTCTGAATAACAGATCTTACATTGAAATGTTCTTCTGTGTTATTTTTATTTCAAAGCATTTTATGGTCAGACACAAGCTTCCTTAAACACTTTCAGTGTAACTGGGAAAGAAACTATAGATTACATATTGTACTTGCACTTTTTTTCTTTTAAGCAAAAGAATTATAATAGTTTGGTATAAATACAGAGTTCAATAAGTTCTATTTAAGTATCAGTGCTTCCATTTTATTGATCATGCTGTATATTTTTAATTGTTTTATTTAAATATGTTCTAAATTCTATTTGACATTAAGGCATTAGAAATAATTGTGCCATATATGCTTGTCCATCCTATTCATCTAGATTATCTAAAATAACATCAAGTCAAGATTTAAAGGTCCCTAAGACCTGCTTTTCACCATATAACTTGGTAGTTTCTGTGTGTGAATGGATTCAGTTGAACATACAATGTTGTGCAGGATATAATGACATCTTGAAGTAACAATGTTGAAATGCTACGCTTGGAAGTTAACAAAAAATGTTCGTTCAAGTGTGCAACGGTTAATATTCCTGTTTATGTGCAAATTTTGGATAAATTTTAATATATATGTAATGAGGTGTCTTCATTCGGTGGTGTGAAAAGGAAGATGTGTGGACTAGTATATTTTTAAATAAATTTACATTAAATCCACCTGGTTAAAAAAAAATATGTGGGTGAGGGGAATGAAAAAATACTGTTTAGGGATTTCAGCACTGAGTTACTATATGCTACCTTTTGCATTATCACTGTGTCACTTCGATTACTTTTCTTCTACATATAAATTGTATTTACAGACAAATGTGACATGTACAGCATTGTTTACTTAAGTTGCCGACCTGTCAATATCATGATTTCACTTGTCTAATATAAAAAGATTCACACACTGTGTTTTGCACACTGATACTTAATGAATGCTATCATATTGTTAACATAGATGGTTCATCCTGCTGTGGGATACTTAAGATTCTGTCAGCTCAATCCCATAAACCAATAGGTCTAATTCTAGTTAAAATTAAGGAAATATGTACGCCTTACAGGCTTATAATCATTTTCCTCACAATTAAATATTTTGCTGTATTTCTTCACTTCATGTTAGAGGGCCTGCTGCTCATTGTTCAGTCCCAGCCATGCTTGTACGTTGTCACCAAGGGTTATAATACACGTACTGCCCTGCTTCTGCCAGCTTTTAAAAGTCAACCAAAGCTAAAAGAAGTGTGAGGTAGCTGCACAACTGGTTGGTTTATGGATTTAATGCGTATTTAATTCACTTACTCATATATGGACATTGTGGTGTAATTGTGAAGGTATTGAACTTTATTCTTACCCGCTTAGGGTCATTGTCACCCTGTTAAAAAAATTACTATGCCTATAAAAAATATTTTAGCTAAGCAGTTGTAATGACCTCCAAAATTGAAAGTTGTATTGTATAAAAACAAACAGCCAATTGAAGTCAATAACTACCGTATTTTTCACACCATAAGACACACTTTTTTTCCCCAAAAGAAGATTGGAAATGTCAGTGCGTCTTATGGAGCAAATATTGCGTCACAGACCATGATGTGTAGTACCTGACAAAAGTCGACATCCAGGGGTAGAGGGCGATAAAACTCACTGTTACGTTACAGGCATTCCATCTGTGCGAAATGTAAACAAATCTAAGCAAAGGCAAGATGGCATCGACATCTCACGAGGGAGCAAAGCGAGTGCAGAAAACAAAATACTCAGCAGACGATGTTTTGCGCATTATCACTAAGTCGGACTCTGATTTTTCAGAATCTGATTTTGTTGAGAGTGATCAGGAGATCGAACAAGAGAGTAAGGAACTGGCATCAGCTGATCGGGACACCAGCCGATGCCGCCCCAGCTGAGCATATTCGTGCAGCTGATGCACCTATGGCAAGGTTCGTGTGGGAGTAATACCTAGACATTGATCCTTGGGAGCCAAACTGGCTACCGGACTTCACAAGACAGTATGGCTTGCTGTTGGACTCGACAGATTACCAGCCGCTGGACTACTTCGGGCTGTTCTTTCCTGAAGCTGCCTTTCAGCTACTGTCAGACGAGACAAACAGGTATGCAGAGCAATTTTTTGAATCGAGGGCTGTGCTTGCACCACATTCTCGTTTTTCAAACTGGAAACCCACAACAAAACACGAGATGAAGGGCTTTGTGGCATTACAAATATAGATGGGACTAGACTGGCAATATAACTTCAGGGAGCATTGGTCCAAACGTGCTTTGTCCCCTGGTGGCTTTGGACAGGTTATGCCATGTGATGATAGGTATGTGCTCCTGCAAAGTGATTGTGAGCAATTGAGCTTCATAAATTCTGACACTAGTGATGAGGAGTTCTTGGGGTTTCCATAAAACTAGAAGAGTGCTTGAACCTTAAAGTCTCTCCTTATTTGTTAATGACAGTGATGATGTTTCTTAATACCGCTGTTGAATTTACATGGTTGAAATATTATTCTGCTATATTTTATTAAACATATTAGTACACCATTTGGTTCAGAATATTTTTTTTCTTGTTTTCCTCCTCTAAACCTAGGTGCGTCTAATGGTCAGGTGCGTCTTATGGTGCAAAAAATACGGTATATAATTTCTGTTTACTGTGGTACTCATTTGCGCTAATGCCTTCATATTCCATCACAGACAAAACATTTATAAAAAACGTTTATATAAATTAGGCAGTCTAAAAATGTACACTTAAGAATATACCAACCAGCAGGTGATTTACAGTTTGACTCCAAGTTTGAAAAAAAAAAATTGAATTAAGGTAACATTAAAATATAATTCAGAACTTACAAAAGTGTATTTTTTCTGTTATGTTTTAACCTTGAATTTTGTTCTGTCATATGTTTTAAAGGTAGAAGATTCCTATAAGCATAGTACTAATTTGCAAGCAGGTTTTATTCAAGGGCAACATAATTTAAGAGGAAGTTAAATATTAACTCTATATTCTTTATAATGTCATATGAAAAAGTATAAAAAGTGAATGGCATTAAATCATTCATATTTTTCCATAGTGTTCACGCAAGATCCACCAATATAAAAAAATGTCAATTTCAAATATTTCAATTTTTTACTATACTATACTATATTTAATTCTGATAATTAATGAATATTACCATAAATTCCTATCACATGAATTAAACATTATTTTGCTATGTTTATTAAAGCAGTAGTTGAAGAATGTTACATAATACATGAAATTCTTTTAGCTCATAATTTTTGGTTAGGTGTTGTGACTTTACAGAGCTGTGGCACTGATTGCACACAAATCCTGGATAGGGAACAAAAAGCCCTACTCACTACTTACTTGCCTTTTATTTTAAGGGTATTAACTTTGGGTTTGCCAACATGTAACCTAAGCATGTCAAATTTTAGGTTTGAGTATGAATTTTTTTATTCATCTGTCAGTAGATTTGCCAGATTTTGCAGTCTCTAATGTCTCCATAATTCATTTGCATACATAAATTATTCAGCATATTAGCTGGATATATTAAGTAGTGGCACTATCAGAAAAAGTAGACATGAAAACATCAGCAGATGTTAGTTAAGTGTCTACTTATTTACGGTTTATGGCTGGAAGAGGTTTCCAGCATGCCGTGTGTTGAGGAACTTGTGTGATAAAGGACAATTTTTCAGCCCCATTCAAAATGTTTAAATAAAAACAGGAATCTGTTTTAAGATCCATTTTCCAAAGTTTATTTGGTAGCTGCTTTTTAAAAAATTTTTTAATTGTGTGTATTACAGATTTTTCTGAAGTTGTTTTTTCTAGTAATTGCATTTTTTTTTTTTTAAACTATTACTTAGATTTTGTAATGCAGCTGTTAGCAGGTGGTCATCAAGTTAAATAAGGTAACACATGTTGTCCTCTTATACATATGTGCTCAGTGGCTGTGTATATTATTTGTTGAACTGGATAAGTTCAAACCTGCCTAACATTACTCAGCTGACGAATGGACATTTTCCAATGCTTAAAATTGTAAAAAAAAAAAATTTAAAATAATACATAATTCACTTCTTAAGGATCTTTTCAAACCTTTTTTTAAACTGAAAATCACTTGGATGCACATTAAAGGAGGCCTCTGGGACAATTTACTTTCCCCACCTTTTCTGTATATTTTCTCAAGACCCACCACAAAAATAGTTTTATTCACCTTTCCTGAGAGGTTCCAGCGATAACTGCCAGAAAATATTACTCTGAGATTTCCAGCCTAATGTAAAGAAGCTGCTCACACCATGGCCTATTTGGATTAAGCTGTTGGCAAGGCTAACATTGTCACCTTCAGTGAGGATATAAATTTGTGTTGGATAAGCTTCTCATGAAAGACTCCTTATAGCTTAACAATAGTAGAGGTTGTCACACAGAAGAGTTGAGGATCACAAAGTAGCTTGTAGCATTCATTAATATAGTGAACCACCATGAAAATAAGACTGAGGCACTGGAATATAAAGTTGCATCACTAACATCCAAATGAATGTTTTTGGAAAATAGAAACCAAAGAAATAATGTACATGTTACAGACCTCAGAACCTAGTATGATTTTTTGGAGGGAAAAAAAAACAGGCCAGCTATATTGGTTAGCCTGTGTGATTTTTTTTTTTTTTTTTTTTTTTTTTCTTCTTCTCTCTCCCCCCACCCCCACTTGCTGCAGCCTTTTTGACTATTCTGGTACTTGAGATTCTACTGCTGGTAATTCTTTCTCTCCTTCATGATAGACAAGATTGAGTCAGATTTTGTGACTCCCAAATCTGAGGGGCAGCCAAATGTGTAAATTCAATCAAAAATTTGCTACAGAAATATGTCATTATGTTTGAAAGTTCTGATAAATCCACATATTTTTGGTTGTTTATCATTTTTGTGTTTGTTTGCAACCATCACCTTAGTTTATCCTTCAGCAGTGGTACATGATAACAAATGACTTGGATATGATGTGACTGTCTCAGTTGCTGATCCACAGTCATTTTTTTTAAAATTGCATTGTTTCAATTAGATGCTGCTGGTTTCTTTTTAGGACTGAAGCAGTGGTCAGTGATCATGGCTCTTTCACCCCGGAATGACTTCTCTTTCTTGATGAGTCATATTTTGTTTGCAAGAATATGTAACAGGCCCCAGAACATAGACTATGATAATGTGGGGTCCTGCCTGGGCTACTTTGAACCTACTAGTGATGAGCCAGCAATTTGAGCACTTTTGAATTTGTTTGTTCTTGTAAAAATAATCGAGATACTATGCTGCTAAGCGACCAGTTAAATTCATGGCATTGGGACAGGAAGAATGGTGTATAAACATGAACATCTACTGATGAGGGAAGTACATTTCTCATCAAGCAGCAGGAGTGCACACTGTCACTGAGAAGATGCAGTCTAATCAGCACGTCGTGCACAATGTTTGAATAAGAAGAGCGAAGATATGTTTATTACACACTGCCTACTTTGGTGCTCGCAGCTCACCATCCTGTTTTTTCTTTTCTATTCTTTCTGTTGTGCATCCTGAGCTTTCTTTAGTTCGATGTTTTAAAAATTATGGTGTGAATTATGAATTACATTGCACAGCCCTATTTTCATTCTCATCTTTGACAGTTGCAAGTAATTACCTGATATCCATTTTTCTTCATTTTTTTTTTATTTGTAATTTTATTACAGTACTTTAAAATCTGCCTTTTTAAAACCAGGCTCTTTTTGAATTGTCTGTGGCAATAGCAGTTTCATAGTAATATAGCATAGGAGTCTGTTCCAGTTTCTTAGTAATTAAGACAGTTTGTGTAAAGACTTGAGTTATTTTCATGCTATTTGCAAGGAGTTAAGTTGGGTCCTGGAGGACTATCACAATATTTCATATCTCTTCAGCAAAGCACTTAATGTAAAGCTTCATATGTCTTATAGAAGAGTGCTTAAAGAGCTACCAGCAAAATAGCAGTGAGCTTGAAAAGCAGAAGAGATTTTGCTATAGCAGATTTTGTTTATGTCTTTCACTAACTCCCAACAACTCCTTGCCAAAGTATGAACACCAGTGGCTAAATTACACATTTTATTGACATATGAAGTAAAAAATTGAGGAAAACCTCAAGAGTAAGTGTTGCATTTGAAAAAGCTTGGGGACCATTTCTAAGTAACACCACCTTTGGCATAAATTACAGTTTGAAAATATTTTTATAGCCAGCTATTAGTCATGGGGAAAATTTGCCAAAACAAAAATTCATTTTTCCTTGCAGATTGCTTCCAGGTATGAGATACTCTTGGGTGTTCACAGCGTGTTAAAGATTTACCCATAGACAATGAATGATGTTCAAGTCTGGGAAATGTGAGGGCCATTCCAAAACTTCAACTTGTATTTTGATGTTCTTCAGAGCAGATTTTGAAGTGTGTTTAGGATTGTTGTCTTCTAGTAGAAGCTATGACTTTTTGTCTTCATTTTCCTAATGCATTGTCTAACATTCTCCATAAGGATTTGTTGATATTTAGTGGAATCTATTCTGTCATGTACTTGCACAATATTTCCTATGCCACTAGCTGCAACACAACCTCAAAACATGAGAGATCCATCCCTGTAGTAATGGTTGCTAACATGTTGTTTCTTTAAATTCTGCTCCTGTTTTTCACCAAACAAACCTTTTATGATTAGTATGGCCAAAGAGTTTTAGCTTGGTCAACTGCAGACTTGGTTCCAGAAATGCCTCATTTTAATGCAAATGCTGTTTTACATACCGGTATTTCAAACCATTTTTTTTTTAATGAGGTTTCTTTCTGTTTACTCCTCTGTAATGACCATGTATGTTTATGTAATGTAGGGTAGCACCATCACTCCTTTCTCAGCTAAACCTGCCTGTTGGTTGCTTGCAGTCATATTTGGATTTTTTTTTACCTTCTTGCACAGCATATAAGCTGTTATATCTATTAGTTTTCTTGGTCTTCTAGACCGTGTCTTGATTATCACAGTTCCCCTTAACTGCCACTTGTTAATGACATATCTTACTATGGAACTTGCTAGGTGGAATTGAAGAGCTCAGTTCTAAAATCAGCTAAGTACAAAAGATAAATTTTGGAGATAAATAGGAAAATCTGGGTCCGTAAGCAGATTTTGAAACTTAAATCCCTAAAACTATAGCGCTACACTGTTGCAATTAGCAGGTTCTGAAGCTCAAACATATTTTTGGCGCATGACCAACTGCATGAAAAGTCACAATCACGTGATCACTAAATTTTACCAAAAGGTGTAATTAACAGATTTTGGAACTCACATCTTCAATTGCTTTGGTGTCTATTTATAACCTTGCCTTTGGAGGCCTCAATTAGTTTAATTTTCTGGTCCTTCTAAGAGCCCATGGTTGTTGAGTTTTGTACAGTATCTAAGAAGGGAAAAAAAATATTTGGCTCTGGAATTATCAGCCGACAAGTCCTAATTACAGTTCTTGACCAGACTAACGCCCAATGAGGTAAGCTGGACCAGACTAATTACGTAATGAGGTCTGAGACTATACAACTAAAATGGTGCCCAAACTTTTGCAAATGCCACAATTGCATTGTTTTTGCACTTCATCTGATAAATCGCACAGTAATTGTTCAATAACACTTTCATAAAGATGCCATTGTTTAGGCTGTTTGCTTTTACAGTTGTTTTCTTTTTGCACTTTTTTTTCTTTCTTCTAATTTCAACAAAATATGTGATTTGGCCACAGTGGGCCAAACGTTTGCATGCAACTGTATATGTTTCCTTCTAAAGATGACATGTTCAAACAAATTTACTTATTAGTTATATATGATAACCCTCCACATTAAAGATATGCCACAGAACATGACAGAGTAGCAAATGTGAAATGCTTTTATTAGTGTTTAAGTTGCAGACCAAGAATGATATCTGCCAATGTTTTTTTTTGATACTTTTCAATTGATATAATGATTGACTAATCAGCTTGTTTTAGTGTTTTACTGAATAAATCATGTTTAACTTTTTCAATAACTCTGTTTTGGCGTTACCTAGAACCCACAAACAGACAAAGACAGAACCATTAAACATGCAATACCATGCTTAGGACAATTATTTTTGTTTTTTAAAAAAAACAAAACAATTTTAATTAATTTCTTACTTTACACCGTGTGAAAACAAATTATTACAAGCTAAAAATAAATCTACCGGTATATTTGAATTATTAAAGTGTTGTGTATAATAAAAGTAATGTGTTTTCTTTCTGCTTTTAGGGTTTAGAAATTGTGTTTAGAGTAGGGTTAGCTATTCTACAAATGAATCAAACTGAACTAATGCAGCTTGACATGGAAGGAATGTTACAGGTAAGTCTTGAATTTCTTATACATGCCCTTGTTAACTGCAGTAGTATTAGAATTGATCTTTCTTTTAATAATTGGTTAGTAAAGAATCTTTAAGACTTTTGTATGGTCTTTTTTTAAATTTATCTTGTTACAGTAAAGTATGTGAAGGTAGAGAGTAGTGTTGGATCAGTACTAAATTTTGACTTTAATGTTGATACCAGCCTTCAGATCTCAGTAATGTTATCAAAATTTTTCAAAACCAAATAATGCGTAACTACATTCTTGATAGCATAAAGCTTGAATTGAAGTAGTAGGGCAGTGTGTGTCCCATAAAGTCTCTATTGTTTGATAATGATGAAGCAATACAGGGTTTTTGTTGTTTGGCTGTCCCATGTAAAGTCTGATCATGTCAAAGCATTTGGTTGGGTAATGTTGGCCACAATTCTAAGCATGTTTTCTCCCAGCTACTCCACCTAGTATCAGGCAAGTGGTTTCAGTGGAAAGATGACGTTTTACTTCTGGTACTGAAAATTCCCAAATGCTAGGAAACTATAACATTTTAAATTTTGTGTGTCTCACTACTTTTCCGGTACCGGTATAGTGTGCAACCCTAGTAGAGAATTTCCAGCCAAAGTATTTAAGCAATTTCTGGAAAGTGTACAATATAAAGGTGTGGTTTTTTTTTTTGGATTGGGATTATGTGATAATTGTGAAAGGCACAGTTAAAATGATAAGGCAAAATATCAGGAATGATGTAGTATTAAAATGAATAATGAAAGTGAAACAAAGTTTACTATCTGGAATGCGGCGGGATACAGATTACATTTTTATTGCAGCGCTGTATAAAAACCTATGTCCTGGGTTTCACTCTTTTAATATCACTTATATGCTTAACTCACATATAACACACACACTATCTGTTTAAAATGATTTTAATGGAAATTGGAAGAAAATGAAACCCTTGAGCTTTATTTGAGGCAAATGTACATTTGACATTGAATTAGATTTAAAGAGACAGAATTAAGGCAATTGATTATTATGTAAGGATCACACAACCATGATGAACACTGTCTACATAATCTATAGGTAATTTTAAATTTTTTCTTGAATTTCATTTCACATGAAATCCTTGTACAGGGGAGGGAGTAGGAAATATTGATTTCCCTCGACTGAAATAATTAACCTTGTAATACCATGTATAGTTTTACGTTTATCCCAGGAAAAAGTGTAGAATGCAAAGATTTTAGATAGAAAATGATGGATTCCCCTCACCTGATAAATGGCTGTTCACAAGCCAAGTTTGGCAAGGGAGCAGTCACATTAGACAGTAAACGCAATGAGACCTACTGGTTACAGCATTTTACTGTAATCCCCATTGATTTCTCCATTGACCACTTCATTATCTTGAACAAGTCGCTGAGCCTGTTATTTTGTAGCTCATACAAATAAGTAAACAGTTGTGCAAAACCATTATTACAAAGCGCTTTGGAGTGATGGCAATTATTCAGACTTATAAAGAAAGTTTATTTAATTGTAGACTTTTTTTTTTCTTTTTAATATCCTAATATTCAAACAGATGTCTCTCAGAGGATGGATTTTAAGCAACAAAATGGTGTTATTGAATCTTGAAGTAAAGTGAGAAAAAATTTCAGGATTTCCCTCAAGTAGATATAATGCAGTACTATTAAATTTTGAATTATTGGAAAAGTCTGCAGGTGTTGCAGATACTAAATTCATGGTAGCTATCTTTTTTATTTATTAATTTAATATTTACAAAGTTTGTTTTTACAGTGTTACATCATAAAATGATCTTAATTATTTCTAGTTCCGAAATGAGAATCAGATCTTCATTTCTTCAAGTGTTAATTTTATCTAAATTTTCAGTGGATGTACTTATAAACATCCTCTCTCTCTCTCTGCTATAGCATTTTCAAAAGGTCATTCCTCAACAGTTGGACAATAGTCCTGACAAAGTGATCCAAGCTGCATATCAAGTCAAATATAATGCAAAAAAGATGAAAAAGTGAGTACTTGTGGTTGTGTACTTGTAATTTTACTAACTTTACCATGCATTTGGCAAACTTTTTTCCCTATTGCTTCCAATTTTCCTTTTGTTTTGGTTTTTTAGGTTAGAGAAAGAATATACTAGCATTAAATCAAAAGAAATGGAAGAACAAGTTGAAATCAAGGCAAGTTGCATATTTTTTATAATCCTTGCATTTACAAGCTGGTATAGGCAATTTTATAAAGATTTCATTGCACATTTTATTACATTAAATGTTTTTCTTTTTGACCTTTCTTCTAATTGCAGTATTTCACTGATTAAAGTTATATATAGTTTCTTTTTAAATAAATTATACAAAGAGATATTGTTATTATAATGCATTTAGTGCAAGCCTGGTAAGTATATGTTTCCTGTTAACATTTATAATAAGTTACATGGTGAGTTAGAGTTCTCCACTATGATAATGCCATATACCTATTATTTTCCCATGTATATAAGTTTCAGCAATGTCATTAAATGTCAACTAATTAGATTATTAAAACTTGGGTGTTTTCGTACATTTGATGTCTCTTTTTGCACCTCATTATGTACATTGTACAGGGTGAGGTGGTTGAGGTACTTCTCAATTGCCCAGACTTAGACACAGCAGTTAGGAGCAAATTTAACCTCCTGGGTCAACTTCACGTAACAATTTACTATTTCAATATACTGTATTAATGCAGAGAAAGTCTACCTTATTAGTAACACTTTGCTAGAAATGATAGTATAAACAGTATATATTTAGTACATTCTGTGTGGGTTGGGTTTCTAATAAAGTTAGAAGAAATTACCTACCAGAATAATTCATAACATTTAAATGTATAGTACATTTTCATAAAAATAATGTAGTTAAAAGTACTTGTCAAAGAAGTAGCTGTATGCAAAGAAAAACAAATTAAACGTCGGTAAAAACATTGATGCATATCTAGTATTCAAAAAATAAGTAATGCACACTTACATAAGTGGTTAAATAATGAGACGTAGAGTCCTTAAATATAGACATTCTGGTAATAAGGTCAGGTGACCAGGATAGACATAAAAAATAAAAACTCCAGTTAAGTTGGAGAAAACAACAAAATTGGTCATTTTTTTATAAGTAGTATAAAAATATTGCAGTTGATTCCATGATTTAGGTATTTGAAGGTGAATACATAAATTATTGTAGTTGAGAAAATTTTTCTAATGAAGGTTGATTTATATTTGAAACATGACTTTCACTTGATGAACTAATAAATATTTCTTTTTTCTTAAAGAGGCTACGTACTGAAAATAGACTTTTGAAGCAACGGATTGATACATTAGAGAAAGTAAGTTGTGATTATTGGTATTGACAGATACTGCCTTTTGTCTGTATGGTTGTCTTATTAATTAAGTCCTACCCTGTTTATTCAGTTTGTAAACATTTACATAATTGTTATATTAATATAGATTGTGACTAATTAATGCCAGCTGAATAAGGTTTGTTAATTGTTTTTGAAATATAATTTAAATTAACCATATGTAAGAGACGATAGTTTTTATAATTTTAATTGTATATGCAGCAGAAACTTACACGAGGTGGCCATTTTATTAGTTATGCCTTCCCACTCAGAATAGCCTAAATTCATCCTGCCGTGGGCTCAATGTGATTTGTTTCCGCAAATATTTTAATTTTGCTCTGGCAGGACTGTGCTTTGTGACGTCGATGGAGGGGCATGTGTGGGTTTGGGAAAGGCATACTGGAATTCATGTGTGAATTCATAAGTGTCCTCATAGCCATTAGATTTGCCACTGCAAATTAATAAGTGTGGTGCATTAGGGTTATGCATGCATTATTTCAGAAGGGGTTCCCGAGATAAAGTTACAAAAACGCAACTTAATATAGTAAGTCCAGAGAATGTATACGCTTGTCCAGTTGAAGCATGTCGTGGGTGTGCTGGCACTTCTGAGTCCACCGTGTAATATAATGCACGCCTTCAGGGGTAGGGCATAGCACAGAATTGGAACATGTCGGCATCAGCCACAATTGGAGCAAGGGAGCGTCGTGATGTAGGATTGGTTGGAAGTAATGCTCCCCAATATGGAAGGTACTTTCTGCCTGCAGGGTTTGTCTCTTGTCATGGTGGTGAGAGATTGGTGTAGCTAATCTTAATAGTACATCAAGCACAGTGGCCTATGCCTTACTTTGTATATATTTTCTTTTTGTATATAAAGATGTAAATATCTAGGTATAGTATACTCAGTTTTGATGGAAATATTTATGTAAATTGGGTTTGTGGTGTTCTTTTTGTATATGCACTGATTTTGCGCTCTCTAAATATTTTTTGTGGGTTGCAGGGGTGTGCGGTATGACCAAAATTCTATATCACAGTATTTTTCTAAATTATCCCGGTTTCACGGTATTCGACGGTATTTTTTTCCCCATGCATGAATAACCTATTCCACTGTCAAGAGTATTGTATATTGTACAAAAAAAAACATTTTAATGTGCACACAGGTATTAATACAGTTTTGCATTGCCCCATAAAGTGATAGTTTTCAAGGGGGTGGCACTAATGGAGAAGGTATCACATTGCATGACAGATGCAGTCAAAATATAGAACCTTTTTATTGAACAAATTCCAAAAACAAACTATAATTTTGACAACATATTTTCAACCATACAAAGAGACATTTAGACTTAGTAAAATATCCAGAAGTGCTTGTCAAAAATTGTATTGCACCGAATATGTCTTAGAAAAGGAATAAATAGTAAATATTTTTTGTAAACCAACTACACTTTGTGTTAATGTTAACAATCTCTGTCCACTGACACGTTAAAGTGACTTTTTAAACAACTTTATCATCATTAAACTGCATAATATTTAAACTAATAAATAATAACAATAAAATAAATAATAGTATTATTGCTGATAGTTGCACTATTACTTCAAGACTTCAAGCCCAGGTACATTACACAGTATTCACCAAATTAAAATAAAATACAACAAGTGCAACTTGGTGATGACATCTTTACCAGCTGAACCATCATTTAGGCAAACTGCATTAATATGGACCTTGCTTCAAGCTAAGCTATACTGGGAAGAAAAAAACAAACTACATGTCGAGAACAAAGTCAACATTTCCACTTTATTCTCGCCGTTTATGTTGAGATTAAAGTCGACATTTCCACTTTATTCTCATAGTTTACTTCATAATTAAAGTAGAATGTTGTAAACTAAACTTCTTCCTAAAATCAATGTTTAATCAATTACTTAATTTACCCCGTCATAAATTAATGCAGCACATTAAATGCTTTGTGTTACGTTCCCCGACCCAGTGGTTAATCATTACGCTTCTTAAGCGATCACCATACAGAATCCATTCACTTCATGATATTCCTGCTTTCTGAAAATTTAGAATGCTAAGATAAATACTTGATATCATTTTCATCATGAAATGCATTAAAGCAGGTATTACACATGCATGGTAGTGAGGCGGTAGTGCTGCTCCCTCGCAGTAAGGGGTCCCCAGGTGTATGTTCAGTGTAGAGAACTTTATGGCAGGTGTGACGAGGCTCCAAAAAACTGGATGTATGAATGGCTATCGCACAGGTTTAACTTAAATATTGTGTAAATGTTGGGTTTGTGATCTGCTGGTTGGAGACACGAACACAGAATTCAATGCATGTTCTTTATCTTTATTGCATGCATGCTGTCTCTATCTGATGTAGGCTACCAAAACCCCAGTTCCTATCCTTCCTTTTTCTTTCACCACATAACCACATAACCAATCACCACACGATAAACGTCTTTGTGAAATTAAAACTAGTTATAAACTTAGCCCACGGAGTGTTCAGAACTTTAAAAATATCTTCGTTATACATGTTCAATTATGCCATCCATTCAGAGTTGCTCCCATCTCTGAACGAATCACTTAACACAAAGTATTTAATGTGCTATATAACTTATGACGGGGTTTGAGAAAATCTAGTAAATTAAATATTCATTTTATGATGAAGTTTAGTTTATGATGTTCTACTTTAATGACAAATTACGAGAGTAAAGTCAAAAGAATATATTCTCGTCATAAGCGTCAAGATTAAAGTGGAAATATCGATAATAAAGTCAAAATGTCGTTACACTATTACACAGTACCCAGGTACATTACACTGTATTGAAAACAAATAAAACAAGTACAACTTGGCTTGCAGTATTATCCAGAAACAGTATTATAGAAACAGTATTTACACATCTGAACTTTTAAAACTAAAGCATCTCCAGGCGACAGATGTGACTGCTTTTTTTCGTCTCTGTCCATTTTCACCGCACGGCATACCTATGCTACTGCCCACTATTTGGTGGTGTACCAGTGAAAAAGAGCCCTAGTGCAACAAATCTGTGTTTAGCGGTGTAGCAGTGAAAAAGGTCCCCACTTGAACAGTTTCCCGCTGCGCCACGTTCCGAACGTCGTTTAGGCAATTTAAACCGGTGTTGCGGTATAAGAAAAATCCATATCATAAAAAAAAATAAATGGTTTTCGGAATGAACCGGTATAAAGGCCAGCACTTGTGGGTTGTATTATTGGAAGGACTGTGTTAGTCTTTTTTCTTCCTGACTTCATTTTTATTTAGGAAGAATACCAATGTTTTGCGTACAGTACAGTCCCTCTTAACTGGCCTCGCATTAACCGGCGTGTTAAAATTTAAAAAAAATTTCTTCTTTATATTATATGTATACACTTCCTTCTTTCCTGGAAGGTGAGAGGGCTCCTACTTTCAGAGTGATTTCTGTTTACATATTCCTTTATGAATTTTCTACAGTGCCGCCTTCTTTCTACCTGGTGGCTCCCCTACTTCTCCCATCGGGCTTCGCAACAGGGAAGTCGCCCTACCTGCAGGTGCAGCTGCCTTCCACACTGGTCCAGTAGCCCTCCGATCCCTGGCTACGTCATGCTCCATCCAGATCGAGACTTGGGTTCTTTCCACAGTGGCCAGGGCGCCCACGGTGGGGCTAAACCAGCCCAAAGCCTCCACAACTGCCGCTGCCTTTTGACGGCCTGTCGTCTTCAATACTGGTCACTCCAGCTTCATGATTGCTCAGCTGGAGCGACCGCTTTCTTCAGCCCCACCAAGTGTTGGCCAAACACTCATCTGCAGGGGGTTCACCTCCCAGCTGCCTGCCTTTGCTCCATCGAATCTGCTCTCGCTCGCTCTATATAAATGTAATGAATTATAATTATTATAACCTCCCGTTCTTTCCTGTTCTCCCCCTAGCCGTCTCACGCTTCTATTTATCACGGAGACAATTATGGACGACTCCTCACCTGTGCACTTAAGCTAGGATCACCCGCATCATGAATTCCCAGAGAACCGATCGACCACACATACTCGCTATGCCACGAGTGCAGCGATTTATTTCTTTAAAAAGTGGCCTTTTTGACTTGAGCTGTGGACCCACTACACCACACTGTCCAGTCGTTGTACGAGAAAAAAACCTGTGTGCGAAATTGTGGATGAAGCCTCGTGGGTATGGTTTATTCAGGAACATCAAAGAAGTATAATACATACCTTAGAAATATTTTTCTACATGAAAATAGGTATGTGTCGGATTAACCGGCCAAAACAGCAACCGGCCGTGGGTCCAGTCCCGAGGTGGCCGGTTAAGAGGGATTGTACTCTATATACATTTATTGTTTTTGTTTCTTTTTCATTTGGGGACTTACAATTCACATTGTAAGTATTGTACAATTTCACTATTTTGGGACATTCTTCTTCCAGTTTTGTATGTCATTTGTGGTTAGGATCTTGTAATAAAAGCCCTTTTTTGCGCATCTTTAAATAAAAACCCACTTTTGTTTTGCAGTACCATATTTTTGTGTTTGTGTCTACCTGACTAATACCTCTCAGTTCTGAGCCCAATCAATCCCAAACTTTAAGACACCCAGAGTGTTGTCTGGTACCATCCTTCCCACTGCATGGTGTGTCACAGAAGATTTGAGAAAAGCAGAAGTTTAGAGCATTCACTGTTTCACTGTCTATATATTTTAATTCCATTTTACTATTCCTGATATACTTCACCTCCTTCTTGACTGCTCTTTTACAACTAAAATACTGACAGAATCTGTTTGGGTCATCTTCCGCCTTATCTGCAATATTATCTCTAACTGCCTCTTAGCTTTCCTAATATCCTTCTTAATGATTTCCTACTAATTTCAAATTTTGGAATGGACTTGCACTTCTATGTAAAATGTTTTTAACACTAGAATCCCTGAAGCTTACGATTTTATTTGTTGTCCCTGATCTCCTTAAAGTTTCCTGACATATGCCAAGAAGCTTGCTGATCCTTATCACTGTGCTGTTAGCCTGCTTTTGTTTTGCAAATGTGCGGATTAGCAGAATGCAGCCTACTACATACCCAAAACCCCCCCACACCCCCCACCCCCCCATTCAGTCAGATGAAGACATCACCTTGCTGTAATCCTCACAGTTCCAGTCTGTGTTGAAGTGTTTACCTGGCAATGTGTTTATAAGGAATTACATTGGTAATGAAATATCGTGATTTGAAATGCATACAATTCATGTGTATTCGGTGTCTACAAATATCTGTTTAAATATAGAATGACAGTGGAAATGTGAGGTAAGAAATGCTGAAACACGTCTAAAACAGAATGTTTTGATATGGTTTAGTAATAAAAATATAAGTTTGACATGAAGTGTGGGATGGTGAAGCCCAAATATCCAAGAAACACTTTCACAAAGGATGTAACAAAACAAGCATGCTTTTATTCAAGAATTAAGCCGAAGAAAAAGAAATTGCTCAATTGACATGTTGCTGACCCCCCAACTATCAGTCAGGACAAAATAAAAGACATTCACATATGTGTGTGCTTTTTTTTTTTTTTTGTTTATTTCACCTTATACAATTTCTTGTATTAGGAATTTGTTAGTTTTCGCATACCCCTTGGGGTCAGAGCGCAGGGTCAGCCATTGTACAGCGCCCCTGGAGCAATTACAGGTTAAGGGCCTTGCTCAAGGGCCCAGCAGAGTAGGATCTCTTTTGGCAGTGACGGGGATTCGAACCGGCAACCTTCGGGATACCGGTGCAAATCCTTCGCCCCACAGCCACCACTCCGCCCCATGATTACGCATCTTGTTTCAACTAGTTGTCACAGTGCACTCACACAGTCTTCAGAGATGGTGTGGTGGATAAGCTACCGCTGAGCAATGTCGAAGGTAACAATTTCAAATCCCACATCAGCTTTGCATTTACCACTTTGAGTACTGAGCTGCTTATTATTATCGTATAACAAAAACACACATTTGATGCGAGTCTGTAACATCTTGTGCAAATTTATGATACTTCTAAAGGGTGTTACAAATGTCTGTGTGTGAGGAAAAGTATCAACAAGTCATTTGAACGATTTTTTTATTCAGTTTTATTCATAGATTCCTGAATAAAACTGAATTTGAATGATTTTTTAATTCAGTTTTGTTCTTGGACTCTTCAATTAAAAAAAAAAAAAAAAATTAATCAAATGACATGTTGATGTGAAATGTCCATATTTCGAGGAAAAGTAATATCCACCATAGACACTGCGGTGTCTGTTTGCTCAACAAGACACTAAGGCGAAATGACTGAGCTGCATTTGTGTGTCTCCTTTTATCCCTTCAGTGGTAACTTTTACAAGTACAACACATTTACGTCTGCTGTTACAGACTCAAATCAAATATATGTTTTTATTATATAATAGTAACAATAATAGCCGCTCACTACTCAAAACAGTAAATGTGAGGATAACGCAGGATCGAATCTGCAAACCCTTGATTACAAGGCAGCAATCCTTACCTCTGCATCAGCTCAACTGATGTGGCTACCTTGTATCAATTAAGAGTTGGACTTCACTCATTTTTTTTGTACACATTGCCAGTAACATATAAAATGAAAAATTTTTTTCGTTGGATATATTCTTGAATAAAAGAATCTATTGTTATGTATCTGCAGTAACTATTTTACTTAGTATTGTTTGTTCATACTGTATGTTTCTTTCAGTTTTTTAGTACTCTATTAGTATGAATTGTAATAAGGTGGCCACTTTGTGTGTTACCATCTGTGTATAGTATCTTAAATGAATTGTTACCTTGCTTGTCTGCTTAAAGTCTATCTATCTATCTATCTAAAGATGAAACAATGTAATTTTACAAGGGAAATCTGGAACGCAATTTCTGTGCTGAAATCTAAGCTTTTTCAGTTGTAAGTTTAAGCCTTTTTTGAGACTACATGTAACAGTTTATCCAAAATAATGAGAAATAAAGGTGTTTTTCAAAATCATTTTGAAAATCAGTGTATAAGTCAACTTCATATTTTCATAGAACAAATTGAACTGAGATCTACTGTAAATTCACCCACATATTAAGTACTTGGGAATACTGCACACCATCACAACAATTAATGCAAATGAATTTTTGCTAGAAAATTTCAAATCGTTTGCTCAACTTTACAGTTGTTGGACATTTTCTTGGGTAAATAACTGTTGAATATTGACAATTGTTTTGTGTCTTAGACTGCATTCTATTGGAAATTAGTTTTATCTATATTTTAATGTATGTGTAAAAACGTAACTATATTTAAATTATTTGGGGAAACCCTTTCTCTGTCTTCAGTTAAATCAACTTTAATTTGCAGGTGCCTTAAGATTGAAAATGAAGTTATTTTTTAATTAGAAAATGTGCATTTGTTTTGAAATTCTTTAAATGTAAAAGAGTTTACTTGTTTTTTCTTTAATCATTAATATTAATTTAATACTAACACTCACAATTCATCAATTTTAATAGTTATGTATATAATGAATTCATTACATAATTGCCTCTTTTTCTACACTATTATAATATTGCTGGTTTGCTTTTATTGGAATGAAATTATAGTATTCATCAAATAAATTCACCTCATTTTTTAAAAATTAAATATCACCTTTTCCAAAGCATAATTTTCACTTCATCTTTGTATAATGGAGAAAAATGATTGTACTTTAATTATATAATATGTTTTAAGAGGACATGTTATTTGCATCAGAAAAATTAAGTATACTGTACATTTAAAAATGTGTACACATTTCAAATATTACAAGGTTGTTTTTCTTTTTATCTTCAGGAATATGAAATGTGGTAACCAAATTTCAAGTTGATCTCAAATTCTCTTTACACAAAATTCACAATTGGTAATTTACATTTTAAGGAAAAGTATGAATGTTTTCTTCTATCAGATTTCCACTTGTTGAGGATTTTATAGCATTAACATATCTAGTGTTTACTTGCCTAGCAGAAAAATCGATATGCAGCATAAAAGGTGCATTTTAAAGTGTTGTTGTGGTGAAGGAAGGTTTAATGATTTTGGATTACTCACTGACTAAATGTAAATGTAGTACTTTTTTGCTATTTTAAACCACAGCGTTTGTTTTTTGTAATTTCTGTACGTTATTGGTTTGACTTTGTTAAACTTAATTCAATTCAGGCTGGTTGTCTAGTCTACCTTATTAAGATTTTTGCAAGTTTCTCTTTTCTTTTTTCTCTGTCTCTAATTCTGCCCCCCACCCCCCAAGTTTTGTAGTACTTTCTACTTAACTTTGGGTTTACTATTATTGTATCACATATTAACATAACATATTTTTCACCATTTTTTTCACTTTGCCAAATTTTATGTCAGTGTCTATACTTTTGTTGGTGTCCAACCATACTGTACTTTTGTGCTACTTGCTGTGCAATCCTGTATCATTTTCACTGTCCTTCACATCTGTTTGCCTTCACCTCCTCATGTCATTGTCCAAATATTTATTTCACTTCCCTGTTCTGTGTTTCTCACTGTTTTGCTTTATTCTGTGATTTGTGACACTGTAGTTTATCTTATACATCTCAGTTTATATTTAGGCTTTCTTTATACAACATAAAGTAATCCATCAATCCATTCTACACCACTAGAATTTACTGCTGTTTTTTTTTCTGTTTTCTTTTAGGCATTCATTACCTTTCACATGTTTTTCCTTCATTTGCAATGATTTATTCTTCATTCTGTCTGTACATAACGATTTATTTTGTATACTTAATAAACTCATCCTTTTTACTTCACAAAACACATGAACCCTACTCACTCACCCTACTTGTTAGGCTTGTGTCACTGCAGATAATGCGACTATTTCTTAATTATTCCTTTGGTTCTTTTTTGCAACCCCTCAATTAAACTAAAAAAAAATGTCACTTTTGCTTCAAATATTCTTTTCCAATTACCTCTTTTCAAGGAATCCATCTCTAATTTGGTAAAAATATTGTAAGAGCCAAGCTTAATCTTTGCATTTATTTGTTATTTTAATTAGTCACTCTCATACTGATATATTTCTGATGTGAAACCAACAGCATTATGGTTACTGAGTAATTACCCTAAGTGCCAATCATAAGTACTGGTTATTGCTGTCTAGGCATAGTTCAATATTGAAAGTATGACCTCAGTCAAATTTTAACTCATCATCAATAATTGTGCAAATTTAATAGGTGGACTGTTTAAAAGTCATGTTCCTTATTTACATTTGCAACATTCAGTTTGTAGTTATAATTAAGAGAAAAAATATGGAATGTAAAATATCAGCTTTAATCTTCAATCTATACATTGACAGTATGTTTTTTTTTCTGATGGATGCAGAATTGGATTAAACAATGGACATAGATGTAATTTGTAGAAATTTTGAAATCTAATATATTAAGAGTGTGGCCCCACAAGCACATGTGGTGTGAGGCATTTGTATAGATGTACGTACATAAACCTGTAAGGTGAAATTAGTAAATGAACTTAGAGAATGATTATCAGACACCTTAGGTTGACCATTTTACAGTATACTAAATAAGGACATGAACCTAATTGGTTTTGGAATAAACACGGAGCAAACTGAGATTATTGTAAATAAATAAGATTATATATACATAGTGGGATAGCATCTTGACATAAGTACATTTACAGGTCATAGTAGACCTTCAGGACTTGCGCCAGGACTTCATGGTATTATGTTTGAGAAGAGAAATAGTGCAGTTTGATCCCTCTCCATTTATGATTGAGGAGAGGCATGATGGAAGTATTTGAACTTATAAAGCAAAATTATTGGCATCTGTTTAATAGAGGAATGAGACAGAAACTGATTAAGAGTAATTTTTTTCAGAAATATTAATATTAATAATCTATGTCTTGCATAGAACTGTAGATATGATGAAAAGAGTAGTATGCAGCAGTATATATGAAATTAGCTCCTTGAGAGAATAGGAACTT
Source organism: Erpetoichthys calabaricus (assembly GCF_900747795.2). Lineage (NCBI taxonomy): Eukaryota > Metazoa > Chordata > Cladistia > Polypteriformes > Polypteridae > Erpetoichthys > Erpetoichthys calabaricus. The sequence goes on along the minus strand of NC_041403.2, from coordinate 75,113,427 downwards.
ACTAGCCTGTTTTTGCTTTTACTTTTCATATGTTCTTTTTTTTTTCTTTTTTTTTGTTGGAAACAAAATTCATTGTAGATTTTTGAATGTTCAGCTAATTATTAGTGTAGCTTATTTCATGGAAGTATCCTATATTTATATATGTACTGTGTGGGTGTGTGGTTGATAACTTTTAAGAAAAAGAAACAAAAAATTGCATCAGAACATTTGTAGTGAAAATTATTGCTGTAACTAATTATTGTAACAAATGTATTTATTAAAGTCAAATCTTTAGTGAAAATAAAAAATTACAATTTTATGTTATAATACGTTAAATATACTTAGGATACTTTTTGATTTAAGAATATGGAAAAACGTTTGTGACAAATTAACTTAAGCATCTTTTTTTCTTTGAAGCTGTTAGTTCATGCATGAGTTTAATTAATGTTTACATTATGTGGGTGAATTTATGTGTAATTTTGAAGAGAATACACCATACATTTCACTAATTGTTTAAATTAAAAAAAAATAATAAGTAGTGGTATTTCTGTTTGCCTTAATTTGTAATTTTGGTTAGCTGATTCACCATTGGCATGATAACATAAGTCACTGTTATGGCAGATAACCTCCTCTGGGATGATAGTCACTTTAGACTGTTTGTACCGTTGGCTGTACAGGTAGAGACTAATATGATGCATGTTTTTGCACTGCTTTATGGAACATCTAGAATTTGTATTCTCCTAAATCCTTAAATCCTGGGACTTTTAACATATATTGCATGATATCCTCAATGCATCCTTTGCTTTGGTTAGATCATTGATCAACATTGAAGAAAGGATCATTGCTCATGTGAGTACGTTTGCATTGGTTAACCTTGTGAAACAGACTTAATGAGTGATGTGTCAAAGGAGCTGTGCTTTAAGGTGCTGGTTGGATAGTCCTGGATGTGTTAACTTCTCATTTGTAGCATGCTGCAAAATATTATACCATTTTAGTAGCAGTCAGGAAATCTTGCTTCAGTTCAGCAATCCTTTGCTTTTGCTTCTTAAGAATCTGCTTTTGCTTTAAGTCTTTGCTTTGCCACTACTTTTATAGTTTTTAAATGTTGTGGTTGTAAAGGGGTTTGTTCAATTCTAACCTCATGAACAAAAGTTAATACATCAATTTTCTTTTATTTTCTGAGTTGGATTTGAACAAGCCATGAAAGCTTTCAGTAATCATCAATTTTATTTTGTTAATTGATTTTTTCTTTTTTCCTTTTTCCTGTCTTATGCTCCTGTGTGAACTTTTCCTTTTTATAGGAAAGTGCTTCCTTGGCAGATAGATTGATACAGGTATTCATTTATGCTCTCCTTTTTGCTCTCCTTTTTGTTAACTAGTCATACTGTCTCCCATTTCATTTCTGTCAAGATCATATAATCCTTTTTAAATCTGCATGCATCCCCTTCAATCATAAGGTTCGTAATGTAGTATCATTTGTAGCTGTGAAGTTTATTTGGATATTTGTCAGTACCCAATGTATAGCCATTGCAAGTCATACTAATCTTTAAACCCTGGATGTAATTTCTACTTGGCCATTGCTTAACTGTTAAAGGGCATTTTCAAAACCTCCAAAGCTACATGAGGGATGAGAGACAGAGAGAATGAAGGCCTCTGATTCCCCAATATTCTGCCACTGACCGATTGCCTGCTAACCTCTGGCGCAATTGTCTGAAGATTCACAGCATGTAAGATGTGAATGATGGTGAAAACTATTACTTAAGCTGTTGTGGAAGTAATCTAGGTATAAATAAATTTCTGCACAGTAGTCTAAATTGATGATGAAGCTGTGTAGGGCTAACACATTAAAAAAAATTTAGACTACTAATTGTATGCATTCTGTATATTTCAGCATGTACATGTACATTTTTTGTATTCATGTGTATTGTTTGAGAGAGAAGTGAATACAATGTACTGTACCTGCACAAATATACAATTAAAATAGACCGCTTTAGGCCTAACAGAGTTAATTTAATGGCAAAATAATTATAATAATTTGCAATGGTCATCAATCCCTGTTCCTAATTTGGCATGCTTCATGTAGTAAGTTCTACTTAGCCTTGCCTCCATCTCTCTATCTTTATGTAAAAATTATGTCCCAAGGGACAAGTCACAAGGGCACAAGAAGCTGAGGAAAACTACCTCATAAAACGGGAGCTGGCTACCATCAAACAACAGAATGATGAGGCCAGCACTAAGCTGGAACAAGCTCAGAGTATCATCAGGCAACTTCAGCAACAGGAAGGGGTAAGGAGACTTTGATTCTACATGCACATTGGTGCACTACCCAGGACTACTGCTTTTTGTAATTTATAATTTAATTGCCTTTAAGCAACCCATGTTCTGAACTATAATATTGAAAAAGTTGTGAATGCTAGAAACGAAGTATAAACAGTGTATAGTTTGAGTTGAGAAAAGATTCTGATGGTTGACTAAACATTTTCAGTGCATCTTGTCCATCTAATGAATTTTTCCTTTGTGATTACTGAAATATTATGCATTCTTAAAGCCTCGGAATAAATAAAAACTTTGTTCTTTGTGGTTAATGTTAATTTTTTTATTTTGATGTTCTATGTCAGATAATATAAACTGGTGATTGTTCTTTTTATTTATTATAATTCCTGTAATCTTACACTTTTAATAGTCCGGGAAGTAATACGTGCATGTTGCTATATTCATAATTTAAAGAATATTTATTTCCTGAGTTTTATTATTTAGGTTCCATACAATCTAATGGATTGCAGTTCTGCTAGTTTTTGAGAATGCAGTAGAATCCAGGTGCCCAGTAATGGCCTTCACATCTACAAAATGCACATCATTTAGAGTTGAAAAACCTTTGCTTTCATCACTTATCCAACACATTAATTATCAGTACATTTACTGTTGCATGGTCTTGTATATTTGTTTTGTTTTCATGTTATTTTTACTCATATTAAAAATATGCAAAAAATTTTAGTTGACAAAAACGCCATGTATAACAAGATACCTAAATATGGAGGATGCTGTCTTGTTTCAGTTTGTACCAGCTCATGTTAATCAACTAGCATCTTTTTAATATTGCATTTTATAAAATATTTTGTTTTATATTACTTTCTGAGAACATCAACAAGAAATTTAATTTGGTGAAATGAGAGCTGAAACAAGCCAGTTCATTCAAGGAGTCTTTTCATTAACAGCAAATGTTAGCTTCTATTTGAGCAAGTTGTTTCAATAAAATTGTCTTGTCCATTAACTTATTTTAAGCCTACTGTCCTCTGCAAATGTTTATGCAGCTTAGAGCTCTAAAAATGGTTGGTTTCCCAAACATTAGTCTAACAACTAAGATTGTGTGTCATCTTGTAACAGCTCAAAAATATGCCTTAATTAGACTACCTAATACAGGTAAATTATCCATTGTTTTCTCAGTTATAAATTTGTTTGTTGTCACAGCACAATACTATGTAACTACTTAGTTTATTATTTATTTTTCTGAATAATAAAACTGTTAATAATCAAATGAAACAGACTAAAGAATTGTCTGGGTCTATTTGGAAGCAACCTTTCAAAAATTGTCAACGTTGGTAATCAGTAGAAGTACTCCTAGATTAAATGCACGATAAAACTGGTTTTACCCACAGACTTTACAGAATGTGTATAAAGTAAAGACTTCCATTCAAAATTATTTTCTGGTTGTAGTTTTTAGTTTAACAGTTAAAGAAGACAACTTTGTTCTTTCTTGAGGTTTATGGCAGGCTGAACTGACAAGTTGGAACTTCAGGGAGCCTGCACACTGGAGTAGCCAGCTTATTTTTCAAGCTGCTTTCTCTTTTTTTCAGCACGTCCACAGTACTGAGTGAGCATTTATCAGCATTAGCATTGAAACACTCAGTGAATTTTATTTTGGTATCAACAAATGGAGCAGCTCTTGTCATTGCTTTTGTAGATATGTCAAGTAGCCACTTAGTTTTCAGTTTTGCCTTGATGTTTGCTTGCTGCAATTGTTATTAGCAAATATCACTTCCTTCCATTCTATACTCCTATATGTGTAATTGTGAGGTTCATCACCGTAACCATGAAATAATACGCTGATCTGTATAAATGCTCTCATTTAATTCTAAGAATGAAAAAGAAGCCTCTAGTCATTTATCAGGACAATGTAGGACTCTGTATTAAAAAGTGATTAACCTCATTATCTTTTCATCTCCTCTTAGAAATATGTGTCAATACAAGTTAAACAATTACACCTTAACTGATCAGTAATGTTATTTTGCTCTTAAAGCATGCACAAATTTTTTTGAACTAATTCCATTATGGAATGAAAGTGGCAGCAGTGATTTTGTGTGCACGTGTGTGGTGTTGGTTTTCCTCTTACTTGGCAGCTACATCCTTAACATCCTTCTCCCAATATACCCAGAATCTTTCCTCTGCTCATGTCCAAACCAATGCAATTTCACCCAACTGTCCAACCTGAGCTGACCCCTGCCCATCCTTGTCACACCCAATGCAAATCTTAACATCTTTAACTCTGCCACCTCCAGCTCTGTCTCCTGTTTTTTAGTCAGTTCCACTATCTCCTGCTCATATAACATAGCTGGTCTCACTACCATGCTACAGTATATACCTTCCCTTTCACTCTTTCTTGTATTTGTCATAAATCACTCCCGACACTCATCTCCAACCACTCCATTCTGCCTGTGCTCCCTTCTTCACTTCTCTTCCACACTCCCTATTACTGTGTACTGTTGATCCCAAGTATTTAAGCTCATCCACCTTTTCTAGCTCTACTCCCTGCATCCTTGCCATTTCTCTGACCTCCCTCTCATTCACACCTGTGTATTCTGTCTTGTTCCTACTGACCTTCATTCCTCCCCTTTCTAGAGCATGCTGTATCTCCACCTCTCCAGGGTCTCATTGACCTGTTCACTACTCTTGCTATAGATCACAATGTCATCTGCAAACCTCATAGTCCATGGGGACTTCTGTCCAATCTCATCTGTCAACCTGTACATCACCATTGCAAATAAGATAGGACTCAGAGCTGATCGCTGATGTAATCCTACCTCCATCACTCCTACTGCAGACCTCACCACTATCACACTTCTCTCGTACATATCCTGTACTTCTCTTACATACTTCTCTGCCTCCCCTGACTTCCTCATTTAGTACCACAACTCCTCTCTATGCATCCTGACTTATGCTTTCTGTAGGTCCTCAAAGACATAATGCAAATCCTTCTGGCCATCACTATACTGCTTCATCAAAACCCTCAGAGCAAACATCACACCTATAGTGCTATTTCCCTGCATGAAAACCTGCTGCTCACTAATCATCACCTCCTTTCTTAACCTAGCATCCCTCCTCTTTCCCATACTTCATGCTGTGGCTCATCACTTTTATCCCTTTGTAGTTACTATAGTTCTGCACATGTCCCTTATCCTTAGAAATTGTTATCAGTACACTACTTCTCCACTCCTCAGGCATCATCTCACTTTCCAAGATTGCATTAAACAATCTGGTTAAAAATGTCATTGCCATCTATCCTAAACACCTACATGCTTCCACAGGTGTCATCTGGACCATCAGCCTTTCCATTCTTCATCCTCTTAATAGCTGTCGTGACTTCCTCCTTGCTAATCCGTTGTACTTCCTGATTCACTATCTCCACATCATCCAACCATCTTTGTCTTTGATTTTCTTTGTTCATCAGCCTGTCGAAGTATTCTTTCCATCTGGTCAACACACTCTCCTCGCTTGTGAGTATGTTTCCATCTTTATCCTTTATCCCCCAACCTGCTGCACATCTTTCCAAGCTTAGTCCCTCTGTCTAGCCTATTGGTACAGGTTCTTTTGTCCCTCCATTAGTGTTCAGCCTCGCATACAACTCATCATATGGCTTTTCTTTAGCCTTTGCCACTTCTCTCTTCACATTACTCCTTATCTCCTTATACTTCCGTCTAATTTCTGCATCTCTGTGACTATCCCACTTCTTCTTTGACAATGTCTTCCCCTGTATACTCTCCTGTACTTCCCCATTCCACCACCAGGTTTCATTATCCTCCTTCTGCTGTCCAGATGTCACACCAAGCACCATTAGATAGATAGATAGATAGATAGATAGATTATAGATGTCACCCTTACTACTTCTGCTGTATTTGCTCAGCTATTTGGTATCTCTTCACTGCCCACCAGTGCCTGTCTTGCCTCCTTCCTAAACTCAACCTTAGTCTTTTTTTTTTCAACTTCCACAATTTGATCCTTGGCTCTGACCTCACTCTCCTCCTCTTCATGATATCCAATGTCATCCTACAGCCCACCATCCCATGCTGCTTAACTACTATTTTTCCCTGCCACCACTTTGAAGACTCCAGTTTCCTTCAGAATGACCCTCCTGTATAAGATATAATCTACCTGTGCGCATCTTCCTCCCTCTTCTTAAAATATGTATTCACCACAGCCAGGTCTATCCTTTTCGCAAAATCTACTACCATCAGACCTTCTTCATTTCTCTTCTTGAAACCATGCCTACACATCACCTCCTCATTTCCTCTGTTCCCTTCACCAATATGTCCATTGAAATCTGCTCCAATCACCACTCTCTCTCCCTTGGGTACATTTTCCACTTCATTAAACTCACTCCAAAAATCTTCTTTCTCATCCATTGCTCACCCAACTAGCGGGGCATATGCACTAACAACATTTATCATCACACCTTCAATTTCCAGCTTCATAATCATCACTCTGTCCGACACTCCTCTCACCTCCAAAACACTTTTGACATACTGTTACTTCAGGATAACCCCTACCCCATTTCTCCTCCCATCCACAACATGGTAAAAGAATTAGAACCCATCTCCGATACACCTGGCCTTACTCCCACTCGACTTCTATCTAGTCTCTTGCGCACACAATATATGAACCTTCCTTCTTTCCATTATATCAGTAACTCTCTCCCCGTATCAGTCATACTACTAACATTCAAAGTTCCTACCCTCACTTCCACTCTCTTTACCTTCCTCTTCTCAATCTACCTCTGGACATGCCTTCCCCCTCTTTTTCTCCTTTTGTACTACACACTGTTAAATGTAAATATAAAACTCTAGTCCAGTGTTTTTCAACTTCGGTCCTGGGGACCCACTGTGGCTGCAGGTTTTTGTTCCAACCAACTTCAGTTTTTAATTGGACTCCTGTGCTAATTAAGTGAATCTGGAAAGTATTCACAGTGCATCACTTTTTCCACATTTTGTTATGTTAGCCTTATTCCAAAATTTCTCAGTTTTTTTATTTTTAATAAATTTCCAAAAACCTATATAAACCTATATAAACATAGGGAACTCCAGTTTCTGTATTACATCTTGCCTGAAGAAGGGGCCTGAGTTGCCTCGAAAGCATGCATATTGTAATCTTTAGTTAGCAAATAAAAGGTGTCATTTTGCTTGGCTTTTCTCCACATTCATAATGGCCAACACGGTACAATACCCTTGTACTACAAAAACCTCAAGTAAACTTTTTTCACGTTGTCATTATGGGGTGTTGTGTGTAGAATTCTGAGGAAAAAAATGAATTTAATCCATTTTGGAATAAGGCTGTAACATAACAAAATGTGGAAAAAGTGATGCGCTGTGAATACTTTCCGGATGCACTGTGTGTGTGTGTGTATATATAAATATAATATTACAATGTACCAAGAAGTTATATGGGAATAATGTATTTTCTTCTTTTTAACAATATTTTCATCTTGATTTTCATTCTACTTTTCTAGGTGTTCTAATTGTTAAATTAATCCAATACTTACTAATTAGTGGATCTGATGCTAAAGTAGTTGCAGCCTTTGCTTATTCAGTGTTTGCTAGCATGTCTGCTCTGCTCATGTTTAGTTCTCATTAATAAGGTACAACAAAGGGGAAAAACTGCACAGAGAGAGAGCAAAATATGATGAAATCAACAAAAGAGAGTTAAGCATTTAAATCTATAGCAAAAGCAGAAATATTTCTAAATGTCTTATAAATGTAAAAATCATGCTGCTGTGCTTTTCTGAATTTAGGGTAAAGAAAAATAATACCAGCTAATTAAAAGAGATGAGTGCTATCAGGTGTTGTCACTGATTACGAATCTGGTTGGAACAAAAACCTGCAGTCACAGGGGGTACCCAGGACCGAGGTTGAGAAACACTGCTCTAGTCAAAACAACTTTTTTGGAGCTGAAATCATTATGCTCCATAAACCCAACATAAAAGTGGCAATTTTACCCATTTATTTTAGCTGGTTAGCACTTGTTAATTTTCACACAAATGGGTATTTTTTACAGGCTAATGTGTCCATAGAAATGTATGTGGTAACACTTTGGGGAAAAATTGAAGGTAATTTTAAGAGATTAAATTGTTTCATGCATTTTACATCAGTTGACTATACAATTGACTGCAAAAGAAACAGAAGAATCACATCATTATCCTTTTGAATATGCCCAGACAACAGTATACCGAGTTTTCTGCCATATTGATAATTATTTTAAAACAGTCCTGACAGAATCCTAGTAAACTTAATCAATTACTTTGAGATGTAGATCAGATTATTTTTCAAATATAATTTCTACTATCAGTTGTGGAATAACACATTTTCTTTTTTCGGGAGTAAAAGCTAATGAATGTACTTGGGGTTTAAGCACAGAATAGAATTCAGACATGATTTTAAAGTTTTTCCAGATTTTAGTCTTTATGAAATTTCCAAACTTCTGGCACTAACTGATTACAAAAAAGTTTTAATTCTCTAGCTAAGGCAGTCATTATGTCATCTGCTGTGGATATCATTCATTCCATATATTCAGTGCAGATTGTCAGCATGTGTTTTATGTTTTTGACTTGGCACCAGTCACTTATAGACAATGTTTGCGGAATGGTTAAGTCTTCGTACTTCAAACTAGAGGTCTGTGCAGTACTGATTTTTTAAAAACCCACACTCGCCTGCTCCCACAATACTTCATCCCGCCCCCACCCGCTCCCGCAGTCATTTGGCTTCATTTGTTCCACTCCTGCCTGCACCCTAACAGTTTTTTCCCCGCTCCCACCTGCAGAAACACAGTGCATCCATTAAAGAAAACAGTCATGTATCGTCGATAAGCCTGTTTAAACATAATCCAGTATTTAATACAGATCTTCTGACTTAAATAAAAAAATTCTGAGTACAATGTCATCTTTTTCACAGAAAGGAACAAAAATGAGCAGTATATGAGAAACATGTTGATAAAGCTTCATAAGTAGGCATCCGCTTACTGTTCTATATTGAAATAAAGTATCATCTATGTTAATAATTGCTATTCATTTCACAAACATTTGGAACACACACTGAAGGTAGGTGCTACCTACATACAAGTCGTAAAATATGTTTTGCTTAAAACATATGCTTTTCTAGTTGCTGTATTTCTAGGAGCTTAACAAACACTCCCCACTTTCTTACAGTACTTATTACTTATCAATACAAGTACACTTTTTAACCAAGCAAAGCACTGTGAATGTACTGGCATCTTCTCCTCCACTGCTTGCAAGCTCTGTGAGGAAAGAGGGTGTTTCCAACAGCTGTCCAGTGAACTTCACTGCACTCTTTGATTTAGTGCAGTTGAATTAAATTGGCATTATTACAAATTATTAAAAAAATCTCTTCTTGTTCCTGAACCTTTGTGATCCTCTTAAATAAAAGACAGAAACAGAAGCTTTGAGCTGAGAAATATTCCAGTGTAGAGTATATGGATAAGAGTTGGTGCTGAACAGTTTATTGACACGTTTTTTCAATGTTGTAATATGTGATTTTAAATCAGTTGTCACATCACAGAAAAGAGACCACAGTTTTATCTTTTTGTTGATGCAGTCAATCATCAGATTGCTGCAGCACTGAATTCAGCACTATATCTTGTCTCCACATACTGTTTTGGTGACATTGTTACCTTGCCTTGTTGTCCAGTATGTTTAAAATACTGAGACAATCATGTTGAGAATGTGGCCACTATAGTTTAATCTGGTGCAGCCACGCAAAGTAGCAATCATGTTTGTTCCTTGGTCAGTAACAGTCAATTATGAAAATTCTTAGTTTTTCAAACAGTAAAGCGTGACTATTTTCACCCCTTTTAATCGTGCTTGTCTCAAACGAAGTCACAAAAGGCACCCTTGACACAAGATTGTAGCTGTCATTTAATATAATGGATGGTAGCAGATATAAAAGAGGTTTTCTTGAAGTTTTCATTCCAAATATTAGTTGTGTGTTGGTGGTCTCTACCCTGTCATATACAATATCCTTTCTTGGTGTTTGGCTATTTCTACCACGTGCTATAGTTATTGGATGGGGCAGACTCTCTTTAAACTTAAGACTTTCCAATTTTGGCTGCCATATCAAGGTACTGCTCAAGATGAATATAGCTCTGTTGTAAAGCCCAATATCTTTGCAAACAAAATCTGCATATTTATACTTTGCTTCATTTTTAGAGTTAATTTTTACTTTTTTAAGTTTGGCAAGAAAGTTTAGTTTGACCCTTTGCTACTAAATATGCATGGCACTTAAAACCTATGGTGCCTGACTTGTGTCCACTGTATGTTAGCACATTTATCACAGCAAGCAAGTGGCACTTGTTTGCCATCACCAGTCTATAACAATTGAAAATGACTGCCAAATGTCAGAGTTCTGCAGTATTGTACTCTCCTCTTTTAATGCTTTTTCCGCTGCTGTGGATGGAAGGCTGTATCCAGGTTCTGCAATCTTGAGAAGGCTGTGCACGAGACATATATATGATGATATGATATATATAATGAATGTACCTTCTGTTCTAAATTTAATTTTAATTTCCCAGAATCTATCTCCCGCCTGCTCAAGCCTGCAATATTGAAAATCTGTCCCACATCGCAAGCAATTGCATTGCGTTCCGCGGGAGTGCAGACCTTTTTTTCAAACCCTGCGGTTGTGGGTTCACAACCTGCCACTGACACTGTGTGACCCTTCACCCGCCTGTGCTCCAATTGGAAAAAGAAAATGTTGTAAGTCACTTTGAATAAAGGCGTCGGCCGAATAAATAAATGTAAATGAGTATTTTATTCTCAGTAGTGTTCTCCATTTTTATTTCTGAACATTTTCTAGATTTAGCTCAAAGCATTTACTCTCATCCTTCAATTACTAACTTTTATCATTCATGCCTTCCTGAATATTTACATTCATAACTTTCACATCCATTTATATACATTCCCCACTTAATTATTAGCTACCTTGTATTGAAAGTGTTTGCTTTATAATCTTCCACTTGGAGCTTCGGTGATGTTATATATCTATGTGTTGGTTTGTGTGTTTCAGATAAGGATAAATAAGGAGCCCTGGTTTGGGTTTGGTTTTGGTTTTCTTGCATGAGTGTGAGGAACCCTCACTTCAATCGTCTCATTCAGTTTAACTAGCATTTGACTAGGATCTTAACCATATGGTGTGTCTCTCACAATAGGCAGGACCGTTCTGCAGTTATCCTGAGCTGATCAGGTCCTATGTATATGTTGTCTTCATCTGGTGCTGCATATTGATAGACTGAAACAAGCCACTTTTTTGCTCTGGTTTATTTAATTATTTGAGATTGCATACTCTATTCTTTCAGAAATATTTCCAGGTGTAGTAGAATGCAATATGTCCTAAATAATTAGTAAATCAGAAGTTCAAGCCCCACTAGTGTTGTCACGAGAGATGCGAAATATGGGCTGTTTATTTGACTATTAAACTGTTCATATTTTTCTGCCTGCTCTTTGTCTTAAATGCGTATTGTTTTCATGAAAGTTCACATGGTCAAACATTGAGAAGCAAGACCCTATGAGTAAGTATAGTACATATACTGGAGATGTTGCAGAGTGGCTAATAAAAGGGATTGTTATTTATCAGTATCAAATATTTATAATATTAGCTTATGTCTACCATTTTGTTTTGCTTATCTAATATTTAAGTATAATGGATATATGAGTTAATATGATAATTTATTATTCTTACTAGTAACTATAATATGCATATTTTGTCTTCAAGAAACAAAACTTTCTAATTTCTGACTTTTCACATTTACAAAGGTCTGGTTGGGGAGCATGCACTGGTACAGCGTGCTACCACACCCACTACATGACGAAACAGCCGGGGATCCTGATTGGCAACCCCCCGGCAGACACGCGGTCCAGTCCCACCGATCCGGAAACGACCATATATCTGCTGCAGCCAGATGTTACGTGGGTGTCCTCTTGGCCTTGTCCAGCTGCTTGGCTCCTCAACACTGAGGATCCTGTGAGCTGGATCACCCTCAGGGAATCATGCCAGATGGCCAATGTGCCATAACTGACGCTCCCTTACAATGCAGGTAATGTGCCTCACTCGGGACTCCATGAGCAAATGCTCATTTGACACAGTCAAAATAGCGGTACCCAAGTATTCTCCAAAGAGAAAGTACCGAAGGAGTTCAGTCTTTGTCTCAAGTTACTGGATAGCATCCATATAGCAAGACAGGAAGCACGAGGACTCTAAAGACTTTGACCTTCATCCTCATAGGAAGAGTCACCAGAGACATTAATGTTAAGTAAACCTCTTGACAAGGTCAACACTCTTTCTGCAGACAGACACACTGTTGATGGCTGTGCCCAAGAGGTCATTAAATGTCTGGCTCTTGGTTTTTATCCAGGACACTCGCAAGCCCAGACAGTCGGACTGCTCGCTCAGAACTTGCAAGTGATAAAAATAAAGTAGTTACTCTATGAATCAGACTCCAGTGCCTGCAGTTGTAAAATAGCAGTGTCGGCTGTTTTCCTAACAGTTTGACCTGCTTTGCAAAGACATATTCTTTCTGCTTTCCATTTCAGCTCTTCTGATGTATCAGTATGAAAATAGCTTAAATGATTTTGTCTGATCTGATTAGCAACTGGATATTTAAAACTAATATTGAATGATCTAGTTAAAGGACGACTGGGCTAACTCTCTCGGAAGGAGTGTACTTTCCTTGATTAATTAGTTTCAGTTGTCAAGCTCCAGACAGATCTCTTCTCTGCTATATTTATCAGAAGGTTTCCTGCTGACTGAATGAATACTCTGATTTGTATGCACATTTCCCACGATATAAGAAAGGGTTCATGCTTTCTTAGTTGTTTAGAATAGAGGTTTTCAAAATGTAGGCCCTGGCAGTACTGGCAAGTTTGACCTTTTTATAAAAAAAAAAAAAAAAAAATATGATTTTTAAAGCTTGTCTAAATGGCCTTGCATAGTTTTTAAATAACCATAACTTATAAAATTCTTCAATTGTTGCATAATTTAGACTATATCAACATAGTTATTGCCTAGAGCAGTGGTTCTCAGCCTGCCAAGGACACAAGCAGCTGCCAGGTTGATCTTAGGGAACACCAAAAAAAAAAAAAAAAAAGCATGTGCTTTAAAAGAAATGTTGGTTACACAACAGCTGAACCCGGGTCTCCATGCTCAGTTGCACTTTTAGTTCCACTGTTCTGCCTCACAGTTTTCTTGCCACAAGTCTCCCCTTCTTTCTGTCCAACCTGACCTCTTACATTATTTTCGTGTACACTTCCTGTGCCAGTACTCACATGGGCTTTGAGGTAATAGCTGTCTATCGCGCACCACCTCTTTGAGCTTTTGCATGCCAGGACAATGACTGATCAGGGACCACATGCCAAGGTTGATAGATATTTGAGAAAGAGATCCTCTCAAAAGGTATGTGGTCTCTCTTTTTCTCACCACTTCCACCAAATCCCAGATCACCCCATCACCCCCAAATACAACCCTTTTCCTACACAAGCAGTCTTCACAGTCTCTCTCTCTCTCTCAAGAGTACTCCACTGGTGTTTGGCAGAGATGGCAATAACTAATGGTAGCAAAACATACTTGTGTCTTGATCAGTTTTTATTGTGGAAAATGTGGATGAAACATAGTATGTGTTTCTGCTAAGAAATATTTTAACAAGTTTTCTTTTAATAAATTATTTATTTCAAAAACATTTTCCTTGTGTTTAAAGTTTATACGCTTCATTAATTAGTTGTACATACAGCATCATCAACATTTATTTATATAGCACATTTTCATACAACAATGTAGCTCAAAGTGCTGTACAAGATGACAAAAGAAAGTTACAAGAAGAGAAAAACTTAAGGCAGTACATATTAAAGAATAAATATTAAAACAAAGTAAGGTCACATGCCTGGGAGGACAGCAAAAACAAAGAAAAAAGCTCCAGTTAGGCTGGAGAAAAAGAAAAAAAAATCCACAGGGGTTCCAACACCAGAAGGTCCACCCACCCCCCACTTTGCATTCTACCTAACGTAAAAGTTCCTAAATCAAACCTCTTAGTTTTCATGTATCACTTGATAAGATTTGATGAAGTTGGTCTCTCCACCTTCATTCCAACATCTAAGGGGGGCTGCATGGTGCCTCGATTAGGTGGTGGCGGCGGCGCAGATCACCACCACAGAAAGAAACAGCAGAGAATAGTGGGAATTAGTACAAATAGCAGATCTCTAAAGAATATGATAATTCTGTGCTCATTTAGTCTTTTAATTATATAACTGAAAAGTATCTACAAAAAAGCCAAAAGAAAATAATGAGTTTTTGGTGTTTTTTTTAAAAAGTGTTTTACAGTATTATCCTGACGAATTTCTATAAGTAAAGTATTCCAGATTTTAAGTGTTAACAGTGAAAGGCCACCTCACCACTTCTTTTAAGCTTGCCACCTCCATTTGAAGATCTAAGGTTACGACTTGGAGTGTAGGGGGACAGGAATTCTAAATATTGGACAGAGCGAGATTATTTAAGGCTTTATAAACCACTAGTAGTAGTGTTTTAAAATCAGTTCTGAACGACACAGGTAACCAGTGCAGTGACACTCAAACTATTGATGTGCTCAAATTTTCTTTTTCTAGTTAAGATTCTGGCTACTGTATTATCTAGGAACAATCTGAAATCTAGTGTTTTATGTGTAATGGATTGTACCTAAATCAGATTTACTTAAAAGTTTACTTTAAGATGGACACTGCATTGCCTGAATGTTGCAGGCAGTGTGGTGTAGTGGTTAAGACTTTTAAACTTCAAACCCTGAGGTTGTGGGTTCAAATCCTGCTACTGACACTGTGTGACCATGGGGAAATCACTTAACCTGAATGTGCTCCTCTTAGAAAACCAAAAGAAATGTAACCAGTTGTATTTTAAATGTTATAAGTCACCTTAGATAAAGGTGTCAGCCAAATAAGTACTGTGGGGGAAATAAGTATTTGATCTCATGCTGAATTTGTAAGTTAACCAACTTAGAAAGAAATGAACAGTCTCTAATTTTTATGGTCATTTCATTTTAATGGAGAGAGACGGAATATCAATCAAAAATCCAGAAAAAACACATTACATAAGTTATAAATTGATTTGCATGTAATTGAGAGAAATGAATATTTGATCCCCTTCAACCCAACCAGAATTCTGGCTCCCACAGATTGGCTGTGTGCCCATGTGGTACACCGATTACAATCCATCAATCAATTACAGATACTCCTGATCTCAACTCATTATGTGTATAAAGCACACCTGTCCATGGAATCAATTTCTTCCATTCCAACCTCTCCACCACCATGGGCAAGACCAGAGAGCTGTCAAAGGACGCCAGGGACAAGATTGTAGACCTGCACAAGGCTGGAATGGGCTACAAGACCATCAGCAAGAAGCTTGGTAAGAGGGTGACAACTGTTGGTGTGATTATTTGGAAATGGAAGAAATATAAAATGACCATCAATCGCCCTCCTTCTGGAGTTCCATGCAAGTTCTTGCCTCATGGGGTGAATTTGATCATGAGAAAGTTAAGGAATCAGCCCAAAACTACACGGGAGGAGCTTGTTAATGATCTGAAGAGAATTAGGACCACAGTCACCAAGAACACCACTGGTAATACAAGTTAATTTTGCTAGTGAACATTCAGGCCTGAATACAGATGTTTTATGTTTAACATATATTTGGACTGGAAGATCAAGTTTTAATTAATATGTAAACATGAATGTTATCAACAGTTAAAAAGAGATCCAAATAGACAGTATCAGTTTATAAAACAAGCAAGATACATTTATAGACATTTCAAAAGTTGAGTATCATAATGCAGTACCTGCATTGAAGTTCAGCTTTATGGCTATAAGCATGGCCTGAACCTCCTCCGCATTTAGTGTACATGCAAGACTGACACTGAGCTGAACATCTTAATGGTTTATGGGTATCTAAATAAGTGAAGCAACGAATTTTAAATAAGTATGTTTTTGTTCGGTATGTTATGATTTTGCAGTCAGAGCAGTCCCCTCTGTATTCATTTTAAATCTAACACAGTGCATAAAGATAAAAAAATTAAAAACATGTCTTTAGAATTAGGGTGGAAACTTTTAGAGCATAAAATGTAGGAGGACAAGACTATTTCTAGTCTCATCAAAGACTTGTAAGAACAAACTTATTTAGCAAGGAAAATTCGGATGCTTTTATTCCACAAATATTTTTAGACATTAAGTTAACTAAACTACTGTCTATATTCCAAGTGAGAAAAGTCTGTGCTGTACAGTAGCTTATTCCTTTATTGTTGAAACTGATACATTCTCATAATCCAGTGTGAAATGGTGTTTGCTTGCTTACTTTAGTAGTATGCTTTTGGCTTGCACTTTTCTATCTAATTTGAATCTCAACCCACTTATTTTTTGTTTGAGATCATTTTTGTGAATCAGCAAACATATATACAAGATTTTATGCAAAACTACTTTGTACAGAATGTGATCTAAATTAGAGCTTTTGGGAATGTTGTGTATTAACATAAAGTGCATAAATGACTGTATAATTTGGTGGTAGTATGAATATCAGAACTGCCAACTCATTTTACATTTTCTTTGCTAATGTACGGGAAATTGATTACTCTAAACTCCTCTCTATACATTAAATTTCTTTGAAGAATAACAATTTGCAGTTTTAGACTTGAAACACATATAGCCAGCGACGAAGGAACCTGTTTAAGGGTCTGATGTTCTTTTTTATGTCAATGTGTTTTCATAAAAACAATAATATATTATTTATTTATTTTTGCATAAATCATTTTGTTTAAGCAGTGCTGTGAAAGTTTTTTTTGGTGAACTCTGTACAAATAGAAGATCATGGTTGCAATACAGATGTTTGTATAATATTTTATATTAGATATTAAAAACGGTTCCATATTTTTAACAAGTACTTTTGTATTACAAAACAGCTAAAGGAGGTAATTTTTTTTCTCCTCTAGTCTATTAATCATTTTATTTTACAAAATGTTCTTTTTTTTTTTTTTTGTTAGCACCAGTGTAACCCCCGATATTCAGAAGACTTTGTACTGCAGCTGGAAAAGGAATTGGTTCAGGCGCGACTAAGTGAAGCTGAATCTCGTTGTGCTCTCAAGGATATGCAAGACAAGATTCTAGAGATGGAAAAGGTTGTTACCCTAGAGCATTAAAATATTATATATCTCCTCATTATATTTGTCTGCATCTATGGTATATTTTTTAAACTATTTTTTTAAGCTACCCATTGACTTTGTTTTGCATTTTCTTAAAACAGAGGAACAGTTCCTTGCCTGATGAAAATAACATTGCCAGGTTGCAGGATGAGTTAATAGGAGTGAAACTACGAGAGGCAGAAGCAGTAATGGGTGTGAAGGAAATGCGACAACAGGTCAAAGATTTGGAAGAGCATTGGCAGGTGTGCTGGTCTAAGTACTAATCACTGGTTTTGAAAAAATTCACATAATTCATAAACATCATATTTAGAGTTAAATACATTTGGATTAGGGCTTGACTGTGTTCACAATGTCATATTGTAAATATTTTTTATTATCCATTTAGTTACAGTTTGGTAATAGTATATCTGTCTTGAAAGATAATAAAATGTGGATACCCCTGCCAGGATAGTACATATATGGCAGCTATAGTTCAGCCTTGAGGCTCTTTATAAAAGCATTAAAGTTAATTAATAAAATTGCATTGTCAGGAAACCCTAGTCAAATCACTGCCAAGCCTTACAGTCTAGCTTGTTGTCAGTGCAGCATATAGATGAAGCCGGTAAAAAAAACAAACAAAAAAAAAGTGAGGAACTGTAATGGATTCCTGAATTTCTCCTATAAGAGGCAGAGGAGTGTTTTCGGACAGGACCTCCGTATTTTTATTTGACAATGCCAGCTGTGTTCATCATTTATAGCCACTGCCATTTAGTGGCATATTGAGTGGCGGTGGAGTGATACTTGGAAGATAAACAACGATTCAGTCTAGCCAAGAGGAAGTTGCTACAATGTGTCATGTTATAAAGCAGCAACAACGATTTTTTTTTTTAACTTCTCATTCTTTATGTAAAATGGGCACAGAATATTTTTCAAAATATGTCGTTTTATTTATTGCATTCTACGATCCATTTTTTCATTACCCAGTTGTTTGTGCAAATTCCTAAATATGCTAGGTCAGAACTGTGTACATTATTTGGTATAATACAGATAGCTGGAAATTATATATAAACACACACAGTCTTTTGAAACATGGCACATGCTGTGCTATTCCCGAATCTTTTGGAGGTACAGGTACTGGAGGTATGTTTGGCTATAATGGATGGGGAAGGGTATGTGAAAGGTGTTCTGAAGAGGTATATGGACTAATGCCTCTTCAGGTACAATTCTTCCAAGTGGTCCCACAATCTTTATTCCTGCCAAAAAAAAAATTGACAGGTTTTTGTGTGTTTAAGGGAGACAATATTGTGACAGGGCTTACCTGTAAATAAAAGCAGTTGTTATGTAAAGAAAAAAGCCCATTTAACCTAACATGGTATATTTCAGTAATGAAGAATGAAACCCTTCATGGGTACCTGCAGACAAAAATGGCAATGCATGTAATATAACAATTAAGGAAGATGGTATGTTAGATGAAATGAATCACAAATACAAATCTGCCAGTACAGTTTTAACACTGCTTAATATTTTAACCACAAACCTGTGTGTTTGAAGGGGCACATCTGTTTCAGGTTACTTATGAAATCTTTACCAAGGACTGCAGCAGTGCGACATCTGAAGGCTGGAATATGCAGGAATTTGGTCTCTGTTGCTCAAGGGTGAAGTCAGCGTGTAGGCATTTTTGTCTTGTCCATCATCTTCCCTTCTATTTATTATATAAATGTGGTGAAGAACTGAGGTGCAGTGTGGAATTACCTCCTGTGAAAGCATAAACATAAGATGAAGTTATTAGGATTTTTTTTGTATATACAAATATTCCTCGGGATCTCCTCCACAAGTTGTACTACAGTCCTATAGATGAATGAAGGTAGACTTTATCCAAGGTTGGACTATGTTATCAGTGTTCTCATGTGGAAACCCCAGTGGTCAAGTTGTTTTATGGCATTTCTTTCATCTAAGGGTGTGAACTCCAATGGTAACTGTGCCCTGTTCATTCACGTCCAGTGCACAAAAATTAGGCTACTGACTGTTTACTTTTTTATTGTCCAGTGCAACTCCACACTTAAGGCAAGTTTTAAAGAGTTGCATCAAGCTTGACTGAATCACCACCCTCATCCTTTCATCCCACCTTTGTGACATACCTGTTGCAGTTTCTGATCAGCTTCTTGAAGAGAAAGTTCTGCTAAATGGAACGAAATCTTATTACCAGAATTTGTTTGAACATCAACAGATTCCACGGTTGGCTCTTGTACATCTTGTAGTGACATGTCTTATTCCAGACTACATTGTCTCTTCAAAGATTGAAAAGAGAGAGACAAGTGGAGAAACGCACAATGAATATACAGTATAAACATTTTCAAGAGTTTCCAGCAAATATTGCCCTGTTTACTTTACAGATGCATGCAGTACAGCTTTGGTTTTAAAATATAAATTATTTTACCTTCTCTTTGAGCTGATGTTGCAGGCAAGGCTTAATATGTTCCCAACACAGATAGCCTTGACTATGGTCAATTAAATTAAAGGAGATGGCGTTTATGACTGAAGCCAGAAAGCACTTTTTTACAAAAAAGGTTGTGGGAATCTGGAACAAACTGCCAAGCCATGTAGCTGAAGCAGACACCCTGACAACTATTAAGAAGTTTCTGGATGAGACATTGGGACAGCTTAGCTATTATATTAGCTAAACAAACGAGCCTGTCATTTGTCAAGTTTCTTATGTTCTTATAGTATTGTTTGCTGTGGGCTTGTAAGCAAAATGTTAATTCCTGCTGGTGACTGTTTTTTTAGAGTGCCCTGTGGTTTCACACAAGTTTACTTAGCAACAAAAGCATTTATCGTCTCACTCTCCCTTTTGTTTTCTGTTCTCATGGAGAGCGCAGGGACTGTGCCTTCATCTAGAAAGGGAACATTAAGGGCATGATATGCTCTTTCCTAGTCAGCAGACAGTAAATTTTTTAAACTGGTATAATAATGCATTGTTATAGTTGTTGACAACCTAACATTTGTTTTACTTGACAAATGTTATGTTGATTTAAACTGTTAGAAAGATGTACCTTTTTTAATTATTTAAAATTTTCATGCTTTTAGAGACACCTAGCCAGGACAACAGGGAGGTGGAAGGATTCACCTCGGAAGAATACTATTCAAGAACTACAAGAAGAGCTGATGTCTGTTCGATTCCGGGAAGCTGAGACACAGGCTACTCTTAAAGAATCTAAGCAAAGGCTATTAGAGTTGGAAACACAAGTAAGGAATATGCATATTTTAAAATGTTAATGAGTATTACATGGCTTAAGATGCTATACATTTTTATGTGATTAAAATAATTCTAATTTGCAAATATGTTACTATAAAACCAAGTAACACAAATTAGTGAAACATTTATTGTGTTGTATACTTTTATGGGCACAGTTTATGCTTGAAATGTATTTTAATTAGTATTTGTGTTCCTTAATTTCTTGACGCTTTAGTAAATTTTAACACCCAGGAGCAGCAAATTCAATATATGTTTAAAATACAGTCTCCAATGGGATAGATATGGAAAATATTCAAAGGAACAAAATAAGTGATAATAAAATGAGGCTGATGAAAGTGACACATCATATGACATTCTATAACCTTTTTATTTCATCCATCCACCCATTTTCCAACCCGCTGAATCCAAACACAGGGTCACGGGGGTCTGCGAGAGTAAACCATTTACATGGTTTTCTTAGTGAAAATAAGCTCTTACTAGGATTGTTGACAATTGCTGTATTTTTCAAAGGCCTTTGTAGCTAGACATTTTCCACATATGGCATGATATATGAGAAATATTGTTGAATACACTGCAGTTATAAATTGACTACATGGAAAACAAAAAGACTCCTTAGAGAGAAAGCAGATGAATTCACAGTTTATCTATTCTGCATATTCTGTGTGTGTATGTTTTCTGACATGCTCATGTAGAGCTTGTATGTCTCCTACACAGACAATGTTTATTTTGTATAGCATCTTTTAAGGAGTGTCAGTTGATGTTTGTGTCAACGTACTCACTTTTCATCAGCCCTCATCTGAAATGAAATAAGTAAAATAAAAAAATTGCAGCAAGTTGTTTGCTGTGCTATATTACTTTTGTTTGATTAAAAAGAAGGTACACCCCTTTAAGAGTTTGAGTGACCATTCTTTGTCTGTAGGGTTCTTAGTCTGCTGTTTGATTTCCAGTAATGTCATCTTTTTCCAACATTTATTTCTGTAGCACTTTTTCATGCAAAGAATATACTGTAGGTCAAAGTGCTTTACAAGATGTCTAACAAAGAGTTACAAAAAAAGTTAAATTAGGTAAGAATAATAATAAATAAGTAATAAAATATAAATCGGTACATACTTGCAAAACATAGATGTATAATTAGTATAAAATAGAGTCTGCTATGTAATATTGTAATTTGTCTACTGTGTAAAGATGAATCTTATGGTAAGGTCAGATGGCTGGGGGGGACAGCAAAAAAAAATAAACTGCAGTTAAATTGGAAGAAAAAAAAAATCTGCAGGGTTCCAAGGCCAAAAGACTGCCATGCCCTCACTGAGCATCCTACCTACCATAAATGTTCTTAAGTCATTCCTCATTGTTTACAGGCTTTTTCCTAGAGGATCTGACACAAAGTTCTGTGGACAGCTGAGGCACCTGCCTTTATTTCAGCATTACAAGTGGCTGCACAGTACCTTGCTCAGGTAGTGGAGTTCAAAAATAACACCACAGAAAAAACTGAAAAAGCAAAAGAAAAGTAGTGATTAGTAAAGATTGTAAATTCATGAAGAATATGATTATTCTATGCATGTATTGTCTGTTAGGAGTACAAGTAAAATCTAAATTAAAAAGATGGTTTTTAGGAGTGTTTTTTTTTTTTATGCTCCACAGCATTAGCCTGGCGTGTTTCTGTTGATAAAGTATTTCAGATTGTTGGAACATAACACCAGAAGGCTGCCTCACCAATTCTTTTATACGCACCTCTTGGAATAATGAGCCGACCACTATTAGAAGATACAGTATAAGGTTATGACTTGGAATGTAGGGGCACAGACACCCCAAAATATAGGAAGGGACAAATTATTAAAGACTTTCTTTACCATAAGTAGTATTTTAAAGTTAGTTCTAAAGGACACAGTGTCAAAGAAAAGACAAAGAGCCACAAAAAGGTTTGGGGCAGCCTCCTGTATACTTTAAACCCGGCTGCAAAATGGTAAATTGATTTACACAATTGGTCCTTTAGCAGTCTTCCATGCTCATGTGAGTGACAGGACCCCCCACCACCGCCCAAAACTCAGACCCATCGGGTCGAGCGTTCCACACTGAGAGGTCGTGAACCCGAGAAAGAGCATCGTTGTTGCCGTCGAGGGATCCTTGTCGATGAACAAGCGAAACCACCTGGTGGCCTGCAGATTAGATTCTTTGTGTAGGGCCATCCACTGTAAAGGTGCATGATCTGTAACCAGGGTGAATTCCCGGCCCAAGAGGTAGTACCTCACCTGCGTAATTGCCCATTTGATCGCCAAGGCCTCCCTCTCCACCACCACATACTGTGTCTGGCTTCTCGTTCCAGCAGTTTACAATTCAGGAACATGACGGCATATTCAACACCATCGACGCTCTGGCTCAGCATGGCACCAAGACCTGTGTCCAAAGCGTCCGTCTGGAGAATGAAAGGTAAAGAAAAATTAGGAGCTTTCAAGACTGGTGCTGATGTAAGGGCCTGCTTCAAGTCACCAAATGCAGTGTCTGCCATATCAGTCCATACCACATTGTTTGGGGCTCTCTTCTTTGTCAAATCAGTCAAGGGCGTCGCTCTCTCTGAAAATCGGGGTATCAACCGCTAAGCCAAGAAAGGCTTGGACTTGCTGCTTGGTACTTGGAGAGGGCCATTTCAATATGGCCTCCACTTTGGAGCACTGTGGTTTCACAGTACCCAGGCCCACTAGGTAGTGTAAATATTTGGCTTCGTCCAACCCAAAGAAACATTTCTTTGGGTTAGTCCTAAGTCCTGCCTCACCAAGTGCCTGTAATGCCGCTTGGACCTGGTGTAGGTGTTCCACCCATGTGCCGGAATGGATAACTATGTCATCCAGGTAGGCAGCACTATATGAGTTATGAAGTCGGAGCACTTTATCCACCAGATGTTGGAAAGTCACCGCTGCCACAGGTAACCCAAATGGAAGGACACGATACTGCCAGTGACCGCTAGGGGTGCTAAATGCAGTCTTAGCCTTTGCTGCATCTGTTAAAGGAACCTGCCAGTATCCTTTTGTCATATCAAGATTGGTCAAATATTTAGCCTGTCCTAGCCTCTCAAGGAGGTCGCCCACTCATGGCATTGGATAGGCATCAAATTGGGATACTTGATTAAGTCAACAGAAGTCATTGCAAAACTCTTCAAGGTAAAAGGCATCCCTTGGTCGATCAGGACTTCTTTAGGGATGCCACCTTGTGCAAAGACCCTTACTAACTTCTGTGCGATGGCTTTAGATTGCCCTGTAACTGAGGGTTCCAAGGGTTCTACCAAGTCGACCCTAATTCTTTCAAACAGGACATCAATAAGGGGGATGGGAACGAGAGGAACACAGTCCCTCCAAAGAATTTGTCGCATTTGACACTCCGGGAAATATGTACAAAATCAAAGAATCTCCTCGTTAATTCTCAGCCAATAAAATCAAAGCTTAATCTGCCCCAAACGGCCACCTAGGAGTGGAAATGTGTCACAAACCTGCCACTGGAAGGTCCATGGAATTAGTATCAAATTCCTCACCTCCCCCTTATGCATCTGCTACCCAATATAAAAGTTAATTTTCTAAGACAAAGTGAGGACCTTGTGGCATGGGCCGATGAGTGCGTTGGCCATTGTCCAGAATGACTGCATTCTTTGTGAATTTAAGGGAATCTTCATTCCATTGTTCCCTTTTAAATGAAGCCAGTGTCTCTCTGAACTGTTAATGTAACTGGGAGAGAGGGTCAGGACCGACCTCAAGGGATGTGGTTTCCTCCCCTGCCATCACGGCAATGGCTGATGACGTCTCTGCTCCCGATGGCTCGGGAATTGCTACATCACACTGAGTGGCCACATCTTCTCTCACTGCTGGCTGATTACACAGCATGGAGGCAACTTGAGACGTGTCGTCTCCATTCACAACTAGGCCCAAAATAGGTTTAGGAGTGGAATTTGTTAAACTGCTTTTACTTTTAAACCAGTGCTGCCCAAGAATAAATGGTAATGGTGGATTTGGAAGGACCGAGACAGTTATATTTTTTAGCGATCCTTCATGACTGATGAATCAGGTGGTGGATCTGTACCAATAGGTTTTTCTGTGGACGTAGTTTAGACTGGTTTTAATTCTTAGCCACTGTTGCAGTAACACATGTCAGCGAGCCACAATGGAAATGTTTTATATCTGTTAACAATTCCACATACAGGAGTGGTAATTTCTAGAGGGTTCGTAAGAATACAGCACCCTTCCTTCACGCTCCATTTACATTCCACGTTGTCACCAAGCAGACTGCGCACCTGCGAATCCAGGGACTTTGGTGCTTGCTCCAAGCGGTGATGGGTGGGCCTGTGCTTCAGAATGTGTTCTGTCTGGGTTCGACTAAGGGACGGTTTTGCCCCCTCAAGCCAGCGACGCCGCCTTTACAGTTGCCACAACCATCATAAGCTCAAGCATGGTGGAATATCTTCGTCCCCAGACCGGCTGGGCGAGATGTTCCGGAAGGCTGTTCATGAATACGTAGCAGGCGACCTGCTCCAGTATTTAGTGGGGATTATTTTTTTCTGGCTTTAGCCCATATTGAAAAAGCCTGTGGGTGGTTTGGATGCTCTGGGTCATTTTCCATCTTTTTACCTTATTCACCTGCCGGTCTGGGGCATTCCCACTTTTAGCCAAGGGCTCTGCCTTGGTGGAGAGGGTGGCATTCTCCTTTGAGAGAGCATAATAAGCCTCTTTTGCTTCCCCCATCTGAACCAGCCCAATCCTGCCACCCTGCGCACTCCCCATTGATTCTAGTTCACCCAGTTATGTGTACTGGGGATGGAGCTTACACCTGTCTTTCCAAATCCCGGGACACCCCTCCCACTCGGAAACTCAGGGACGGTACTTTTCCACCTGGATATTAGTGAAGGTTGTTTTCTTCAGGTCCTGCTCCTGGTGGTACTTGGAGCCAGTCATCCTGCCGACCATGCCAGTTGTCAAAGCAAAGACAAAGAGCCACAAAAAGGTTTGAGGCAGCCTCCCATATAATTGAACCTGGCTGCAAAATGATCAATTGATTTGCACAATTGTGCAGAGATTGGAGTCCAAAACAGAACTGACTTGGCTGAGGCAAAGATAGCAGTTGTAAAGGAAGGCTGAGGAAGTGATGTCACCGGGCCCAGAACCAGAAATGACGTTATCAAGGCCAGGCGGAATTTCCCATAACTGGTCTGCAGTGGAAAGAAAGAAAGGATTAGCACAGTCCGCCGCCCCCTGGTCTGGAGTGGAATTACCTTCATTTGAGCCCTTTAGCTGCCTCCCATGCGCACGTGTGTGATGACAGATGATCACTGTTTAACTATGTTAAAACTGGAGAGTTAGAAAGTGAGCTGGGGTATACTTCACATTGCATTTGACTGATTTACATTGGACATCTGTTTTGTGGTCAGGATTGGCAGACAATGAAAAAGGCAAAATGTACATGTTGGGGTGACCCCTTTCAGGATAACTTTGAAACAATAAACTAACCAGTAATTGAAGTAGTACAGAATGTTTCTCTGTATAAAGACAGACAAATTCAATTTCCTTGAAGAATAAGTAGGTAAAATACTGTAGGTTCACAGTTGCTTCACGTAGACAGACATGACGATCACAGTAGATTGTTTTTCCATTATATGTCAGCTCACCTAAAAACATAGATGATAATGGGCTTCTGTATCTGGTTCTGCATTTTAGTGTGATAACAGTTTGAATTTGCTTATATAGTGAGGCTCCTGGGCTTGATTATCCATATTACTAAACGAGAATGGTAAACCGGATATGGACACAGGGACCTGCCCGTGGACGCAAAACACATAGTGCGCAAGTGCCACACAAAGCCCCCCCCAGAGTGAAACGGGAGAGACTACACATGTTCGCAGGCGCCACACAAAGCCCCCACCCCCCCCCCGCACCAGAGCAAAACGGGAGAGAGTACGAACCATCAGAGTAGGAAACAAAGTAAAACGTCATAAAGAGGTTAAAGAACAGGGACAAACACATGGAGAGCAGGTTACAGAACAAAGCCCCCCTCCCCAGAGTAAAACGAGAGAGACTACGAACCGTCTTGACATGCCGCAAGCAGGATAAAGCGAGGTGAGAAATAAAACACACAGTAGGAAACAAAGTAAAACTTTATAAAGGGATTAAAGAACAGGGACGAACACATGGAGAGCGGCTTACAGATGATGAAAACTGGAATGCATCAGCTTCAAAAAAACCTAGGCACGAAACACATACACACCGAGATACAGAATATAAAGGCAGAAACAACGACAGTTAAACGTCCACACTACACAGCGGAGGCGGACCCAGAAGGTGCAGGCGCCTACATCGTGCGTCGGAAGGCATGGTAAAGTACAAAAGGCAAAGGCACCTACACAGCATGGTAAAAACCGACGTAATACGGAAGGCGCAGGCGTCGCTGCCATATTGTGAGTGGCACTAATGCGTGGTCAAGCTGCAGGAGGTGACATAGTAAAACAAGAGGAGTCAACGCCCCGCCCCAGAGTGAAACGGGACACACTACGGAGTCCACAAAGGTTCATACATCAAACCCGAGATGGTACGGACACGTGTCTGAAACCGCGGAAGCAAAACTGTCTCGGCTCCAAAACCAAACAGCTCAACAACTAACACAGCTTCGACACCGAGCCCGCGTGGACAGATCTAATGAACGTGGATGCCTACAACGCGCGTCTCAGACTGCGTAGGCAAAGCAGGCACGGATTCAACACGACACAGCTCGTGTGACCAAGATACAAACACGCGCCTGCCTGGATATAATTAATGAACGCAGGCGCCTACAACGTGCGTCTGAAATGCCGCAGACCAGGCAGGTACTGCTCCAAAAAGAAAGAGCTCGACTAAACGAGATACGAAGTGAAATGGGAAACACTACAGAGTCCGCAGTGCTCCACAATGCACCGCATAATAGTTCGGAAAGAGCTTCGTAGTAACAGTGGGGAGACCCAGAGTGACACGGGCGAATGCTCCGTATTAAACATACGTCATCCTCACACGTCCAAACTATACAGCATAGGTGAATCACATTACAGTGATGCATTATTAAAAGTACGATAAACATCACAGTATCGCAAACAAATGAAAATTATTACTCGAAAAAGGGAAAATATATTCACCACGGACCAGGTGTCATTGAAACAAAAGCAGAATAAAGCGAGATCAGAAATGAAAGACAGAGTAGAAAGCAAAGTAAAACGTCATGAACAGGTTAAACGAGGGGGCCAAACACATGGACAGCAGGTAACAGATAATGAAGACCAGAATTCAAAACCTTCAAAAACAAAAGCTCGACTGACCGAGATACAAACTGAAACGGGAAACACTACGGGGTCAACAGTAATCCACAATGCACCGCATAATAGTACGGACGGAGCTCCATATTAACAGTGGGGGGCCCCAGAGTGACACGGGCGAACGCTCCGTATTAAACGTGCGTCATCCTCACATGTGGCTGCCCAGCGGGCACGGGTTCAAAACGCCGGGGGTAGGCGAGCGAAGCGAGCAGGGGGCAGAGCCCCCTTGTAATATAAACCAACTGCATATGTTGTTGAACTCTTTTTGATAATAGGGAGGCAGGACACTATAGCCAGTCCTTATCACATTTTGTGCAGAGCAGGACTACTATAGCTGGGTTTTTGCTGGGTGTGCCTAGGCTGGACTTGTACTAAGTCAATTTAGACATGTCAGTTTACCTAAAAAACATTTTGGAGAGTTAAGGAAGCTATTGTACCCAGGAAAGTGGCATGCAGATTTGGAGACAGTGTGCATAATATCCATTGTCTGTCATCTCCTTAAGTCTTTTAGTGCTTTTATGTTTGTTGAAATGGTTTTGTGTTCAGTTTTAGATGCATATAAAATTAACACTGTATTTGGTGTACAACCTTTTGTTTGTTTGTTTATTGATCTCATGGAAATTCACTACTCATTTAGTAACTCATACAGTATATATCATGCAGATGTTTTAGTTTTCAATGCCAAAAAACCAATTTTTGTATAGTTATGTCTACTTTGAATAATGTGGTTCCCCTACTTTTGTATTGCATAGATACAGACTGTGTTACAACAGAATTCACATTTATGTGTAGAAATTAACAGGTGTCCACTAGGGGGCAGGGTACCCTCATTAGTAACAAATGTCTCTCAAGGTCTTTTTTGTTTTGTTGCCTAAACTGCTGTTTCCCACATTTTAACCTAGTAGTCCTCTGTACCTACAGTCTTTTGCAATAGCACATTTCATAATCTCTGAATGATTCTTACTTTTAACCTCTTTCATCAAAATTTGCAGGAAAAGCTTATCAAGCCAGATATGGAAAATGTATTCATCCCCATATCCTGTTCTGAAGAAATTATTAAAAGTAAAATATTAATGAAATCATTTAGTGGATTACATACTTGCTTCTTTGCAGTGTGTGGATTATAAGCCTGTACTGTTGCTTTGTGTCATTTCTGCCATGGTTTTTTGGGTTTTCTTTTAGGAGGAGATTTGGGTTTCCTCACACAAACCATAGGCTTGCTGTTGGTCGATTGAGCACACTAGTTTCTCATAGAGCAGGTGCTGTGTTGGGTGTGGAACCCTTGTCATGGCTCTTGTTTTGCACCTGATGCAAGGCGCAAAATAAAAAAAAATTATTCTTGAGATATACATCTTATATTTTTTGTAGTACTTTAAAATTTGTTTTCCTGTGTAAGAACAAAATACTCACTGCTGTTTCTTCAGTTAAGAGATTTTCTGCATTTTCTTAATGTTGCAAGGTTTTTAATTTCATGTACTGTATTTTTTTTTTTGTTTGTTTGTTTGGTTTTGGAATTTTAGTTTGATATCACAGTGTGGTACTCTTTGCTCTAATGCATAGCTATGAATAAGTGACCGCTACATACTCTCCAGAAGTTTACCTCACAACGTCTAGATTGTGATGTATAGTAACAAACAGGAAGAAAGAATGTGTTAGCTAGCTGCTTATTAGCTATGTAGAGTTGCAAGGTATCTTTTAAAGGTACATGTTATGATACCAGACCTTTAAGGGTGATGCCTGATATGTTCAAGTGATGGCTTCCTTAGTTTGCTGTTAGACTCTTGGCAAGCTTTATAGGGAAAACCATGACTCTTTCTGGTTTGAGAGTTTAGGCAATGAAGTTTCCATTTTGAAGTAATATTGCTTCTTAGACTTTCCAGACTAGACTCGGAAAGAAAAGGGTTCAGCTTGTTTTAGGCACTTTTTCATGTTCAACTGGAATGCAGGTGGTGGAATGGGCGTACTACTGCATTACTGTTAAAGGAGAGTTTTTTGTTTTTTTTTTATTTCTTCAAGTGATAGGTTTTTTGGTTTTTTTGTTTTTTTTCTAAATTTAAAAAATGCTTTATCTGTTTTTGCAGTTTACAATGAGGCTTTAGGGTACACGGGTCAATTGGTGATGGAAAAAGCCTTAAAACTTACCAAATTATATTCATTTTTCAGTCCAGAAATGTTATTGAGTATTGATATCCACATTATAAGAATGAAAAAAAGCAAAAAAATCAAAAGGAGACTGTGCAGTCTACTACCCCATTAGTCCTACTGTGCAGCAGTGTGACCACCTTCAGAGCCAGTGGGAAGAGTGGGTTCACCTCAAAAATTTTTCAAGCACCTGTTATTGACATTGAATGTTAATTGCCAGATCTGAATTACTGTCTTAGTTCTATAGATAATTAGACAATAATGACCGCAGAAAGTCCACACAATTCTTTCATTAAATGGAAGATTTTTTTTTTCTTCACATAGATATTGTGAGCCTGCACTGGATTGATGAAGCATGCATATGGCTTCAGAGAAAGAGAGAATTTTAAGCAGGTACATAGCCAGGGCTTGAAGTGGGACATTTTTCTGTTTCTGCATTGTAGTGTCTGCTGTAAATGGTTGCAGCACCTCGCTGTCGGACAGCAAATGCTTCACCCTCTGGCCTGGCCGTCAATATAATACACTTCTAACAGCATACTGAAAACTCATTCGGGGACCCTAACGCCCACTAGATTAAGTAATTGAGTAAAAATTTAAACCTATCATGATGAGGACCAAAGAAAAAAGGAGCAATTTTACTGTTAGTTTCCACTTTAAGCGCTGCATGTAGCATATAAATAAAGTGACATGAATGAACAGATATTATAGGCATCATGTCTGATAATCCATGCATGGTTGTGGTACAGAGCCTATCCTATGGACCCATGCACACTAAAATAAAAAGCAGGAACAGATAAGGTTTTTTTTTTTTAATTTATTTAAAAAAAAATCAAGTGGAAAATTAATATATACTATGATTGTGTAAAAAATAAGTCAAATAACTTTTACTTGAAAAATGCCAAAGTTATATTTTAAATCTGCTCTCTTAACAAGCCTTGTGTGCCACTGAAATCCTATCAAATGGGACAGTATCCATTTTGTCCTACAAACACTTTTGTTTAAACATCCACACTGAACCTTCTGCTCATCTCTTTCATATTTTATGAAATTTGCAGAATCAGATCAACAGCAATCATCTGCGGAGGGCTGAACAGGAGATTAGCAGTCTGCAGGAAAAAACGAAATACCTCACGGCCCAAAACAAAGGTTTGCTTGCTCAAGTTAATGAAGGCAAGCGCAAGCAAGCAGAGGTTGAATGCAAGGTAAACAAAATTATGAACATCTCGATAAGTAACTTTTATTTATTTCACACATTTAAATAATAATTTATTTAGATTGTACTAGCAAAGGTTATGGTTGTAAACAGCGCTTTGTACCTGTTTGATAATATATTCATTTAATTTGTAAGCTTGTGAATAATTGTTGTCCATGCTGGTTTAATTTGTGATATGTTCAGGCTACAAAAAATAAAAAGGGGTGAGAGTATGAAATCTTAAAACAAAGACTCCTTAAATGACTTGACATCACTGTGTTTTGACTGTTGGCAGGACAGTGTAATATTGATTAAACAGTTTCAGGTTTAAGTTAAACTAAAATAATAAGATGAATTTTTTGAAGAGAGTATTTTCACCTGAATAGGTTTATTTTGTTCTCCACAAGCCACACATTGTTTTTTATTTTTTTTTACACATGCGATATGCTGCAAAAGAATAATACTTTTCATCCTGAAAAACTATTATTTAATGTTGCTTTCCACAATG
Organism: Erpetoichthys calabaricus; assembly: GCF_900747795.2. NCBI lineage: Eukaryota > Metazoa > Chordata > Cladistia > Polypteriformes > Polypteridae > Erpetoichthys > Erpetoichthys calabaricus. Next base: position 75,081,560 of record NC_041403.2, on the reverse strand, counting down.
AAAATTTTTTTTTTTGCAGTATAAAGAGGACGTAATGGCAGTAAGACTTCGAGAAGCAGAAAGTATTGCCATGTTGGCTGAACTTCGACAGCAGATAGCAGAGCTGGAAATTCAGGTAGAATTTTGGCCACTGTTTTCTTGTACTGTTTAATTTGTAGTAGGTTACACTTAAATTCTCTTGTCTAACAGTCTTTACAGTGTTACAAGGAAGGATGCGTATCATTTATGTGGTGGCACCCAAGGAAGATACCTTATCTTTTATGAATAATTATCAGGTTCTTTATAACCTTCCTGCAATATTATCTCTTGATTCTAAAAATATTTTATGACTGTTTTTTATATATATATATATATAATATACAGTATAATATCCTCTTTAATAAAATCCCTGTGTGTCTTCTGGTGAAGTGCGCATGCGCGGGGCACGGTGCGATGCTTCAAAGGCTGCCTGACGTGTCACACGACAGAGAGGGCGGGACCTATAAAATATCACGCGGCCGATCCAATCTGATTTTGGTAAATGAGGTAAGACCTAAAACATAACACACGAAAAATCCAATCGGGTACTGAGACGCGGAGACCAGCTTCCCCAAAGAGGTGGGATTAGTATTTGTTGCTGTGCAAGTGTTCACTCTGAGGATGTCAGATTTGCGATTTACAAACTTGGCCCAGTGTGTTTTCCTAAATATACGAATTTTCATGATATTACAATAGGATGACTTTTAAAAGTAGATTTATTTTCGCGCACATAAAATCTGTTGCTGGGGAGACGCCATACATACAGTAATCAGCTGCACGGCAGCACAGATTAAAATACTTGCTGGAGAGACGTATTACTGTGAGAGAAAATGAAAGGCACACAATACAGTGACGCATATTACAGCCACATACAAGCCAGTATTACTGTAACAGAAAATAGACGGTCCTTTGCCATTTAATATAGACTGTTCCTACTAATGTTTATGCACTACTATTCTAGCGGCCGTTATTATAACGGCCTTAATGTCTATCTATATATATATATATATATATATATATATATATATATATATATATATATATAATGTATGTATGTATGTGTGTATATATCTATACTAGCTTTGCCATTCATGTGGAAAATAGAAAAGTCTTCTCATCAATAGTAAAAATTGGCTTCCCTTAAAGTGTTTTTTTTTTCCTTCTGTTTGCAGAAATTTAAAATGAAATCTTAATGAAGCAGCAGTGTTTTAAAATGGGCCAATGAAACTGTACCCATCGAATACAGAAAAAAATACTAGTGTGAGATAAGAATGTAATTTTTAGGGAAATCTGAAGTGTAAAGATATTCATCTGATTGGTTTCAGTCTTGATAAAGAAAAATACTTTTTCTTAAGTAGATGGCAGCAACTGATTATGTCACTAACATGCTGAAGCGGTGCATTTTAATCTTAAAAAAATGCAACAGTAAGCTTGTCTACTGACTCTTATAAAGAATTGTGATGAAATAGGACTCTGCATTATTTATTATTTTTTTAAAAGCTGACACTTTTATCCCGAGTGACTTACAAAGGGTGCTTGTACGGTTACTTGCATGTTTCTTCAAGTTGAGTCCCAGCAGGAGCCATATGTAGGCTTAGGATGAGGACTACTGTTAAGTTGCTTTTATTATAAATGGTTGATTTTTAATGAATGTTGACATGAGTCACAGTGACTCTAGTTCTTTTTTTTTTTTTTTTTGTTGGAAACGTATTTTAGAATTGCATGTTATTCTGCAATATAGTTAATCTTGTATTTTCAACATGCAGTAATAAACAATTGGCCTTAAAATTGTTACTTTTTAAACCTAAAAGGAGCATACCCATTCTCCTTTTAAAACTATTTTGTTTGGTGTACTAGGATCTTTTAATATTTTTCCCCCATTACATGGTACTATTTTCCCCACTGTTTGGGATGTGGGCAGTGGTGCATTTGTGCCATTCATACCTCATAGAATTTTGCATTTAGACTCTACTTTGGTAGAGTTATTTCACTGTCTGCATATTTTAAAATGCTTTTATGGTTCCTTAATATATTTTACCTCCACCTTGATCTTTCTTTTATTGCTGAAATATTAAATGAATCTCTCTGCCTCATGTTTTGCATTGTCAGCAGTATTTCTCTCCAGCTGCCTAGTAGGAAAATATATATATTATTAGCCAACCTGCGGCGTAGCATACACCGCATAATCAGGCCACTTTTTTAATGATTTTTAAGCACAGGGAAAAAATTAACATTTGAAAAATCCGTAATTTAATAAACCACCAAGAAAAGTAACATTGTAACAATGCATGGTACGAACCAACATACAATTGTCCGTGACTGAAAGCTGGAGGACTGACGTCGCGACTTCTCCTCCTGCTCGGGCTCGTAGGGCGTGGAGGACGGAACGGGAGGAGAGGGGAAGGACGCCCATTCTGCCCCCTCCGTCATGCTAGTCTGCTGATTTCTCGTTCAGTATGCACTGCCTGCTCATGTGCCTACCCCCAACTCGTCACCTGAGTTGTTTTCGTCTTTGCACAGTCTACATGCATCTGTGAGTCACGTTGACTGTTCATCTTCCAAACAGCGCCTCATTCAGTTTTGTCTCTGGTACAGTCCAAATACACCTCTGCGCCATGTAGACTTTTCATTGTTCTTTGTGGTTCTGGCTGCTTTTCTATATATAATCCACCAAGTCACCCGACCATGGAAGTAGCGAGGGGGTGGGGGTGTACAAAGGGCATGGACGTAATCAGTGCGAGCGTATGACCCGCACTTTCTGGGAATTCCTCGTTCGTGGGGAACAAATGCAAGCCCCGGTTTCCAGCACGAATGGGGTTCAACGGCTTACCCACGCCTCTCTGCGCCGGGTAGACACATGTCGATCCATTCAGTGTAGCACGCGTGCAGTTACCTGATGCAGGAATCTGTATAACATTGAAAGAAGTGTTGTTTCCATGAAATACATTTGAAGCGGTGGCAATGGAAGGCAAATGAACAGTGAACGTGGCTCACAGCTGGATTGACGCTGTGTTTTGTTTCACTCGACCATGGTAGTAGCATTGGGTGGGGTGAACAAAGGGCAGGGACGTAATCAGTGCGAGTGTATGACCCGCACTTACTGGGAATTCCTCGTTCATTGGGAACAATTGCAAGCCCCGGTTCCCAGCACGAATGGGGTTCAACGGCTTACCCACGCCTCTCTGCGCCGAGTAGACACACGTTGATCCATTCAGTGTAGCGCGCGTGCAGTTACCTGATGCAGGAATCTGTATAACATTGAAAGAAATGTTGTTTCCATGAAATACATTTGAAGCGGTGGCATGAGGACCATCTAAGAAGACGCATGTTTGTCTCTGATGCAAATTGCTGTATGTAGCATGTAAAACAGTTTGCGATGGTGCACGCGGTCGTGCGTCGTAACCGAAAAGTCAACATGACTCAGAGGTGCATGTGGACTGTAGCTCAAACGAACATAAATGACGGCGTGTTTTCTGAGGCGTCGCGTCCGAGTTGATGGGCGTGGCTGTCTTGCGTGCTTTCCATGGGTGGCTACTTGTCGATGGCTTAGTGAATTATATATATATAGATATATAGATGTATATTATATGTATATTATGTGAGAAGAATTGATTGATGTTAATCACTAAGTTAATTATCAGTTTTGCCTTTGGCAATGCCAGTGATTAATTAAATAATTTGGTAAGGCTCCCACTTTTGTTCCTTGCCTTTCTCTGTAGGAAGGATTTCAGCCCATTAGAGTACTATCGAGGTTACTGAAGCATGCTTGTTTTAAGAAACAGAATAATACAATTTATTGGTAAATGCAAAGATAATTTTTTCCTTTATTCCTTTAAAAATATTTTACACTAAGCTCCTGTATAGCCAGATATGTAGAAGTATTCACATAAAATACATACAAGCCTTTAAAAAAAAAAATACAGTTCTATGAAATGTTCCTAAGTTGCTTATCAAGCAGGCACAAGGCTAAAATGCTTAAGTTTTTTTTGTTTTTTTTAATCAAGCATTTTTTTAAGTGTCTTCCACCTCCTTGTGGAGCCCATGGCATTGCCATTTTGCTATACACAGTGGTATACAAAACTTTGGGCACCCTTGCTTAAAATGTCTTTTACTGTGAGTAGTTAAAGATGACACATTTCTTGAATATTTTAAGCAAGATTACATTTCTATTAAAATGAAAAGGGCCTGAAGCAAACGTTAGGGCACCGGACATGATCAGTGCTTAGTAACACCCGCTTTGGCAAGTAAAACAGCTTGTAAATGTCTTTTGTACCCAGCTAAGAGTCTCTTAATTCTTACTTGGGGTATTTTTGCACCTTCGCCCTTGTCTTGGGCCATCTTGCAAACACTGCTCTTTTCAGATCTATCCACAGGTTTTCAGTGATGTTTAGGTCAAAACCGTCAGCTTGCACCTCTTGAGGTATTCATTGTAGATTTTGAGGTATGTTTTGGATCATTATCTTGTTGTAGGACTCATCCTCTTTTTAACTTCAACATTTTTTTTACAGATGGTATGATGTTTGCTTCCAGAATTTCCTGGTATTTATTTGAATATATTCTTCCATCTACAAATGACATGTGTCACTGGCTGCAACACAAGCCCAGAGCATGATAGATCTACCCCCATGCTTAGTAATTCGAGAGATGATCTTTTCCTAGAATTCAGCACCCTTTTTTCTCCAAACATACCATTGCACATTGTGGTTAAAAAGTTCTAATTTGACTTTATCAGTCCACAAGATCTGTTTCCAAAATCCATCAGGCTTGTTTAGATGTTAATTTGCAAACTACAGGTGGTGAATTTTGTGGCTAGGATGCAGGAAAGGTTTTCTTCTGCTGACTCTTCCATGAAGGTCACATTTGTTCAGGTCTCACTGGAAAGCTGAACAGTGCAACACAACTCCAGAGTCTGCTAAATCTTCCTGAATGTTTTTTTCCAGGTAAATGGGGATTTTATTTGCCTTTCTAGCAATCTAATAAATAGTTCTTTCAGAAAGTTTTCTTGGTCTTCCAGACCTAAACTTGACGTCCAATGTTCTTGTTAACTGGCATTTCTTAATAAAATTACTAAGTGAGGAAACAGCTACCTGAAAACACTTTGCTATCTTCTGGTAGCCTTCTCCTGAGCATCAATTATTTTATTTTTCAGAGTGCCAGGCAGCAGCTTAGAGGTCCCCATGGTTGCTGATTGTTGGGACAAGTTTTGACAGAATTTGTACAGCTTTGAAATTTGCATCACCTGGGGTTTCCTAACAATGATTGTGAATAAGCCATAGTCCTAATGAGTTAGTTAAGGTCTGAGACCTTGGTAAATGTTATCTGAGACCTCAGATATCTTGGGTGGGCAAAAACGTTTGTATAATCGTACAAACGAAAAACAATACACAATTCTTGCATAAAATGCTGAAAACAACAACAACATCATTTATTTATATAACACATTTTCATACAAATAATGTAGCTCAAAGTGCTTTACATGATGAAGAAAAGAGGAAAAAAAAGACAAAGTAAGAATTAAAATAAGACAACACTAATTAACATAGAATAAAAGTAAGGTCCCATGGCCAGGGAGGACAGAAAAAACAAAAAAACTCCAGATGGCTGGAGAAAAAAAAAAATCTGCAGGGGTTCCAGACCATGAGACCGCCCAGCCCCTTCTGGGCATTCCACCTAACATAAATGAACAGTCCTCTTTGTATTTAGGGTTCTCATGGAAGGACTTGATAATGATGGTCATGTAGACTGAAAAGAAATATGTCATCTTTAACTTTGTCTTTTGGTGATCAATTCATCTTCTGTTAACTTAACTGTTCACAGTAACAAGACATTTTAAGACAAGGGTTCCCAAACATTTGCATGTTCACTGATCATGGGTTTGGTAAGTACAGGGTATTTGTGTTGTGTTTGTCCAGGCTTTCCTTGGATATATGGCAGCAGGTAAAACAAGAGTGCTGTATAAGCAGATCTTAATGGCAGCACTGATTGATGTTGGTAATGTTTTCGGCTGGAGTACCGTCCCTGTTTTTATTTAACCACTGACAGTTGTTTTGGACCTGCCATCACTTTTCTGTGCTGTATCAAGGTATAGAAAAGGTTACATTCTCAATGCTGCGCTTACCAAATATAACTCAAATGTTTGCTTGGTTGCTATTAATTTGTTTTGTTTTTTTCTCACTATCAAGTTTCAGGCTAGCTTTTCCAGCAGATCATCTAAATCTGTAGGTAGTTCTTACATGCCATTTGTTAATTCCTTTGGTAAATTTCAGGTCTGTTAGCCATGTCTATTCTTTCCATTCTATCCTGGGATAGACAGCTAACAGGTTTCTTCATGACAAAATCAGGAACAGGCAAGCAGAAACAATGGTGACATTACCCAGCCCTGCTGGATGCTAATGATAGTGTTGAAGTCAGCAATGCCTGAACCTTAATGGAGTTAGCTTTAGCTGAGGCAGAAATGTAAGTACCTAAGTACACTATAAAACACCTTCTTGAGATAAAGTTAATGAACAGTGGCCACCGAAACATAACTCAATTGTTTAATGAAAAATATGTTCAGTGCTGAAATCTGTGCTGCAGCCTGTTCTTCATGAAGAGTTACATCTATAGCATGGTGTCACCACCCAAGCAGCATGATGCAGAAATCTTTATCAGGGACAGACAGTAGTGCAAGGTCTCAGAAGCTCTGACAAGGATAGTTTCAGAATAAATCCTTGTCTCCATTTTTCTGAAACACAGTTGTTCTGGCAACAGCTCTTTTTTGTGATATTTATATGAACCCAAAAAAATACAAAAAGCACAACTCCTTTAAAGGTAAAAGGTTTATAAAATAAAAAAAAAAACTTCTCTCTGGTTATACCCAACACGAGGTCCTCCAGCTTTTTGTTCAACAATACCTTGATTGCTTTCCTGATTTCCTCCTCCCTCGGTGATATCACCAATAGTGATGATGAAGTCATCAGAGGGTTTTCTGTCTATTCTGGTTCTTGTTTTTCTTTTATCAATTTTTTTCCATTTCTGTCTTTGATTGGGGTGTGTTTGTTTGCTGCTTGTACCCCTCAGCTCTCTAACTATGTGGTACAGGGTGTTTGTTGTTTCAGGTTGCTTCATCCTGTGTCTTCAATTTTTCCTCTAACTGTTTTCTCTCTCTCTCTCTATCTCACTTTTGTCAGGTCAGCAACTTCTCATTACCAATTGGTTCCTTGTCTTTATCCAATCATTTCCTTAGTACACTGTGTTGCTGCTTGTTTGAATAGTGTCTGTAGTTTGTCATCTTTCCTGACATGCTGTAACAGTTGAAAATGGTTTTTGAATGCTACTTGGTACTGGCCAACAGTAGTAGCATCTTTTTTTGTTTCTCTGTCACACATAGTTAGCTTTGTGTTTACTATTTTGCCCTTTTAGTTGCAATTTCAGCATAGCACTGAGGAAATGATGGTGAGACCTAATACTGGCTCCTCTGTAGACTCTTGACATTCTGCAAAACTTATCTTCACCTCTGAATGATGCAGATATAATCAATTTTAACTGTTACTTGCACACATTTCATTTGGTTCCTGCTGCTGTTTCTGTAGCAATATGATTTGTTTTATGAAGTTGGTTTGCTGTCCACACACCCAACCCTCCTCCTCGTCTTTCACCTGGGCTTTGGACCTGCAATGGTCGAGGTTTTAAAGCACTGAGCAGAATTTTATTTTGGACTAAACATAGGGAGCAGCTCATTTCATTACCGTTGTAGACTAGCCATAGGTACTGAGATGGTCACCTGCTTTGAAACTTGTCTTGATTTTTTTATCTTTGTTACACTGAAACCGCCTGTGTGGAGTTTCCCCTGGTTACTTCAGTTTTCCTCACACATCCCAGTGCAGTTTTATCTATTGACTATAATGTGGACCCATATGAGTAAGCATGGGAATGTGCAAGCATGGCACACCATCCAGAGTTGTTTTTTGTTCCATGCCCGTTGCAGCAGGGAAAGATTCCACAATAAACCACTAATATTAGCCCACAAATTCAGGTTCCAGATTATCTGATCGCCCTTTGTATATTTACACACGTGTGTCTGTGTGTATAAATAGGTATAAACACACACTACCAATGCACCAGTAGTATTTAATGAACACTGTAGGCTGATACAAAGTACTGAGGAAGTACTTTTATTAGAAAGAATCAAATATATATGAGAACAAGAAAATTTTTTAAATGCCCTAGTGAGTCAAACTTCCATTTTTTTTAAGCAAGAATATTAATAAATCTGTAAGAAGTTTTTATATTTAAGTAACAATAGATTAAAACTTTTTAACAAACTGGAATTTACATAAAAAATAGAGCTTACTGTATAATTAGCCTAATTCTAATAAATATGTAGCTTAAGTGAGCTTTTAAATGTTAGCAGGTTCTTTTGAAAAAATAACATTTCAGCTCTTTTACAGATCAGTCTGTTTCTTATCTACAGCTGTTGTTGCTGCACTCAAAATCTTTTCACTGATCACAGTTGTACATAGTGCTGACAGAAGGTTTTGTACTAAAGTAGACGTGGAAGCGATTCAGAATTTATTGCTTGACCAATAGTGGGGGACACTGTCTGTCTGATCTTGGTACAGTGGTTATAGAAAAGAGTCTCCCCCTTTGAAATATTCCCATTCTTTTTTGCTTTACAGCCTTAAATAAAAACACAAACAAAAAATATTTCTTTCCAGCTTTACTTACTCAATGAAACCTATAACATCCAAGTGAAAGATATCACAGCTACAGTTCAGAAAAAGTATAGAAAATCAAAAACAAGACATACTGAGATTAATAAAGAATCATCCCCCAATGTCAATATTTTGTTGAACCACCTTTTGCTTTACTCTATCAGCTTTGCACATTTAGATTGAGCAATATTTGCCCACTCTTCTTTACAGAACTGTTCAAGTTCGGTTAAATTGGATGGTGAGCGTTGGTGGACTGCTATCTTCAAATTTTTCAACAGATTTTCAATGAGATTTAGGTCTGGGCTCTGACTGGGCCACACGAGGACATTCACTTTTTTCCCCTTCAGCCACTGTGTGGTCAATTTTGCTGTGTGCTTCGGGTCGTTGTCGTGTTGAAAGGTGAACAGTCTGCCCATCTTCAACTTTCTGGCAGAGGGTAGCAGGTTTTCCTCAAGAATTTGATGGTATTTTGCCCCATCCACTTTTCCTTCTACCCTAATGAGAGCCCCAGGCCCTGCGGCAGAGAAACACCCCCACAACAGGATGCTGCCACCTCCATGCTTTACTATAGGTATGGCGTGTTCTGGATGACGAGCTGCACTTGATTTCCGTCAGGTGTACCGTTTGGTATTGAGGCCAAATAGTTTGATTTTGGTCTCATCTGACTATAAGACCTTTTTCCACTTGGCATCAGAATCTTCAAGGTGCCTTCTGGCAAAGCTCAAACGAGCCTTAATGTGGCCTTTATTGTGGAGTGCTTGTGAAATTGTTGTCACATGCACACAATGACCACTCTTTGCCGTAAAATCTTGTAACTCCTTCAAAATGGCCATTGGCCTCTTGGTAGCCTCTCTTACCAGTTTCCTCTTTGCTCTTCCATCCAGTTTGGAGGGACGGCCGGATCCAGGGAGGGTCCTAGTAGTACCAAACACTTGCCACTTCCTTATTATGGACTTTACTGTGCTCCTTGGGATTGATAAAGCCTTTGAGATTTTTTTGTATCCATCTCCTGCCTTATGTCTGTCCACAACTCTATCCCTAAGATCTTTTGAAAGTGGCTTGCCACCCGTAGTTAGTTGTTAGCTGTCAGTTGCACTTACCAAGCAAGGGAATGCCCCAGGAACAGCTGTTTTTATGCTTCACTAATCACACTGATTACAATTGATCACAGGTAGAAGCCAGTAACCATGGTCTGCAATTGAAATAGTGGTTAGTTACACCTGATTGAGTTTACAAATATTGTTTAGGAAGGGGGTGATCCTTTATTAATCTCAGTATTTCTTGTTTTTTATTTTTTAAAATTCTTCTGAGCTATGATATCTTTCACTTGGATGTTGCGGATTGCATTGAGTAAGTAAAGCTGGAAAAAATATTGGTTTGTGTGTTTTCATTTAAGGCTGTAAAGCAAAAATAATGGGAATATTTCGAAGGGTGTGATTCTTTTCTATACCCACTGTATATTAGGTTCAACTAGGAATGTCTACATTTCAGTTCAAGTTTGTTGTGCATAGAAGGATGAACTTTTTACTTGAATGTCTCCTCAGAATAGTGTCAGCTGTGCAGTGCCAACCAAAAACACACACTAACATGTACTTCTTTTTTCTTGTGGTGCATTTGCAAAGCATGACATGCTTATGACTCCTAAACTGTTGCTTAAAAAGTGCAACAAGTCCTTCACAAAAACAACAATCTCTGCCAGTGCAAAGTGACTAAAACAATGAGAGAATGTTCTGATATTTTATCCTACTTTATCAGATTTTTTTTTCTTGCAGTGAATTGGTACCAGTTGTGCTTTCATCAGTAATTTCTAACACATGAAGCCATTGAGAGCAGATTGTATATGATTGTATATGAATTGAGACACCAAGAGTCTGCACGTGCTTTACAAATTAAATAATTTAAGTTATATTGTTTTTATTATAGTTATATAAAATTCTTTAGGTACTTCTTAGTCATTATCATTATTACTAATGAGTATACAAGCTAAACTCTCAAACATGAATAGTATTATAGTATTGGGGTCATAAAAAGTTCTCTAGCATTTCAGTGTAACAGTTTGAAGTGATGGTGACTGTTGCTCCCCCCTCCTTTAAAAAGTAAGGGCCTATAAATTCTGCAACGGCACACCAAACTAACACAGTCACTGTGCAGGGGTTTCTGATGAAGTTCACCAGGGTTAGCTTCAGCCCAGTAACAAAAGTTTTGCTTATTTACACAACAATTCAAATGGAAATGTGCCTTGTTACTGCATGTGACGATGTTCTCTCAATGAACAGGTTGCAGAATGTTCATGCACAACTCTCTACGGCACTCGCAGTCTCTCTCGGTGAGTTCCTGCACTACCATCATTTTGTATGGATGGAAATTAAGGTCCTCATGCAAACTACTCCTCAAAGACGTGTTGGAAATTCCCAAGGCAGAAGCATATTTGCTCACTGAACATCTAGGAGACTGCAAAATTGATGCCCTTACAGCTTGGATGTTTTCAAGTGTTCGTACAGTCCGAGGACGGCCTTGAGATTTTCTGTTCAATTTTGTATCTGTCTGTCTAAATTTAGCCACCCTCTGAAGAATATGTATGCACTAGCTGTCCCCCGCGTCTCTGCCCGTGTAGTAGTGAAACAGAACAAACTTTAAAAATCAAGAAAATTTTTTTTAAAAATGTAATTTGTATTGAGAAGAATTTATATTGATAGCTTTTGTATCCGAGGACCTCCTTGATATACAATATTTTTGGTTTTGCTATCAGAGGTGAGAATGTAGCTGTGATCTTTGCCAAAAAAGTTAAAAGTTGGCAAGGTATCTCTGGCCAAGCGGAAGGTAGGTACACTTCAACGTCAAACATTGCCACTGTATCTGATTGTGTTGAGCTCTGACAGGAGAGTGTCCCCTGAGTGGGGAAAAGAGCATGTGGCAATGATATCTCTGCCAGTGAGCAGGTATCTTATAAAACACACGTAGCTGTGATCTCTCTCTCAAAGCATCAAATGTTACTCTTTAACAATCTCTAGATTAGATTATGATGTCTGCTGAACAAAAGGTATCGCTAGCTAAACGGAGGCAAGGTACACTTGAACATGTGGCGAGAGGTAGAGTGACTCGAACAAAGGCTTGCCCGTGAGTGAGGATGGCCCAGCCCGGCTCAATACTCCTGAAGTCCTGCCTCCCGCCCCCCTCGGCCCGCAGCCTGTCTCTTGGATTCACAGAAATAAATTGGTGCCGCAACTTAACTATGATACTTAGTGCAATGAGAGGACTTGCAAAATCAACCGGAATGTTCAAAAAATTATAGAGAAAATCTTTTTTTTTTTTTTGTACGGTCCATAATTTTAAACAAAGGAAATATATTCAAAGGTAGGGTTCTGTGACATAGTTAAACAGCTAGACAAATCAAACCTGTCTTTTTTTTTTTTTGTTTCCTTTTTTTATTGTATTAGCTTTTGTAATCCGACAGACATGCAGTTTTGATACATTATGACTGACTGTTGTATTGCTTTTTAGAACATTACAAAATATTGATGAGAAGAGGTCATTCTTCCCAACAAAGTTCACCAATCCTGTCCACCTAATTCCTCCAACATAACATCAAGTTGACTTTATATTGTCCCTAAGGACCTACTGTCTACCACACGGGCGTCTGTGTTTCTCTGAGTAAAGAAAAATAATTTTATTTTTATTTGACATGTACCTTTAGTTTTCTAATTGTGTCCCTGTCTTCTTGTTGAACTCATTTTCAAGTAACAGCCCAGATCCATTGTACTAATTCCCTTCATATTTTTGAAAACTTCATTCATGTCACTTCTTAATCCCTGTTTGCTTAAACTGAAAAGGCTCAGCTCTTTTAATCTTTCCTTATAGCTCAAACCTCTCAATCTCAGTCCTTTCTGAATCAGCCTAGTTGCTCTTCTCTGGAGTTTCTGTAGTGCTGATATGTCTTTTTTGTAGCTGAAGACCAAAACTGAACACAATACTCCAGGTGAGGCCTCACCAGTGCATTATAAAGCTTAATTGTAACCTCATTTGACTTGTAGTTGGCACATGTGGAACTGTATATATGTAACCTAACATTCTCTTAGCTGTCTTAATGGCTTCTGAGCACTGTCTGGGTGTAGACCATGAGGAGTCTACTATGGCTCCTGGGTTGTTCTCATAAGAGGCACTTTCAAGTTTCAGACCTCCCATTTTGTATTCATATTTAACATTTTTACTTAACTACATGTAATTACTTACATTTATTTGTCATCTGTATTCTGTTCAAGTCCGTGGTTGTAGATTGCCTGCCATTTAACCTTGTTTGATATCATGTGCAACCTTTATTTATACTCTTCTCCAAATCAGTCAGACATTTTCCAACCCGCTTTATCCTAACACAGGGTCATGGGGGTCTGCTGGAGTCAATTCCAACCAGCACAGGGTGCAAGGCAGGAACAAATCCCAGGCAGGGTGCCAGCCCACTGCAGGGCACACACACACACACCAAGCAAACACTAGGGACTATTTAGGATCACCAATGCACCTAACCTGCATGTCTTTGGACTGTGGGAGGAAACAGGAGCACCTGGGGGAAATCCATGCAGACATGGGGAGAACATGCAAACTCCACGCAGGGAGGACCCGGGAAGCGAACCCAGGTCTCCTTACTGCGAGGCAGCAGCGGTACCACTGCACCACCTGTGCTCCAAATCATTTATGTATTAATAAACAGCTCTAACCACTGAGGGGACACCGCTTTTAACATCACCTTATTCTGACAGAGTTCGTCATTCCATAGTCATTCCATAATGCTTTGCTTCCTGTGTTTGAGCAAATTTTTCAACCTTCTACACACAATGGGCTAAGTTCCCACTTCTTTTATATTGATGCCAAGCCTTTCATGTGGGACCTTATCAATAGCTTTTAACCCTTTAAATCTATTACCACAGAAAGCAAACATTAAGATGATTTACATTCTCATCAAAGATAGTGGAAAATAATTGTCATTGATCTGAATTTTCTTTTTGTCATGCGAGTGAAATAACTTTTTGTCATTTGGTACAGTGAATTAATCCCCGAGGAAAACTTTCTTTTTGTGGTTTCAATATTGGAGCTGCTCTTTAGCTGTATCCACCAACAACTAATTTATTACTTATAGGTTTACCTACACTGATTAAAAGCCTTTATTCAGTTTTACTTGCTAAATAAAAACTGTTTTTAAAAAGTCTCAAAATATTTGGTGTCAAAATTGGATTAACTCAGGCTAACATAGTGATGCAGACTGCAACACAATTACCATAATATATACACACACACATACAGTATACAGTGGAGCCTCGGTTCACGACCATAATTCGTTCCAATCCTCTGGTCATAAACCGATTTGGTCGTGAACCGAAGCAATATCCCCCATAGGATTGTATGTAAATACAATTAATCCGTTCCAGACCTTATGAACTGTATTTAAATATTTTTTTAAAGCTTTTTAAGCACAAATATACAGTGGAACCTCTAGATACGAGTTTAATTCGTTCCAGCACTGAGCTTGTATAGCGAATTTCTCGTATCTAGAACAAACGGCCCCATTGAAAATAATGGAAATCCAGTTAATCCGTTCCGCATCCCAAATATATTAACATAAAAATCAATTTTCCTAACAAATAACACTGATAAATTATATATACTGTAGTCTACCTTTAATAAATAACACTGGTAAATAATATAACTGATTATTAAAAGAATCAAAACAGGTGTCCAAAGTGCAGTAGAGCATTCAATAAATCTTTAAATAAATAATCCTTAAAACAGTTGTGAAGTGGAGGTTTAAAATACACAAGAATAACAATCCTTTAACACGAGGTTAAAACGTCAAAAGGATGCCGTCTTTAAAAAACAGATGACAATCCCCGGTGCTTGTTCTCTGTTAGCGTCTCACCTGCGGGCTCTGCAACAGGCGAGACACTCTTAATGCAGCTGACCTTCTCTACACCGTCCTGCTTCAGCTGTTTGGCTCACCTGTTCAGCTCACTGTTCAGCTACACGCGAGCCTGCACTCGCTCGCTCTCCCGCACCGACTTCTTACTGCTGCGGATTCCTGCCTCCTCCTGCAACCTCCGTTCTCTCTCCTCTCCTCTTTCTTTTCTTTTACTTCTTCTCCCCCTTAACCGGCTCGCGCTTCTCTATATATGCGGGGAAGACATGGCAGCTGCAGCCCATCAGCCACAGGACAAATCATGGATGTGGGCAGTTTCCCACCTGTGCACTTAGGTGAGAAACGCAGACACCGCAGATTGCCCTGCGGCTCGCTACTGCTACCACGTCCCCTCGCTAAGCCGCGAGCTATACCCACAGCCTGGCTCGTGGCTCGTTACGCGAGCCAGTGTTCGTATTTAGATCTGAATTTTTCGCTCATATTTTCCTCGTATTTTGAATTTCTCGTATACAGAGGTGATCGTATCTCGAGGTTCCGCTGTAGTTAATTACACCATAGAATGCACAGTGTAATAGTAAACTAATGTAAAAACATTGAATAACACTGACACAAACACCCAGGCTCCCTGCTCAGCTCCACACGCAGGCTCTCTCTCTCTCTCTCTCTCTCTCTCTCTCAGCAGCAGCACGCGAGCCCCCCTCTCCTCTCAGCTGCACGCACAGGCTCACGCTCTCTTTCTCTCAGCAGCACGTGAGCCCCCCCAACCTCTCTCTGTAACAATGCAGCAGTTCGCGCTATAGCCTTACAATCCGATTGCTGTATAAACACCTTTTAAATGAGTTTTAAGCACAGGGAAAAAATGAACATTTGAAAAAAGAGAAAAGTAACTTAATTGCAACACTTCTCATAATTAAGTCTCAATAATTCTCACCACTCTTCACTTGCTTAGAAGCCATGGTTAACTGCAAAAGCACACGAAATACTGTAGAGCACAAAGAGTTCACAGGTAAAGCACGCACGTCTGACTGAGAACAATGAACAGGGAGAGGCTGAACACGTGCTTAAATACAGTAATCGGCGCGTACGATCCAGAAGGGCAATGAAATAGAGCACAAAGACTTCACAGCGAAAGCATGCACGCACGGAGAACAATGCAACACGTGCGGCGCACAAACCGAAAGGGAAACTGGCTTGTTCGTATACCGAGTGTGTGGTCCTGAACCGAGGCAAAAGTTTGGCAAACTTTTTGGTCGTAAACCGAGTTGTACGTGTACTGAGACATTCGTGAACCTAGGTTCCACTATATATATATATATATATATATATATATATATATATATATATATATATATATAACAAAAAAATATAATATATACAGTACTGTGCAAAAGTTTTAGGCAGGTGTGAAAAAAAATGCTATAAACAAAAAATGCTTTCAAAAATGGAAGGTTTAATCATTTATTTTCATCAATCAACAAAATGCAGTGAATGAACAAAAGAGAAATCTCTTTTCTGTGGGGGCCATACTATCACTTCCAGGACTTCTTGTTCTTCTTTACGCTGAAGATAGTTCTTAATGACTTTGGCTGTATGTTTGGGGTCATTTCCCTGCTGCAGAATAAATTTGGGGCCAATCATGCGCCTCCCTGATGGTATTGCATGATGGATAAGTATCTGCCTGTATTTCTCAGCATAGAGAATACCATTAATCCTGACCAAATCTACAACTCCATTTGCAAAAATGTAGCCCCAAACGTTCAAGGAACCTCCACCATGCTTCACTGTTGCCTGCAGACACTCATTATTGTACCGCTCTCCAGCCCTTCGACAAACAAACTGCCTTCTGCTACGGCCAAATATTTCAAATTTTGACTCATCAGTCCAGAGCACCTGCTGCCATTTTTCTGCACCCCAGTTCCTATGCTTTTATGCGTACTTGAGTCGCTTGGCCTTGTTTCCACGTCGGAGGTATGGCTTTTTGGCTGCAACTCTTCCATGAAGACCACTTCTGGCCAGACTTCTCCGGACAGTAGATGGGTGTACCTGGGTCCCACTGGTTTCTGCCAGTTCTGAGCTGATGGCACTGCTGGACATCTTCCAATTTCAAAGGGTAATAAGCTTGATGTGTCTTTCATCTGCTGCACGAAGTTTCCTTGGCCGACCACTGCGTCTACGATCCTCAACGTTGCCCGTTTCTTTGTGCTTCTTCAAAAGAGCTTGAACAGCACATCTTGAAACCCCAGTCTGCTTTGAAATCTTTGTCTGGGAGAGACCTTGCTGATGCAGTATAACTACCTTGTGTCTTGTTGCTGTGCTCAATCTTGCCATGACATGAAACTGTCTTCCACAACCTCACCTTGGCAGCAGAGTTTGACTGTTCCTCACCCAGTTTTAAGCCTCTTACGCAGCTGTTTCTGTTTCAGTTAATGACTGTGTTTCAACCTACGTGTGACATTGATGATCATTAGCACCTGTTTGGTAGAATTGGTTGATCATACACCTGACTAGAATCCTACAAAATCCCTGACTTTGTGCAAGTGGACAAATAAGAATTGATGCTGGTTTGAAGGCAAAAGGTAGTAACACCAAATATTGATTTGATTTAGATTTTTCTTTTGTTCGCTCACTTTGCATTTTGTAAATTGATAACAATAAACAATCATTATTTATATTTCTAAAAGCATTCTTTGTTTACAGCATTTTTTCACACCTGCCTAAAACTTTTGCACAGTACTGTATATATAATTATGTATATATGTATGTATATATGTGTATATGTATGTATATATGTGTATATGTATGTATATATTGATGTATATGTATATGTATATAAGACTTTGTTCAGTGGCTGCTTAGTGTAAGTTCCCTGATAAAGCTAATATAAGGTTGTGCTGTTTTACTTAATAATATAGGTTTACTATTGAAATGAGATTTGTCTGTCAATTCACTACTTTAAATCTTAGCAACATTAGTAAGTATTCTCTAGGCAAGGCTTGCCAATTAAACAACTTTCTGTAGAAAATGCCTCTGATGGAATCTGCTGAACAATGACTGTCACGTTCTCAGTAAGCTCTTCTATAGCTTTAGGACTCCTGTCATCTGAAATCCATCTATTATGAGACCTTATCATTGTTAAAATTGAAATGATGCCTAAAAATAAATGATTATTTAAGATTAGCTATTAGTATATCCATCCACCCATCCATTTTCTAGCCCATTTATACAGGCAGTGCTCATCCTGATGGCTGTATCTGTTACAATTTTACTGAATAGGTTGCACCCACAGTACTTTTCCATACTTCGTTCTTAATCCGATTTTACCATCAGTCTTATCTTTTCTACATTTAGGTTTTTTATACATCTCCCAGTGATTCATTGTTTAGATGTGATGTATTTCATTAAATGATGGTATTCTTTGTGTTTGTACTTTTATGTGACCTTTGATATATAAAATTAAAATTGGTGATTTAAGTGCTGAAAGAAATAGTTAAGATTTGTTCTTTTTGATGAATGTCAGAGTAGAAGCAGAGACCTGTTGGGGTTTGGGGATGGTGGTGGTGTGGGGCTTGAGAGAGAAATTCAGCTCAGCATACTTTTTCTACAGGCCTTTTTAATTGGAAATTTTTTTTCTTGAAATGTTCAGGTTCGTTTGACTAAACATATGATTCTCTGTTGAGTTATAAGGAATTAGTTTTATGCATTCTAAAAAAAATCTGCAGCAATTCATTGGCAATCACAGTCAAAATACTTAGAAAAACAGCAAAATATTAAATATATACTTTCTTAAAGATAATTTCAACTGCAGCTCTATGGAAAAAAATTGTCCCTTCAGTTAGGCAGAGCTGCCTGGCAGTGTGATATCACAATGCAGGTCCTGACATTTTGAAGTAAATGTGCAGCTACTTTATCACATTTTTTTTTTTTATTTATTTATTTATTTATTTATGAGCTTCTGTAAAATTTTTATTTCCCCTTATGGAAAAATGAAGTTTTATCTATCTAAGTGTGGAGTGATGAGTGGACTCGGTGAAGTAATATACAATTTAGTTAACTTCAGATTTATAGCCAGATTTAGAGAAAAGTCAAGCAAAATGACACCTTTTATTGGCTGACTAAAAAGATTACAATATGCAAGCTTTCGTGGCAACTCAATTTTGCTTGACTTTTTTCTACATTCATAATGGCTAACATAGTACAACAGCCTAGTACTATAGCCAGATTTAAAAATTATTTTGCTTGCCATTCAATAACAAGTAGTCTTCCCTGAGACCACTAGGTGGGAGCAGTGCACCCCGGGATATTCTCGTATTATATTTGAATTGAAATCCTTCCATCAACTGTTTTTGTTCCTTAAGCTTCCATGTAAAGACTTCTGTTTTACTTTTAGACAGATAAGTGCATATGCACCTTATGGTTTTAGACCATAGATTACCTAAAATATACTATCATTCATTTAATTTGACTTTGTAATATTAGAATGCTGAATAAATTGTACAACTTTTAAAAATTTTTTAGCTTTTAAATAATATGAAATTAACATTCTCAGTATTTAAACAAGTTAATTAAATAATTATATTTTAAGAAATACTAATTAAACATATACTGTATTTATGTAACAAATATCATCCTCTTTAGTCTGGCTCATACAATTCTTTTTTTGTTAATGTATGTGTGTATATGTTTATATATAATATATATATATATATATAAAAAACATTGTAGTTGATTGTTCGACTGGGGATTTCAAAGGAAGCCTGTAAAGTGTACACACCCAGTTTGTTTTCTACCATAGTTGCCTAGTTGCTATACCTTACATGAGGCATGATTCTAAGTTTACAATTCTCAGATGTGTGGAGTAACTTTCAGAAAGTGTCAGACACCTGATGTCTAGTTTTAAAATGTTTTTCGTTCTTGTACTCCCACAGATTTACTGATATGACAACCCAAAGTACAGAAATTAGTGGATATAAATCAGTGTTAACACTTATCACGGGGTCATGTGTAGGTCACTGGAAATTTGAAATTAGTCATTTTCATTTTTTTTTTTTTTTACCATTGTAGCTAAAAAAATTTTGATTCTGAATTTTATTCATTTTAACAGTAATGAGTGCAATAATCAGAGTGTTCTAAATATTTTTTACATTTTGTTTTATTAGTTGTTATATGGACATAGTCATTTAGATCACTGCATATATTCTTTTTTTTGTAGGTTTTAGGATATCCGTGCTATACAGTAGATCTGTCTATTAGAAAGTTCTTCATATATTTTAAATTCTTTCTGATAAAGTGCATTAATTCTACTAAAAAAAGAGAAGCATACTGATAATGTGAGACACTAAAGGTTAGTAAAACAGCTGGAAACATGATTGACTTTCCTCAGTGAAAACTTTTTTCTCCTAATTGTAAGTAGTACTATATATTCCTTTATTTCCCATTGAAATGTTGTAAGTGGGCTACAGTTTTTCCAGTAAAACAAAGAGAGACCTCTGGCTGGTAGTATAATAAAAGAGCTACTGTAGGGCAGTTAGTCCAGTACGATGTATGCCAAGAACATAGCCAGCACTTGTGGCTAAGAAGTGTGTCACAGGTAGATGTAATGCTAAGTAGATTTTTGACTGGCTAAGTTAAGAAAGATGTGATTAATCAAAACTTTAAACCACATTAGAATGTAAGAGTGTATTATTTCTAATTTTGGGTTATATTTATTGTTTTTGCTAGATCCCTTTTGTGATTGCTTCATAGCTGTTACATATCCCCTTATCTTCCAGTTTCAAAGCACTGTCCCAGCTTCCATGCAGTATTGTAGAGGTGTATTATCCAAAACACTCCCACTATATCTCATGTTTTTAGCATTTGTTGTCAGATCTCATCCACTCCAATGGTGTTACACCAACAGACATTTGCAAGAAACACATTAACCTTATTGCTCCAAGCTCTGTTTCCTTGAAAAAAAGGTATTTCCACTAGGTCAGGAGTTCCACAAGGTTCCTCCATCTTTGTGTGTGTGTGTGTTTGTGCATTTATATAGTCTGTATGTATTATAAGAAAGATAAAAGCCTAAGCCATATTAATTCTGAAAATATTTTAAATTCTACTAGTCTCAGAGGTTGGGGTCTCGATCTTGGGGTTTCTTTGAAAGTTAAAGCTAGGTAAGGGTTAAGAACTGTACGATGACTGGAACTTCGGGAGTATACCAGAAAACCAGACCTGTTAAAGCCTCAACAATAGGTGCTAATTCCAGAGGTCTAGAAGTGCAGGGAGTCTTAAGGTCACCCCTATGGCTTGTGTTGATGACTATTAGTGGAGTGTAAAATGGGTCTGGCATTGATAATTCTGTAGGTCCATTTCAAATTAATTCAGGGTTAATGCACTGTACCTTAGTCACAATAATTGCTACATTTTCTAAAGTGACATGGTCTGTTGTTTTGGAAGATAAGATCTAGGGCCCTTACAAAATGGAATTATTTAACGCTGTGGCTCCTCATTTTACCTTTCCAGGTAATTATAAGACTAATATGTCTATTTTATGGTTATGATATATTTTAGCAGTTGATAGGTTTTGTGAAGTAAAAGGGGCGAGGCCCCTCATAATTTAATATATTAAGGACGTTTTGGAATTGTCTGACTTTTAACTATCCCCATGTGCATGTTTATGATCGTGTAACATCCATTTTACTTTCCAGTTTATGATATGAACTTTGCTCCAATATTTTGAAATCCCAACACTACCACATTATAAATTTCAGTTCTCCTTGATACAGATTAATCAGATGGATTTTATATTGACTGAATTTTAGGAAATTGGTCTTTGTGTGGAAATGTGATCTAGTAATTAATCCCTATATCTGCAGTTGAATGCTGTTTTATTCATTGTAAATGAAATCCATAATTTGATTATTAAAATTTTATTTGGAATTATTCTACATATAGATTTACTTATTTGTCAAAATGGCCATTCTTATCAGAATTTTAGGGTTGTTTTTATTTTAACTAGTAAAAGTTGAACATAGCCTTAAGGATAACTTTTCTTCTGTTCAATACTCAGTCTTTTAAGACTAAAACTTTTGTTGTTCTTCATTGACATGTTAATTTTCAAAATCCTAATTTAACACCACGTGATATAAAGTATCTTTACACTTTAATTACCATTGTTTTGTGAGAATGTTATGAGTAAAACTTGGTGTGTTTTCAGATTATCCCCAGATATTCTGTAGTTATAAGGTCCTTATAAAGTGAAAGCTAACATAACCCATCTTTACAGTTTTATCTTAATTTGTAGCTGATTATGGGGATTGTGGTGTGGGAGGTGCAGCTTCATAAAAAGACATAATGGATCAACCTGAGGAAATTTACTTTCAAGTACAGAGAACCAAGCACAAAAGTTCTTCCTATACTTTAAAAATATTCATGGAAGTTGTAGTTTAATTGTGCAACCGGTCTATTGACAAAGCCGCAGAAGTAAATAATTTTTGCTATGGCTGTTCAATATCCAAATACAAATGTACAATTAAAAAAATCTGTTTTTGCACATAATTCAAATAAGATGTAATAAAGGGTAAAATAAAACTTCCATTCTGTTTGATGCCTCTTTTAACTGATAATCAAACAATTAGGTTGATAAGTAAATTGTCCCTGAATCTCTAATTGGTGACTTTCCTGAAAATATGTTGTTTTACAAATGGTGGAGGCTTATAAATTTGTGGTACTGTTCGGTGTATCTTCAGGTTGAAGTATCAGGGCTGTTTGTCTGCATTAAATATTGCATTCAGAGTTTAAATGTGCTATTTCCACAAAAATAAAGTAGAACTTTCCCAGTTAAAATGTAATTCTGTACAAATTACTGTAAATGTTTATAGTTAAGAAACATATCACAGCTAAAAGTTTTTGGTAGTATGATATGTTCACTGTTAGGTATGTTTTATATTATAGGTCAGGGGTGTCCAAACTATTTTCAAGTATTCAGATTTGGTAATGTGAAAGTACCCGAGGGCCACCAGTCCCTGAAGACATTATTTTAAATAATGAAAGATGCATATAAGTACACTATTATTTAATTCTTTCATTTTCACACAGCAAACAACAAAGTAACCAAATATAAGCATTCAGATGGACAAAACAGAATATACATAAACTATCTGAATTTCTAACAGAAATTCAAAACACTCAAACTCAGTAAAATAAAACTCAGAAATTCTGAAGACTGAGCAACAGGTAACTTATTGTCACTAATGTGTAGGGTGATATTGAAATCTGGATTTCAGTACAGTTCATCAGGGTCCACACTGATGGGAGAAAAGAACAGCAACATGTCCTTTTCAATTACAGGAAAATCCCAAAAGCGGTCATTAAAATGTCCAGCAAGGGATGCGGTGACTGCTACATTCCTCTTCGTTTGCATACTGATACTGTCGGCCATGACCTCCTGCAGAGCTGGGAAATGTGTGGTGCTGGGCTCCGTTTGTGACAAGTGTCACTGGAAAAGTTGCAGCTTGGTTCCAAAAGCCTTGATGTGTGCATATAGTTGGCTCACTACGGCGTCTTGTCCTTGAAGTCTGATGTTCAGTGCATTCAGATGCTTTGTTATGTCAACCAAAAAAGCCAAGTCTGCCACCCATTCAGTATGTGACGGTGCTTGCATTGGTTGTACATTTTCAGCCCACTATTGTCCCATTTCCCATCTAAGAGAGAAAAATCACAGCAGTGTGGTTCCCCGACTGAGTTACCTCACGTCGTTGTGATATGTTACGTATCCATATTCAGCCTGGATATTAAGCAGGAATTGCTGAAACTGGCAGTGGTATAGGGCTTTAGAGCAAATGAAATTAATTTGCTTTTACCATCGGTTTCATAACATGATCAAATCTTAGGTTTATCACAAAGAACCTGATGATGAATGATGCAATGAAGTTTAACAGCATTGCCTCCTGTTTCGCTGACTTTGTTACAGATCAGTGTGGACAATCCACTTTGTTCGCCAGCGTTGGCAGGCTGACCATCGGTAATAATCCCAATAACTTTACTCCACGGTAGTTTCATATTATCAACGGCTGAGCAAAGAGCAGGAATAAATCGGTTCCTGTTGTTTGGCCTTTAAGGATTTGGAGGTCAAGCATCTTTTCTGTTATGTTCATGTCATTATTGACGCCTTTCAAAAAAATCAGTAACTGAGTAGTTTCTGATGTATGTGCTTTCATCGCAGATTAAAAAAACAATCAAAATTCATTGCCCTGTCTCCCAGTTGTTACTTAATATCTTATGATAGCTCTTCAGTTTTCCGTGCCTCAGTGTTACGAGCTAGGCAAACATTAGCAAACTCTGTCCTCTTCTCGGGGCAAATGTTTTCTGTGATTTTCATAACACAGTCTTTAATAAACTCACCTTCAGTAAAAGATTTGCCAAGTTTATCAATTAACATAGCCACTTCGTAGCTTGCTTTGGTGATGTTTTCATTTGATTTGTGGGCCTGCCTAAAACTGCTAAACTGCTGCTGTGTGGCTAAGCTATCTTGAACTTGCTTTACTTTTTCAGCACAGTTACTCTCTGATAGCTTGTCGTATGCATTAGCATGTTTTGTCTCGTAGTGCCTCTTTGTTATATTCCTTAAACAAGGCAATAATCTCATGACAAATTAGATGAACCCAGTTGTTTCAGTTTTCACTGAAAAAATATTGTCATTTTAAGTTTATTTTATTAAATTCATGTAATTAAGGTTTTGATTATATATTGTTTTAGGTCCGAGTTCTTATTTAGACTTATTTTAAGTACAACATGCAATTGAGCTTGCAGTGTTTCAGGTTAGTATTGCAAGCATTGGTTGCAGCTTCAGTATATAACATGAATTATCTGACTTCCTGACTCTTTCATGTATGTTTTGTTTGTTTCAAACATAACCACCAGGTTGTATGACTTTAGTGACACTCTGGAGTCTCTTTAGCATGGTCACTTTTACTGCATGTCTAAATAAAGCTGCTAGTAATGTTTCTGTATTGAACTTTGAAAAATAGCTTTCTGATAGGCCTTAAAAGCACATCTTGGACTAAATTACTTCCTGACATGTCTAGGTTACTTAAATTTACTGGAAAATAACAGCCATTTATAAGCATTGTTCAGACAAGAGTTTTCATGACTTGTTTGAAGTCCTAAAATGAGTCAGAAAAGTGTTGAGTAGAGGACACATAACCACATGTGATTTTACTATACAAAGAAAAGTTTCATTATAAATTGGAAATCTTACCCTTGCTTTTTCACTGAAGAATGCAAAGGCTGAGATCAAACCAAAGGGCAGATTAAAGTTAACCAAGCTTTGCTTGCCCAGTCTGTTCTTTTACTTCACTTTGCAGCCTATTCATGTACTATATCACTTTCAATACTGATATATTTATGATAATGAGGACAAATTTATGTTTTGTTTTATGTTGCCTGTACATTGTTTAAACCACGTGTGTGTGTGTATTTAATCTATTATGTATGTAGAGTGCCCAGGACAGACTGATTTCTCCTAGTCTAAACTAGCACTTTTCTCAATAGGATAAGCCAATTTGACCTAGTGCAAGCTTACATTTTATGCAATATAGAGACTAATTAAGGGGAAATTAAAGAACTTTATTTATTTCACATCATATAGTTCATCAGCTGAGACATAGTATTTTATATTTTCATTACCTTCATTTTTTGTGAATTTTTTTTTTTTTTAAATGCCTCCAATTACCAGTACATTAAATCGTTTTAACCTTCTTTGCTTTAGGGGTGTTTTCTGCTTTTTCAGCCTGCTCCACCTCTTGTATAAGTTCTAAATATTTGTCTTTGGTAAGCACTTAAAAATGAGTCGATTTTTCACTTTCGCTTTTCAAAATCTTCAAGAATCTCTCTCTCTCTTTGATATCTTTGTCAACTAGTTGAAGCCTCATTCATAACGGTGAGAAACACAAAAAACAAAAAGAATAAAACAAATGAAACAAAAACACAAGAACAAAACAAATAACATTGAACACTCTGCAGCTTTATGGTTCACTGTGGAATGGCAGCGGTGCATTGCGGAAGATGCTTGGATGGGGGTGGTGTGAGCAGGGATTCCCTGAATTTGCAGGATCAGATTTATTTAATGTTAAAAATCACACAAATTAGTGTTGAGTAGGCCAAACGGGTTTATCCTATAGAGGAAAGTGCAATTGCAGGCTGAACTAGTTTAGACTAGGACAAATCAGTTTGTCCATGGAGCTCTACATTGTTTTCAGGATAATCTAGTTTGGGCTAGGTCTCTTCGGAGAAGCTGGCTTGGCCTAGTCTAAACTAGATTATATAGTTATAGATTTTTATATATATATATATATATATATATATATATATATATATATATATATATATATAATATATATATCTGTGTGTGTGTGTATGAATGGAAGAGAAGGTCTGTGATACGGTTTGCATATTTGCAGCTGGAGATCCACAAAGTGAGAAAAAAATTAATCACGTATCATAAAGTAGTTTTTATTCCTGAGCTTTCAACCCCTGCCAGGGGTCTTCATCAGAGGATAATGCTTAGACTTACAAGAATCAAAGGCAATATATTGCAAAAAATTACCCCCACCACGTAATTTTTTGCTATACAGTGGGGCAAAAGAGTATTTAGTCAGCCACCAATTGTGCAAGTTCTCCCACTTAAAAAGATGAGAGAGGCCTGTAATTTTCATCATAGGTATACCTCAACTATGAGAGACAAAATGAGAAAAAAAAATCCAGAAAATCACATTGTCTGATTATTGAAGAATTTATTTGCAAATTATGGTGGGGAAAAAAGTATTTGGTCAATAACAAAAGTTCATCTCAATACTTTGTTATATACCCTTTGTTGGCAATGACAGAGGTCAAACGTTTTCTGTAAGTCTTCACAAGGTTTTCACACACTGTTGCTGGTATTTTGGCCCATTCCTCCATGCAGATCTCCTCTAGAGCAGTGATGTTTTGGGGCTGTCGCTGGGCAACATAGACTTTCAACTCCCTCCAAAGATTTTTCTATGGGGTTGAGATCTGGAGACTGGCTAGGCCACTCCAGGACCTTGAAATGCTTCTTATGAAGCCACTCCTTCGTTACCTGGGCGGTATGTTTGGGATCATTGTCATGCTGAAAGACCCATCCACGTTTCATCTTCAATGCCCTTGCTGATGGAAGGAGGTTTTCACTCAAAATCTGACGATACATGGCCCCATTCATTCTTTCCTTTACCCGGATCAGTCGTCCTGGTCCTGTTGCAGAAAAACAGCCCCAAAGCATGATGTTTCCACCCCCATGCTTTACAGTAGGTATGGTGTTCTTTGGATGCAACTCAGTATTCTTTCTCCTCCAAACACGACGAGTAGAGTTTTTATCAGAAAGTTCTATTTTGGTTTCATCTGACCATATGACATTCTCGCAGTCCTCTTCTGAATCATCCAAATGCTCTCTGGCTTAAGCAGGGGGACACGTCTGGCACTGCAAATGCTCTCTGGCTTAAGCAGGGGGACACGTCTGGCACTGCAGGATTTGAGTCACTGGCGGTGTAGTGTGTTACTGATGGTAGCCTTTGTTACTTTGATCCCAGCTCTCTGCAGGTCATTCACTAGGTCCCCCCGTGTGGTTCTGGGATTTTTGCTCACCGTTCTTGTGATCATTTTGACCCCACGGGGTGAGATCTTGTGTGGAGCCCCAGATCGCAGGAGATTATCAGTGGTCTTATATGTCTTCCATTTTCTAATAATTGCTCCCACAGTTGATTTCTTCACACCAAGCTGCTTACCTATTGCAGATTCAGTCTTCCCAGCCTGGTGCAGGTGTACAATTTTGTTTCTGGTGTCCTTTGACAGCTTTTTGGTCTTGGCCATAGTGGAGTTTGGAGTGTGACTGTTTGAGGTTGTGGACAGGTGTCTTTTATATTGATAACGAGTTCAAACAGGTGCCATTAATACAGGTAACGACTGGAGGACAGAGGAACCTCTTACAGAAGAAGTTACAGGTCTGTGAGAGCCAGAAATCTTGCTTGTTTGTAGGTGACCAAATACTTATTTTCCACCATAATTTGCAAATAAATTCTTTAAAAATCAGACAATGTGATTTTCTGGATTTTTTCTTAAATTTGTCTCTCATGCAGGCCTCTCTCATCTTTTTAAGTGGGAGAACTTGCACAATTGGTGGCTGACTAAATGGAGCCCTTCCTGCAACATGGAGGTGCCCTGAATTCCAGCAGGGCCTCATGGACAGTGGAGTTTTAATGCACAGCCCTGCTGGATACCATGGGAGCTGCCAGGAGTCACTGCAGGGAGGCTCAGGGATTTATATTTTCCGTATAGCCCGCAAGTATTTCCAAGTCACAGGAACGGAAGAAATGATATACTTCCGGGCTGAAGAAAAAAAAGTTTTTACCTGACCCGGAAGTGCTGAATGAACACATGGACTGAGGGCTCAGAAGCACTTCCAGGTTGAGGACTATAAAGGACTGTGGGAAATCCCAGACAGATGAGCTGAGTTGGGAGGCAAGGTGGCTAAGCGTCTGGGAGAGTGGAGGATTGGTTATTGTTATTTGATTATTGATTTGTGTATTGGAATATTGTGGAGAGGAGGGTGCTTTGTGCACTGTATTATTATAATAAACCATTATTTGGACTTTTATCTGGTGTCTGACGTCTGGTCTGAGGGTTCAAGGGGTCACGGGGACCCTGTAAACTGTCACAATATATATAATATTTATGTACTGTAATATATATATGTGTGTGTATGTCTTTCTGATATGATATAGTATATGCCAAATATAGATGCCCCTGACATTGCGCCCTGGTAGCTGGTTTGTTTATATGGCAGGGTAAAGATCGGAGTATTCAGACTTAATATAAGAATACTAGCCGACGCAGCATATGGTGGTGTAAGAATAGGAACGGAAAATGGTGAAAAAGGAATTCAGAAATCAAGAAGAAATAAATACTTCTTGAACGATGCAGTGTGCATGTAGAATTTCCGGCCAAGTAGGATTACATATGAAAGTGATAAATAAATAAGGCTTTCTGAATTTACGTACTATGGCCATGGCATCCTGATGGCTTTGTTTCATGTATCTTGGACTTCCTGGAAATATGGACGGTAATATGATCGTTTTGCCTACACGTACGTTATTTTCAGCGTTCGCTTGCAGTGCGTCTGATAGTTCCACGTGCAGATCTTGTTGATGTAATCTGAGATAGTTGAGACGCGCGCCCTCTGTTTTAACACATGCATCTACGACATACTGTTGGAATAGTTTGCCACTAGAGTGCAAAATACTAAATGTATTCCTCATTGCTAATCTGTACGCGTAAAATTGGCATTGAGTAAGCCTTATTCGCTTGGTGGTTCTTTTATCGGGAACATGTTGTAAATCTTTGTGCCAGCCAATGTCTCCGTAAGGGAATAAAAGTGGGTAAACCATAGGATCGCAATTCATATTGAGCGTGGAAATCTGTTTACAGGAGTTGCCTATGGGATAGATGCAAATGTCCCTTTCAGCAGGCGTTTCGCCATCTTCTCCGACGAAAATCACTGCAACATCAGTGTGACATGTCAGGGCATTGTATCGTCGTAACTCCTGCCTAGGGTTTTCCTTGAAAACCATTCGTACAGATGCTGTTGGATTGGACTGAGCGATTTCATGCATGTGTTTGTATGATTTAGTGAAGGGGTTAATGGTTCTGAGCATGGAATCTAGCTAGAGAAGTACATTTTCGCTGCATGCAGAGTTTGCTTTATTTTGTAAGCGTACTTCAGTAGCTTGCGCTGTGTCAAAAACACACAACTGTCCATATCCTGGATAGGTAAAAGTGTTAGTGTATAGTGGAGAGATTTGATGATAAATTTGCCCATGTATTTTAAAACAGTATGGTCCGTGGCCAGGAGGTTGAGTTATCTTTGCACCCATGGAAGCAAACGCTAGAGAAGAGTTGTATTCTCGAATGTGTTCACAATAATTTTTAGCTTCTGATGTTTGCTGTGTAAGAAGCTGTTGTAAAGACACAGGTGGCTCCTGCAAAGGTGATAAAGCTACTTTACCGTTGTGGCAGCACCTCGAGTACTTGTTGGATGTATTACGCTCAGGAGGCCAGTATAGTGCATGACATGGAAGAGGACGAATAGGAATCGAGAAGTGCCGTGTCAGCTGCGTGTGGGCGGGACCGGTTTTGAAGTGGAAGCAGGATGAACCAGAAGAGAAATATATATGAGATAACACTGCCAAGATGAATATCCTTCCTAAACTTCTATTTCTATTTCAGAGCATTTCAATATACATCAATAAATCATTTTTTAAGAAGTTGGATTCTATCAAAACCGCATTTATTTGGATTTCAAAACATCCACATATCCAAAGGCTGACCCTACAAAGACCCAAGGCAAAATGTGGCATGGCTCTACCTAACTTTCAGTTTTATTACTGGGTATATATATATATATATATATATATATATATATATATATATATATATATATATATATATTAATATTAATATATATATATATATATATATATATATATATATATATATATATATATATTAATATATATATTAATATATATTAATATATATATATATATATATTAATATATATATATATATATATATTTATATATATTAATATATATATATATATATATATATATATATTAATATATATATATATATATATATATATATATTAATATATATATTAATATATATATATATTAAAATATATATATATATATATATATATATATATATATATATATATATATAAAATCATGTGTGTGTATATATAATATACACACACACACACAGCCACATTACAACTCTGATACAACAAGGGAAAACATCACGAAATGTAAACTTCACAACAATTTTGTATACATTTTGTTTTAAAAAAAAATGCTGTGGGTCATCTTTCTTTCTTTCTTTCTTTCTTTCTTTTTTTTTTTTATAGATTTATTTAATCAGTCCTTTACATGGCACTGATATTTTTTAAGTGAAGACTATGCTAAAATAATGCAGAAACAAGATATGCTTAAAATAACAAATTAATATTAATATATTATTTACAGTATAATAAATGCACCGGTTGTATGTCAGAATATTAATGTAAACATTTTATAGGCCTGTACAGAAAAAACTTTTAACATCTTTGCATTTTGGTATGTCATTACTAACATTTTCAGTCTTCAAGAGACCTGCTTTCATGTCATGACCTGTGTTCAGACCACAAATGAGTTGTATATCCACTACAAAATAAGAAACCACATCCTATCAACACCCAAGCAGTATATCTTTTATTTTCTTTATGGCTTCTAAATGTTAGAAACTTGTATGTGATTACCCAAAGCCTAGGCATGGGGTGGGTGTGGGTGTTTTTTTATATAGAATACCAAGTCTACTGAATTTAGGTGATTTGTGGTTGCTTATTAACATTGTGAACGAGCAGAGAGGTTTTCTTGTTTTCTCAGAAAATGGTTAATCATGAGCAGTTAGTTATGTTACTTTTAATTCTTCTGTTTACATTGATAATCAGTGTATAGTTTTTAAATATGTTTCTTAACATGAAATGTTTACATATTTTATAATATAATAATTTTCAATACACACACTCCCTCTGATGAGGAGATAAAGCCAAATGTGAAACAAGCTGTCAATTTGTTTTATACCCTCACACCAAGAGACCATAGTAGCACTGATGCATCAGACTTGTCTGTCTATGGGATTGCTGCAGAAATGCCTTCTCTAGTGTTTCCACAGTTGATATTAATAATGATACCCACATTAGTGACAATGAACAACAGATTGCATTCTGCATATGACCTGTTACAAGCTCACATCTATTATACAACCTGATTCTACTGCAGGGCAGTCCTAGGCCACACACAGCTGCTGTGGTCATCTCTCTCCTGAGGAGTGAATGCTATGTTCAGGTGCTGCCCTAGTCTGCCTTCAGTTCTGAAGTTAACCCCATAGAGCTTGGAGGTGCTTTTGTCTGCAACATCTAGATGTGATGCTTTGCCTGCCAGTGGCCATCAAATTTCTCAAGCTTTTTTACAAGATTGGGAAAACAAAAAAAAAACTTGTCTCTGTGGTAGCATGTCAAGCCACCGCAACAGGCAATCGCACAAGCTGTTGAAGAACAGTTTTTATTCTTTTCCTGTTGTTTTTGTCAATGTACTGCTTTGATTTCCTATTCTTCTTTTTATTTTTATAGTTATTTCAGCAGTGATGTTTGAAATTAAGAACTAAATTAAGTGGGTTTCAGAATATTCTTTATGTAACAATGCTTAGCTTGAAACCAGTGAAAGCAAAGATTCTAGAATAAACTGATCTGTATTTGTTGGTGGAAAAGCAAGTAACCTCATTTTGTCTTTACATTTTTCCTTGTTGTATTTCGTGTCTACTGAAAGTGCGTGACTTAATTAGAAAAAATTTTTAGTCCCTAAATGGTTATTGTTGACACAGTAAGATTTGGGAGTCTTGGGGTAATGCTTGTAGTAGTTGGTGGGAGCATAAATAAGAGAAATAACAGGATCACGGTTCCTGTTGGATTTATATGGTGGTCTGGGGTTATCTTTTACAGATGCCACATTTAAAAAAAAAAAAAATGCAGCTCTATCCTAGCACCCAGTGGGTAAAGATTAGCACGTGACATAATAAATTGTTGGATTTTCTTAAAATGAAGAAATTATTTAAAAATGTTTTATGTAAGTGAATTTGCTATTTGAGAGTCAACTTTTGTTTTATAATAAGTTATTATAAGAAATGTGTACGTGCTGGAGCTAGAGTAGGGTACAGATGAGCTGGAAATGTATTTAATTTCAGTTAGCTTGAACAAATCAGTGTTTCGTCCATGCTTTGATTTTCTGGATGTGGTTCTCAGATGTGCTTCTATGACAGAGGCATTGTAGGTTATATTGTACATACCTAGATGTAGTCTCCATAATAACATTAATAAAATCAGTGTTGTCTGAAGGCATGCCCAAGAGGTTGGAGGTATGTTATAAACAATATGTCAGAGGACTGTTTTGTGACATGCCATAAGTAACTAAGTGCTGGACTAAAACTATCCAAGATGAACATATACCCCATTCTGTCAGGATTGGATCTCATTACATGTTTTGACCTAGCATTAAACTCTTTATTTTATGTAAACACATAGCCTAAAATCAACTGGTTTGTAGATCCCCATCTTTAAATAGGTTAAAGTACATGAATTTGATCAGCAGTTCTATGATCTTTGTCTTTTGTCAGATGTCTAGTCATGTTCCCCTTTGGGTCTAACCCTGTCTCATTTCAAACAAGAAATGCATTTGCGTTCTTACATGTCTTGCTTTTTGCGGGGAAAAAGTTGTTACATCATGGGGACCTTTGTATGCAAAGGTGACTATCTGCTCCCAAAGTGTAATTGACTTTATTTGAAGTTGAATTCAGTTGATACTTTACCGTAATAATTGATCAAAAATGGCTTATGCTAACTAACCCCTTTAAAAGTTTATATATACATATGTGTATGTACTGTGTATATATTTGTATATGTATGCATATCTATATATGTATATGTATGTACTGTATATGTATGTGTATATACAGTATATATATATATATATATATATATATATATATATTTATATATAATATGTATGTATGTTCTAATAAAATACATACACACTTTAAACCTTCAAAGGCTATTATAAGGACAACTGATTATACTTTATGAATAATATATCTACTCTTAGAAAACAAAAAATCTAAAAACCTCTCTTAACAGCAGTAAAAAACTTCATTTTTTACTTATTCTTAAAATCAAGTGAAATTTTATTTTACTTCTAATGTGAATTTTTTTTAAATATTAGCAAAGATAAAGGCTTAATACTAAAATTAATGTAATTACTAAAAACACTGCAGCACTCTACATCTTGGAACCTGCTGCAGAACTTAGCAATGCATGTGTGTGTGTGTGTGTGTTATACATACATATATACACACACATACAGTAATTTTACATATGTGTGTGTATAAAATTAGATGAAGCTTTTGTATTTTTCATCTCCCCTCACCCCTAAAACCCTTATTTGCAGAAAAATCATCCTGCAAAACTGTCATGGTATATTTGAAGGATTTTTAGTGTGTGTGTGAGAGAGAGTGAGGTATTATGTCAGAAATCGGAGTGACTGCCTATACAGATTTAAAGTAATGCATAATAATAAAAACTGCACTTATTTCCCTGTTCTTGCCTTTGAAATTCATTTTATTGTATGTGTAAAATGTTAAAACATGAACCAGACCTACAGTTTATTTTTTAACATGAAGAACAAAAACATACCAGTGATCTAGTTAAAAAAAAATGAATTGAGAATTTAAATTGGTTAATAGTAACAAATATTCCAACATTATTGTCATTTGTTTAAGATTAGGGTGATTGTATTTGAATATAAAGCTTCAAATAACCTACAGCAGTATGCATTTAAACTTATTTTCAGTGTGTACTGCTATAAGAATTTATACCAGTTGCCTCAGTTCTTGAGCCGAAATCTTTTATAAACTAGGAAGTCATTATTTACGAACGTTTGACATCTTTCCTGCACAGTTTGGCACCTGCTAATTCATACAACTGAACATAGGAAGCCTGCTAACTGCCTCTTTTGTTATCAGCTACACTAGGGAAAACCTCAAGAAAAACACAGATTCTTGGAAGAATTCTTTTTGCTGTTATCCACGGGGTTAACTTGTTTTAGTCTGCGTATCAGATAGAAGCATGTGGGCTGCAGTTAACCAGACCTGTCTGAAAGCTAATGCCCTATTTAAGTAGCAACTAAAGCATATTAGAGAGTAGCAGCATTTTAATATTCTGCTGTGTCGAATCTTATTGTTAAAAGGAGACCAAGTGGATTTAACAAAAGGCCTAATTTGATAAAAAGAAAAAACAATGTTATCTTTTGCTTCAGCACACACAATGTACTATTTTAACAGATATGTGTAATATTTTTTAATGCTTTCTTTCTTGTTGACACTCCAGAAGTTGGTAGCATGTTTGTGTCCTGTATATAGCTGTCTGTAACATTTACAGCCTCTCAAGATCTGCATCCCTAAGAATGAAGCTTCAGGGACTTGGTTAAATCGTGTTTTAAAGCAGACTTCTTATTTCTTTGCTTTTTTGTTTTCATGAACTGTGTTCTCTTAATATTATTGTTCTGCTTCACTATGTTGATGCTATTTTGACTGTTTTGTCATTTCATCTGCTTCAATGCATCACTTACTGTACCTTTTGAATTTCTCCTCTTGTTTGCTTTTTGATAGTGCACTTTGTGAAACATGCAGTTGCACAATAAATTATGCACTGTAATGTTTTTAAAGTAGCTTGTTTTATTTTAATTTTATATTTTTGAGGATATTTAATAATTTGTCATCAGCATTTGTTCACCTGAAGGGAGCATCATTAGAAAGGCCTTTGCATTGCTTCTGTAGCAAGTTCTGTAGCAGACCTCCAAGATGCATTGAGCTGCAGTGTTTTTAGTAATTAACTTAATTTTAGTATTAAGCCTTCATCTTTGCTAATATTTAAAAAAAAAAATCACATTAGAAGTAAAATAAAATTTCATTTAAAAGTAAAAAATGAAGAATTTAATGGCCATTATTCTTCAAAGGTTTTAGATATTGTGTTTTCTAAAAATAGATATATTATCCATAAAGTATAATCAGTTATTCTTATAATAGACTTTGTATGTATTTTATTAGAACATGACATACCATTCTTAAGCCTGCTTAATCCAATGCAGGGCTTTATCTGAGGCCTGAGCTCAAGGCAGGACGCAGCCCGGGGTAGGCGCCAGTCCAGCACAGTGCCTGTTCATGCACAAACTCTTACTCACACTGGTTCCAGCTTAGAATCATCATTTACATCTTTAGTAATGTGGGAAGAAAACCTACCTACATGGGGGAAAACATATAACCTTCACATGGATAATGACCAGATGGATGAATTGAAGTCCAGAGCAGCAACATATCAATTTTAGCCGTATGATATTTTACTGTATACAGTATATTGCAAATAAATTATGCTTTTTCTCTGCATTCAGAAAGAAGAAGGCAAAATTCAGGGGCAGCTGAATAATTCAAATTCAAGGCTGTACATCAGAGAGCTAAAAGAAGAAATAGCTGAGCAAAAACATGAGGTAAGCCACTTAAATTAATTTTACTTTTTTTCCCTTGATAGTCAATAGTCTGGCCAATAATGCTTTGACTGTTTCTGCACATTCCCCTTATCCTTATGACTAGGGTCATATTATAAGAGTTGCTTTTACATTTTTTTGTTCTCTTTTGTTACCTGTTTTCTCACGTTATCAGACACTGTTTCCAGTAATTTTGTTTAAAAAGTACAGTTCAGACTGTTTAAACTTTATCTTGCCATGAAATACTTCAGCAGAGGACTTACTGTTTGTTGAATGAGTTGAAATAGTTATTTTACTCTATGTAACAGTTTACTGTGATGAAAAAAAGCATTTCAATCACAACTGTAATTTTAATTATATTTTTATGTATTTTTGTCATTCAGTATCATCCACTTCTGACTATGTGACTAACCTTGCTTTTGAAGAGCATTGCAGTACAGAAAAAAAGATTTAAATATACTTATATATTTGATATGATGACTCCCAGACAACTTAAGTAAAGTTAAAGTGCTCCTGTGGATCACAGGCACAACCTGTTTTGAGTTTTCCGCATATCTCAAAAGTCAGTCCTATACCCTTCTAAAGCTGCTAAATTATTATTCTAAACCAACCCATGCCTGCTGAGATAACATCTAAACCCACCTTCTGGCACTGATCTTACCAGTTGCCACCCTAAACCAGCAATATAGATTTTCATGATATGGAAGCAAAATAAGTGAATTGTTTTCAACAGCATATGCATTAACCAAGGACTCGTCAATCTGGTTTGGAAATTCAGTTTAAATAGACAATAGTAAAAGGACTCGAGAGAGAGGAGTCACAGAATTGTATTGATTATTTTATACACACAGTTCAAAAGTAAGCTGTGTGAAATGCATCAAAAGCATGGTTTTACCCGTATTACTTAAAAGCATTTACAGAAAATGCCAGCTAAATCTGCAAACACTTTCTATCTACCCATACTTTCCGGTATACAGACACCAACTATATTAATAGCAGCAGCAGCAACAACAACCAGATACAAGACCAAGTCAGTTTTTCTCAGTCAATCAATCTGTCAGATGACACAATTACACTCATATCCAGACTAAAGCAATTTTAAAGTGGCTTATTGACCTGAGATAATTCCTTCATCTATAAAGGATGCCAGAGACTCTTGTGGGGGGTATCACAGAAGTATGACAAATTAAAAGGAAAGTATCCTGGTTCCAAGTAAGCCTTTACAAAGAGAGGTTGTACAGCCATGAGAAATAAATTATGACAATTATACATTTTTAAATCCACTTAGTCAAAAGCAGGTCCTTTGTGCAATGATAATTAATACGCATAAAACTGAAAATGTTAACTTACCAAATAATATACACTTCAAATAGTACAGGTTTCAGCTGTTTTTATTTCCTATATTGATACAGTTAATGTAAAATATTTAAAAAAAAACAAAAACAATTATACAGCATAAAACATGCCCTAGATCTGGGATGTCTTCTGCTGTTAGCCTACTGGACTAGATGTTACAGAGACTTACAAATAAGCCAGTGACATTTAATGGATTCCAGAATGTTGTCTTATTGGATCTTTGGACCACATCACAGCATTCATTTCAAGACAATGTTAAACTTTGAGTGTTCGACAAAGTTAGTGATTACACTTTTATCCATCCATCCATCCATTTTCCAACCCGCTGAATCTGAACACAGGGTCACGGGGGTCTGCTGGAGCCAATCCCAGCCAACACAGGGCACAAGGCAGGAAACAATCCTGGGCAGGGTGCCAACCCACCACAGGACACACACAAACACACCCACACACCAAGCACACACTAGGGCCAATTTAGAATCGCCAATCCACCTAACCTGCATGTCTTTGGAATGTGGGAGGAAACCGGAGCACCCAGAGGAAACCCATGCAGACACGGGGAGAACATGCAAACTCCACGCAGGGAGGACCCGGGAATCGAACTTTTAACACTGTTTCAAACCTACATGTTGGGTTCATTTTCTTCTTTTTCAAATGGTAGACAAGTGTCATTCTTACTTTACTAGATGCCTTGTCTCCCTTAAACGGTGTCTGGAGACAATCATAGGTGAATTTGTGATTAATCTGGAAATTGGTGATGCAGTATTTTCAAACCATATGCCCGTTTTATTTGATTTTGTTCCTCTCTGTCAATTTACTAAACCGTATGCACCTGTTCAGCGCTGCCATGCTCTTAAATCTTCCACTACTGCTCAGTTTTCTGCTGTTTTTAATTATGAAGTGACCTCACAGCCCTCGGTGTCTTCCAATACTGAGGAGCTAACACTTCAATTTAATTCTGCTTGCCAAACTTCTTTGGACTTTGTGGCACCATTAAAAAAACAGGAAACTAAAGCCCTGCTCCCGAGCCATGGAAAAATGCTAATACCCGTGCATATAGACAGGAGTGCAGGAGAGCTGAGCGGAGGTGGAGAAAGGACAGGTTGCAGGTTTCTTTTGAAATATTGAAAGTTGGTTGTGTTATCAGAAAGTTTGGAAAGCTGCAAGATCAAAATTTTTTTCTGAAGTTATTGGGTCTAACTCTCACAACCCCCGTGTACTTTTTAACACATTGAGTTCTGTACTTAATGTTCATGAACCTGTCTTTCTGGAAGCCTCTAGGGAAACTTGCGATAAATTTCTTTACTTTTTCTTGAAGAGGGTTGTAAGCACTAGGGCCCTCATTTCACCACCTTCTCATGATCCATCCATTTTAATACCCTGTTTGGCTGTGTTTGACCACTTCGAGCCTGTCACTTTGTCCTTTTAAAAGCAGCTGGTTTCCAGTATGAAGCCATCTGGCTCCCCCCTTGATGTTGTTCCTCCTCGACTTCTTAAGGAGGTCCTTTCTACCTTGGGTCCTTCTACAGTGCATCCAGAAAGTATTCACAGCGCATCACTTTTTCCTCCTTTTGTTATGTTACAGCCTTATTCCAAAATGGATTAAATTAATTTTTTTCCTTAGAATTCTACACACAACACCCCATAATGACAACGTGAAACAAGTTTACTTGAGGTTTTTGCAAATTTATTAAAAATAAAAAAACTGAGAAATCACATGTACATAACTATTCACAGCCTTTGCTCAATACTTTGTCGATGCACCTTTGGCAGCAATTACAGCCTCAAGTCTTTTTGAATATGATGCCACAAGCTTGGCACACCTATCCTTGGCCAGTTTCGCCCATTCCTCTTTGCAGCACCTCTCAAGCTCCATCAGATTGGATGGGAAGCGTCGGTGCACAGCCATTTTAAGATCTCTCCAGAGATGTTCAATCGGATTCAAGTCTGGGCTCTGGCTGGGCCACTCAAGGACATTCACAGAGTTTTCCTGAAGCCACTCCTTTGATATCTTGGCTGTGTGCTTAGGGTCGTTGTCCTGCTGAAAGATGAACCGTCACCCCAGTCTGAGGTCAAAACCGCTCTGGAGCAGGTTTTCATCCAGGATGTCTCTGTACATTGCTGCAGTCATCTTTCCCTTTATCCTGACTAGTCTCCCAGTTCCTGCCGCTGAAAAACATCCCCACAGCATGATGCTGCTACCACCATGCTTCACTGTAGGGATGGTGCCAGGTTTCCTCCAAACGTGATGCCTGGCATTCACACCAAAGAGTTCAATCTTTGTCTCATCAGACCAGAGAATTTTCTTTCTCATGGTCTGAGAGTCCTTCAGGTGCCTTTTGGCAAACTCCAGGCGGGCTGCCATGTGCCTTTTACTAAGGAGTGGCTTCCGTCTGGCCACTCTACCATACAGGCCTGATTGGTGGATTGCTGCAGAGACGGTTGTCCTTCTGGAAGGTTCTCCTCTCTCCACAGAGGACCTCTGGAGCTCTGACAGAGTGACCATCGGGTTCTTGGTCACCTCCCTGACTAAGGCCATTCTCCCCCAATCGCTCATTTTAGATGGCCTGCCAGCTCTAGGAAGAGTCCTGGTGGTTTCGAACTTCTTCCACTTATGGATGGTGGAGGCCATTGTGCTCATTGGGACCTTCAAAGCAGCAGAAAT
Source organism: Erpetoichthys calabaricus (assembly GCF_900747795.2). Lineage (NCBI taxonomy): Eukaryota > Metazoa > Chordata > Cladistia > Polypteriformes > Polypteridae > Erpetoichthys > Erpetoichthys calabaricus. The sequence goes on along the minus strand of NC_041403.2, from coordinate 75,041,747 downwards.
TTTTCTGGAACCTTCCCCAGATATGTGCCTCGAGACAATCCTGTCTCGGAGGCCTACAGACAATTCCTTTGACTTCATGCTTGGTTTATGCTCTGACATGAACTGTCAACTGTGGGACCTTATATAGACAGGTGTGTGCCTTTCCAAATCATGTCGAGTCAACTTTTACCACAGGTGGACTCCAATTAAGCTGCAGAAACATCTCAAGGATGATCAGGGGAAACAGGATGCACCTGAGCTCAATTTTGAGCTTCACGGCAAAGGCTGTGAATACTTATGTACATGTGCCTTCTCAATTTTTTTATTTTTAAATAAATTTGCAAAAACCTCAAGTAAACTTTTTTCACGTTGTCATTATGGGGTGTTGTGTGTAGAATTCTGAGGAAAAAAATGAATTTAATCCATTTTGGAATAAGGCTGTAACACAAGAAAATGTGGAAAAAGTGATGCGCTGTGAATACTTTCCGGATGCACTGTATTCTTACTATTATTAATAGTAGTTTAACCTCTAGTGTGGTGCCTAAAAATTTTAAACATGCTGTCGTGCAACCACTGCTGAAAAAAACAGGTCTGGACCACTCTGTTATGTCTGACTTTAGGCCTATTTCCACGCTACCTTTTTTGTCCAAACTCTTGGAAAAAGTCATCTATACCTAACTGAAGTCCTTTCTGGACGAACATGCAATTCTGGAAGTGTTCCAGTCTAGGTTTAAAACTCACCACAGCACTGAGTCCTCTCTGTTAAGGGTTTTTAATGATATTCTTTTGACAGTGGACTCTGGTGACTGTGTACTACTTATGCTTTTGGATTCAACAGCTGCCATAGACCACAATACTTATCTAGACTCTGTTAGCTTTTATGACATAAAGTGATACAATAGTCAAAATGACAGAATGATACCATAGCAGATAGAAGCACATCTCAAATGCATGCAGCCAAGTACCTCTCTTCTGTCGCAGTGTTCATTAAAATGTACAAATTAATTATTAAGCCTCAGGTACCTTGTCCTACTGAACTATTGAATGGATAACAGCAATTTTAGCATCGTCTTTTTTTCACATTCTTTTGCTCTCCTCCTGAATCCCCATTGGATGTTTAAAACACACAAACTGGAGGAATAGTGGACAAATGTTTTAGGAAGAAGCTCCGTGGATATAGCCTTTGCAGTGCAAGATTTTGCCACTATTCACTACAAACTTTTTAACAGGTTGTCCCCAGATGTGTATTCTCATTCAGAAATCACGTCTGTCCTTGCAAGACTTCTAAGTGCCAGTAATTCTTAATGATCCTGTCAGATTATCTGCTTTGTCATATACTTGCCAGTGGCAGAGCACAATAAAAGTTCTGTAGATTTGTTGCCAAATAATAAAATATCCATCCATCCATTTTCCAACTCGCTGAATCCGAACACAGGGTCACGGGGGGTCTGCTGGAGCCAATCCCAGCCAACACAGGGCACAAGGCAGGAACTAACCTGGGCAGGGTGCCAACCCACTGCAGAACACACACAAACACACCCACGGGACAATTTAGAATCGCCAATCCACCTAACCTGCATGTCTTTGGACTGTGGAAGGAAACCGGAGCGCCCGGAGGAAACCCACGCAGACACGGGGAGAACATGCAAACTCCACGCAGGGAAGACCTGGGAAGTGAACCTGGGTCTCCTAACTGCGAGGCAGCAGCGCTACCACTGCGCCACCGTGCCGCCCCTAATAATAAAATATGCTAAATTGAAAAGTCTGAGATGTATCTGGCCCAACTATCTCTTCTACTGAAGTCTGTAAGGAATTCCTCCACTTTTTCCGTAACAAAATTAAAGATCTAAATAATTCAACTAACATAAATACATCATCTGTTTATATCTCTCCCTGTTTTCCCTCTTCATCCAGCTCCTTCTCAAAGTTCTCACCAGTCACATCTGTGTTCGTTAATAACCTGCTTTGTAAAATGAGGCCGACTACTTGTGTACTGGACCCCATCCCCAGCACACTACTTAAATCCTGCCTTCATGCCATAATCCTGACTGTTACAACAATAATAAACTCATCCCTCGACACTGGGTTTGTACTGCTCACTTTTAAAATTGCTTCTGTAACCCCAATGTTAAAAAAGTCTGGTCTTGATGCTGACAGTCTTGACAATTTCCGGCCTATTTCCCACTTAACCTTTCCTGTCAAACGTTCTTGAGCGTGTTGTAGCTTTCCAACTCACCAATTACCTAACCTCTAATAACTTGATGGAACCCTTTCAGTCTGGATTCAGGGCGCGGCACAGCTGTGAAACTGCTCAGTTACGGGTAACCAATGATTTGCTTATGGCAGCAGACTCTGGACAAACCAGCATATTAATTCTGTTAGACCTCAGTGCAGCATTTGACACTGTCAGACATGAGATTTTACTGTCCAGAATGGAGAACATGCTGGGTATTTCTGGCACTGCCCTCCAGTGGTTCAAGTCCTATCTGACTGATAGGCAAGAGTTTGTTAGTCTTGGCAACAGCAGATCTAGCTCAGCGCCAGTTACACAAGGAGTTCCTCAGGGCTCTGTCCTCGGCCCTCTTCTCTTCTGTATTTACATGCTTCCCCTTGGCCATATTATCTGTAGCTATGGACTGGGTTATCATTTTTATGCAGATGATACTCAACTCTACTTCAGTGTTAAAAGTGGAACTTCATCAGAGCTTTCTCAGCTCACAACCTGCGTTAGTGAAATTAAAACCTGAATGGAGCAGAACTCTTTAAAATTAAATTGCAACAAAACTGAACTCCTGCAAATTGGGACTAAAATGCAACTTAATAAAATGAGCTCCTCCCCAGTCTATCTTGGCAGAGATCTCATCAGACCTGCCTCTGCTGTACAGAATCTTGGTGTCATTTTTGATTCTTCCCTCTCTTATTCCGCCCACATAAATCACATTAAGAAACTTTCTTACTTTCACCTCCATAACATATCCCATGTTCGCTCCTTCCTCTTCTTCTCTAATGCTGAGAAACTTATACTGTGCCACTAGAATAAGAGAGCAGCACTGTAGAAACACTATCAGCAAGTTTGGATTTTGACAAATTGAAGATTTTTTTTGTTTGTTTTTGCCAACTGTGACACAGTCAAAATGATGTGAATTATAAAATTAAGAGTGTAAATTGTAATATACTTGGGGTTTATTCCAGAGCAAAGCAAAGAAGTACTTTGCCTTATGAGAGCTAAGAGTTGGCATAGACTTATTTATTAAAACCTTATAACATTCCATATAATCAAGTCAAACTTAACAAAACTAAATTCAAATTAACTCCCACCCATGTAAGCGAGAGGAAGGCCAACAGCCAGAGTACAACTATTGAGAGTAGTAAAGAGAAATATAAATGCTTATTCTAAAATATTATTGATTAGGTCCTGCCAGGTTTTTAAAATGTTTTGAACAGATCTTCTAAGTGAGAATTTGATTTTCTCCAATTTCAGATAGTTTATAACATCAGTGACCCACTGACTTAAAAGAGTTGGGTTAAGATTCTTCCAGTTGAGCAAGACAAGTCTACGTGCTGGTAATGAGGTAAAGGCAATTACAGTTTGTTTGTCCTTCTCCACTTTAAGCCCATCTGGGAGTCCACCAAACACAACTGTTAATGGGTTAGGAGGGATTGTGACACCAAAGCTTTCTGATAGGCATTTAAAGGTTTTGGTCCAGAATGATGTTAATTCAGTGTACGCCCATAACATGTGGGTCAGTGAAGCTGGAGCTTGATTGCAACGTTCGCAGGTTGGATCTTGCCCTGGAAACATTTTGGACAATTTTAAGTGAGATGTACTCGATAAAAGATTTTAAGTTGAATAATTGAATGCTTTGCACATATGGAGCTATTGTGAATTCTCTGTGTGGCTGCCTTCCTCTCTGTTTCTGAAATGTTGAGTAAGAGATCCTTTTCCCACTGTACTCTGGAATCTTTAGAAGGAAGGAATTTTAAAATGTTTTTATATATTATAAAAATGCTGTCTGAGTCCCCAAGACTGATCAGTATTTTTTCTGGAATAGAAATAGTTGGGAGGTGAGAAAAATTGGGCAGATTTCGTTTAGCAAAGTTTCTAGTTTGGAGAGAGTGGAAAAATTGTGTTGATGGGAAACTAAATTTGTAGTGTAATTGTTCATAGGCTGTGAAGACATTATTTATATACAAATCTCTAAATGATTTGATCCAATTCATTTTTCAAACATTACTAACTGTGCAAGTTCGAGAGGGTGGAAAAAGGTGGTTATCATGTAGAGGTGCCACAGATAAAATATTCTCTAACCTGAAGTGCTTCCTACATTGATTCCATATTCTGAGTGAACAAGGGACAATTGGGTTGTTAGTATATTGATGATGCCTCATATTTACTAGTGTACAAAGGATGGAATATAAAGAAGTACTGCAGGATTTCATTCCTATTGCAGACCAAGCTAGTGTGTATTCATTTGTTTGTGTCATTGTCCAGGTTTTTATAGCTTGTATGTTTTTGTCACCCAGGAATAAAATTGAAAATTAGGCAGAGCCATGCCGCCTTCTAATTTTGGTCATTGTTGGGTCGCCTTTTGAATGTGTGGATTTTTTTTTCGAATTCCAAATAAATGAAGTTATGATTGAATCTAATTTCTTAAAAAATGATTTATTAGTGTATATGGGAATGTTTTGAAATAGAACAGAAGATTAGGGAGGATATTCATTTTGACAATGTTAATTCTCCCTGCTAAAGTAAGATTGTTTTATTGTGTCCATTCCATTTTTATGGAATATTTAAATAAAGAAAGTAAGTTAACTTGTGATATCTGGGACAAAAAGAAGAATCAGGAGGGCAGTGCCAGAACATGTGAAGAAAAGTGCCAGTTATACCATGGAGACACAGATGACAGAGAGGGTCATTTGCAAGGCCCATCATTTACTGGGAGTGGGGTAAAGTCTATGACGAATTCTTAGTTGAGGGATCCCCATTTGTCCTAAGCACTGATTGGAATTCCAGGTGGAAAAGAACTTATACTAGAAAAATTCAAACAAGCCTGTGAAGAGTGGAATGTCATGACCCTTGATCGATCAAACAGATCACCAAGTACACAAATTCATGTGCACTGCCAAGCGGGAAATACACTGGACTGGCCATCTATGAAAAGAGCATAAGTATGGAAGATGGGGATATGTGTATGACATCTTCCATCTGGTGCAAGCATCTGTTTTAGTGTGGATTTTTAAAATAAATTTACAATTTTCAAATAAGTTATAGCGTAGCCTTACAATTAGGATTTTTGCTTCTGCCCAAATACTCTTTCCAACTGTGTTTTATATACCAGAAAATGATGACTATTGATGAAGCAGGGATTACATTGTAAGAAAGGCATTTAAGAAACTTTTTACTGTCTTGCGCTACTTCACATACTTGACGCATGAACATAAATTATGTGTACATGACACTGTGATTTTTATACAGTAGAGTGAGGAAAAGAGCTAACTTGTTCATTCATTGTTTAATGAATATTGTCTGCTGTTTTGACTGAAATCTGTGATTAATGGCCATTATAGTAAACTTTGCAGAGTCTACTAAAGTGTTGTCCGTTAAATAAAAACAGTGTAATGTGTTCATGTGCAGAACAATGTTGTGAGATTTCTGACAAAGCTGATATTTAAAACCACAATGGAGTTGTTTACTTGAGGACTTTGACTCTTATACTGTATTTGCTTCTGTTTTTTTTAATATACAGTTACAAGATTGAGTGGTAACACCACCCTTTGTACTGCTCTTTTTTATCACGTTTTACTGAAGGTGTTGCCAGTGGTTGATGGTCCATACTATCACACAGTCATGGTCAAAAATATTGGAACCCCTGCACTTTTCCCAGAAAATCGTTGCAATTACAAATGCTTTGGTATCCCTATGTTTATTTCTTTTGTCTTCATTGAAACAGCACAGAAAAGCAGAGAAGTAAAACCTGATATCATTCCACACAGAACTTCAGAAATGGACTGAACAAAATTATTGGCACCCCCTACTTAATATTTGGTAGCACACCCTTTGGAAACATGAACCGAAATCAATCGCTTCCTGAAATCATGAAGGAGTTTCTTACTACCTTTCTACTAGAATTTTGGGCCACTCTTCTTTTGCCTACTGCTCCAGGTCTCTTAGATTTAAAGGGTGCCTTTTTCCAACTGTGGTTTTCAGACATCTCCACAAGTGTAGATCTGGACTCCTTGCTGGCCACTTCAGAACTCAAATTTAAACTGAATATGTTGATGGTATGGATTTTTGGACACCAGAGAGAGAGAGAAACTTTAAAAATGTACTCCAGGGCCATGAACAAGGAGAGATAAGATCAAGGGGCCAGATAAATAGAAGATAGTAGGAGACTTTGATAAGAAAAGTATAATGTGTAGAAACAGATTCATTAAAAAAAAGTTCATACAAAGGATCATGACAGGGGTTGGAGGAAGACATTGGAACACCACATACCCTTAGAACTGTCATGAGCTGCAACCTTTGAGTGCAATGAGTAGAACACAAGTGTCCTGGAGTCATCAAGAATGTCAGCATGTGCCCAAGGGTGAAAGGATATACTTCATCCACCTATCCACAAAGGCTAGTTTTATACAGTAGGGGGTTTGGGCATGTCACACTGGGCAGGAACCTAGATGCCTCTCAACTCGGTATGAAATCTTTATGGCATAAATAATTAAGGGATCATATTTACAAATGTGATTTAAATTTTAAGGGAGAAGAAAGGGAAAGCAGATGATGAACTGGGAGACATGATATTGCGTTCTATGAAAATCCAAGACAGTGGGATGGAGGGAGAGGTAAAACAGAAGCACAGTAGTCAAAGGGTAAAGGCCCAGAGATCAACCTGTAAGACCAGAAGAGACACCACTGCATCAGACTTCTCCCACATTACAGTTGAATGTTTAATTGAAAGTGTTAGAATTCCAAACAAAAGAGAAAGGAGAGAATGAACTACTGACCAAAATTTAAGCGAAGTGGAGAGATGAAGCGTGGCACTAATAAAAATTAAAGTTGTAGATTGACTGGAGAGCATCATGCTTTTCAGCATTCAACACTCACATTGTTGAACATTCATGTTAATAATTCCCACCTGGGTATTTTATCACTTAACATGATTCAGGTTAAAGCAAAAGAGCGTGCTAAGTGTTAGAGGCTGAAGTGTGGGTCTTGAGAACAGTTTCTTTACTTTACTGCCTACTTTTGTTTCATCAATATTTCAGATTTTAACTAATTACCAAATTATAGTTTACTGCATGTCCGGTGCTCTGTATGCAGAACTTTTCATGCCTTCCTGAAAGAGCATTAACAGAGATATTACACTTTTTACTGCTAAATAACCATATGCTTCTATAGGATGTTTTCTTCAACACCTAATATTTTACCTAGTAATAATAATAATTCTATTTTATAAGTAAGAGAAAGAATGCATTAATCATTTGAATCGCCCATACTCTCTTGTTTATAGCTCTGTATTTACAATTCTGTGCACTAGATTCTTGTTTGATGCAACTTCCTGTTAATAGCTCATGACTGTTAAAAGAGCACACCCTTTGCTCTTTTTAAGGCCTTGTAGCAGCCCTTATTATACTAGCATACTCCTCTTTTATCAGCAGGCCAATCTGTGATTTTACTTCTCCAACTGTTCATAGAAACTCTGAGAAGTTGCACATTCATCTTCCTGAAGATAGGGATGTTTTCAACATGTAAAACTAACCACAACCACCCATGTGAATAATACATGTGAATGTAAAGACATTTTACTGCATTAGTAATATGGTTTGAAAATAACTTTACATAGTTTTTATTTTATTCCTAAATTGTCATTCCTACTCTGTATAGCAGCCTTCTATTTCTTTTGATAAAGAATGCAGTACTGTAAATGATAACTAAAGTAAATATAATATATAAATGGTTTTATTCTTCTGTACAAGTATTAGGTGAAATAGCACTAGCAGTCGGCTTACATAACTGTTGAACGTTTTCTTGAAGATCTTTTTTTTTTTTCACATTTTTCCTCAGCAACTTATTTGATTTTTATGAGGGATGAATGAAGGATTGTACAGTACATCTATGGAGTTAACCTTTGCATGGCCTTTGTTTTAAAGAGGTATAGTTATGATATCATGATTGTGAAAGTAGTAGCAGGTATGGACAAAACCAAAACCCGAGCACACTAGTGAACACTTACTAAACATATCCAGAAGACATAGCTATGTCTAATAGAAATACCTCTGGAGTGATATATAATAGCCTGTTAACAAGTATGTAGCAGTTCTCTTTAGAAAGTATAATTTTAAAAAAATTACATTAGCTGCCAAGTGGTTTTTAATAAGGAAAATAAAAACATGAGAATTTGGACAAATGAAATGAGCCCTTTCAGTCCATGTTGCTCATTTCTATACCTAATAACTGAGTTGTCTTAGTTTGTTATTCAAATACTTCTTTAAAAGCCATCAGTACTTCCACAGCCTTACTTGGTACTTTGTTCCACATTCTTTTATGTTAAGCAGTATCTCAGATTTTAATATACTTTCCTTAAATTCATCTTATGTCTTTGAGTAAGTCAATAACTATTAAAGTGAGGGAATTCTTATTGGAAGAACTTTATGGATGCATATAAGAGTACTGAAGGCCTAAAATAGGCCTACGTAACCTTTGTGTTCAAGAATAAAGAGATAAAGTTGGTGTAGCCTATCTAGTAGGACATGCATACAAGCAATGAACTTGAGTGACCTTCACATCTTCTGTAACTGCTCTGTCTTTTTTTTGTGTTATGATTACTAGAACTGCATAGTTGCCATCTAGATGTGCTCTCAATAGTACATTACATGGTCAAAAGGTAATAGTACTTGATTTGTATTCTGCACTTTTTGCAATATATCCTAAAATTTACTTGCCATTGAGGATACAAATTTTGCATCCATGGATGCTCACAAATCATTCTTAAGAGTTTCATTACTAGATAGATAGATAGGTTTAGGCTGCTACAAAAATGAAGTGAAACAGTCCCTGTAGGTTTTGTTTATAATAGTCCATAAAATTAATAATCATTTGACTGTGCAACAAAATAACACGGAGCCATTAATCCCTTTTTGTGGTTTCCAGCTAATACTTGCATGTGAGCTACCAGAGGCTAAAATATACAGTTTAACCGCCATTCTTTCTTTTAAAGTGGGGACACTGAGTCTTGACACATTTAACAGATGGGGAACCTCAATGAACTAAACCATCATGTTGGAGCGGGGTGATTCATATTGCTTGATTTTGTGCTTAATGTCACAGCTGACATGAGTGGATCAGTGATGGTCTGGGGGAGGCATATCCTTGGAGGGTCTTTCCTGGATGACGAAGGCATTGATGCCATTGACTGGCCCTCATTTGCCCCAGACCTGAATCCAAATAAAATCTCTGGGATTTTATGTATGAGCATCCAACACCACTAAATAGCGCCACAAAGATACCCCAAGACACCATCTGCCCTTTCAACAGGAGCATGCCCAGATGTTGGGGAGTGCAAACAGGCACGTGGGGGCCATACGCACTACTGGGTTACATTATGAGTTGCCCTGATGAAATTCACACAGGTTTCAGTTTTTGACTTGGATTTTCAGTGTGATGTTGAATCCAGTCCTCAGTGGATTGGTGATTTTGGTTTCCATTGACTGTTTGTTGCATCATTTTGTTCTGAACAAATTATACAGTATTACTTGGTAAAGATTTTCCACTGGAATATTTCCTTCATTGAGATCAGATGTGTGATTAAAGTGTTCCCTTGATTTTTTTTTTTTAAGCAGTGTGTGTGTGAGTGAATATATGAATGTGAACAGCAATCTGATTAGTTCTAATCAATAATAGTCTGCTCTTTTTTGTGCCATGTATGAACACTTGGCCAATGCAAAAAAAAATAGTGCTTTTTCTGGTTAGGCATCTTACTAAGAGTATATTATTTTAATCATATTTATTGTATATTTTTACAGCATCACTCAAGTATTGTTATGATTTTATTTGTTTATCAGAGTGCCTGTAGATGATCCATATTTTTAAATGCCTAATTATTTGCTTACTAGGTGTGTTACCCAGCTTCACCCGTGAAATTTCATACGATAAAGGGCCTCAGCTACAGTGCCATCAGTTAATCTGATGTTTCAGAAGTATTATGTAACTAAGTAGTTTTTATTTATTTATTAAAACCCTGATGGGTAGTAATATTAGCTGGAGGCAGGGTGTAATGGTTAAGGCTTTGGAATTCAAACTCGGAGGTTGTGGGTTTAAATCTTGCTACTGAGAATGTGTGCCAATGAGCAACTCACTTCATCTGCCTGTACTCCAATTGGAAAACCAAAAGAAATGTAACTAATTCACATTTTGCTGACGTTACTGTGGATGAAAGCGTCAGTCAAATAATAAGTAATAATAATGTTATTTGTTCACTGGAGCCACTTACTCTTGAACATGCCGTATGAAATTGGTCAGGAGTAAAACATTTCTGCATTAGATCAATTCCTGCCTTTCCTAGTGACTTGACTTTTGTTGATGGTCATGTGTAATAAGAGTATAAGTTTAATATGTCACTGTACTCTGTGCAAATATATCTTATAAATCTGCCTTTTTCTGCTCACATGCACAGTTGACATAGTGCCAGATTTAGCACAGGGGTTTACCATATAAAACTGCTAGACAAGACAGATAGACACAACTGCAAAACAGGCAGTCAGACTGAGGACTGTTGTATACTATTTTTTGTCTGTCAAAGTCAGCATGAAACTGTGTCCTCTTTTGCTTTGTTTGAAATGGCATGATTCACCTAAGTGGGGGCCTGCATGTGAAAATAGAGTATAAAGCCTTGGAACATTGCCCGGCACACCTTTGAAGGTGACGGACAGATGGGAGATGATGTCATCCAATCCTGAAAATCCTTCCACTGCAACAATGAAAATGGCAGACTCTACACATCGGGCCCCCATTCCCGAACTGGGTTCTTGCCATTGGCTTCCTTCATCTGTTATGCAGTGTAAGCCGTCATTAAACAAAGTTAAGTTATTTCTCCTATGTGATTTCTTACCGTCGTATCACTAAGGGAGGTGTATCGCCTTTTTATATTATATCTATATAGATTTGGGTTGCGTAACATGCCACAATTAGAAAAGAACTCTTTCCCAGGGAGCTAACACTTTCTGCTGGATACATCATGACACAGCTCTGTTTTACAGAAAAGTGTATTCTTTTGAATTGATGCTGGTTATGTTAAATTTCAGTATTTATTATTATCATTATTAGATGTTTACAATTTTCATTTGTTTTTGTTGTTCACCCAAGTATTTCTTTTTGTGTTTTTTGTTTTTTTTAAATCAGTTTTATGCTTAAACTTTTTTTTTTTTGTCTTTGTCAAATGCAAACAATAAAGTTCTAACACATTACATTTTGCTTTAACTTTGACATTTCCAGGCTGTGCACGTTCAAGCAGCCCATGTAATAAACTGATTTTTTTTCACATTTGGAATTGTTTTCTATAGTGCGAGAAATGGAAGAAAATAACTTACAGTATTGTGTTTTCAAGGCTTCTTAAATGATTGGGGTCATCATTTAAAGTCTGCAGATGTAAAGTATATGTATAGAATTGTAAAGAATGGTTATTGGGGCTCATCCCTCTTCAAAGGAAGCAGACGCTCATGTACATGTAAACTAATTTTATAGGTTGGTGTGGTGGGCCCCTGTTAATGTCTGTAGATGCAAAATGTATATTACAATGCAGTAGCTTGTGGGGGACCCATTAAGTTTAAACTTTTGCCATTTTTCCCCATTGTCTTGGATCTGAGTATGCCACGTCCACATCTACTGCCATTCTACTTTTGGTGAAACCACACACAGCCAGAGCGTCTGGCACCAGCACATGAGATGTATAGCACTTGCTTTGCAACTTCATTGATCTTTGCTGACTTTTTCATTTTATACCTCACTGTATAAGGAAAATGTTTTTTTTTTTTTAATTTCTTTTCTGACCAGGACACCGCATCCTCTTTAGTCCTCTGTCCACCTTATTGGCTAAGTTATGGCTGCTATCAATTGCTTCTGCTACATCCTTCCCAGCTAGGGCTGGGGATTGTGTTTGCTAGCATGTGGCTGGTGGCCTGGTGAGCTCCCAATTACTAATTGGCTAATAGATCCGTTTGCTGCTAAATTGTTTCCGTGATGTTTTCATTTCAAAGCATTAAAACTTGTTATGTTAAAAATATATATATATTTACAAAGTTAAAAATGTGCTGTTTAAGCAGCTGTTTAATCCCCCAGTTTAATATTTAGTGGAGTCTCCTTTTGCAGCAATAACAGTTATGTGTATGTACCAGCTTTGTGGTATTCAAATTAAGATGGCTCACTCTACATGTCTTTTCCAGTGGTTATTTTTCTGTTGTAGCCTTAATTTACATTATCTAGGTAGATTGCAGTGCACATCAGTGACATTTATTTATGTAGTATGAGATCCCCAGCAATTCAGTCAATAATGCTTAGTGACTTGCCCTGATAAAATAGGTTTGACATTCTTTAGTCTTAGAGGCAGGCTAATGTGAGCGTGAGTGTGTGTGAGTTGACCACCAGTGAGTACTCCACCAAAAGTACAGCACACACAATGTGGCAGCAGGGAAAAAGGAAAACAAGTGTTTTCAGGAGAGAATCTCATCTGTCTGATATGTCTTATTTAAAGTGCAAAGACATCATGAAAAAAGGAAAATGATGGACCAGAGACTGTGGCTGATGTCATCCTGCATGGAAAACACTTGTATGGCCATGTCTGCTATCAGGTAGCACACTAGTTGACTGTGAGTGCAGTGATCTCACAATATTTTATAAGTCTGAAGCAATGCTGAAATGTCTCATCACCTGTGATTAATAGTCATATAAATTGACATTCTGAAGGTGATGAAATATAGAAACTGCAGTCATTAAGTTTGATGTGCTCTCTGACTTAGTTGTGTAGTTTACCACTGACCTTGGTCAGATGATGCTTGTGCACTGCAAGTTTTCAGTAGTACCACAGATCCTATGTAGGGTTGGGATCAGAGCATTGACTTGGACATTGTAGGACATTTATTTTTGTCATACAGCCACGCCTAGATGTTTTGAATCATTGCTCCACTGAGAGTGAGCGTACACCCAAGATATTTCACTTTAACAGACTGAAACGAGTTCTCTTGATTGTATTCTTCACTGTTCATTCTTACCCAGCTAATAAATATGGCCCTATGCCATAATGCTACCACCACACTTCACTGTGGATAGGACGTTTGTTTGCAGTGTGGACAGTGGTATTTGTATTTTTTTTTAACTTAAAGCCAAAAGGTTGTATATAACCTTACTTGATGACAATATCCTTTTCCCACAGTGTAGTTGGGCCACTCATGTATACTGTATACCTCCAAGTAAGTTTTCATAGGGCCCTTTTTGAGTAATTGGGCCATTCTTGAGCACAGGCCAGTGTTTTGTAAAGCTCTTGATATGAATGGCTGATGCATCTTTGCTCCAGTCTACACTATTGAGCTATGTCGTGTAAGTGATTTGTGACCTCTTATAAGTCTCCATCAGTCTTTTGTAGGCAGGTTATGGATGATTTATAGCAGCTTCCACTTATTTCCTGATAATTAAGCCAGTTGTGGCCACTGGTATTTCTAAGCACTTTGGTGGTGCTTTATACTCTTTTCCTAATTTATGCATTTGTATTATTTATTATGTCAGACTTCTTTAAAATGCTCTTCAGTCTTAATTTTCAGAGCTGCCCTTCATGTTCACAGCTTCAATAATGATCACTTAACTGTCTTATTGTTATGTAGAAAATGTGACAGTTATTTTAATGATTCACTGCCAGAGTCTCTTTATAAGGCAGTTGGGTTCTTGTTAGGCAGCTGCTTTTCACCCAAAACACAGGGATCAAATACTTGTACAAAAAAGTAATTTTGAGTTGTAGTGCTTTGAAAGAAACAATATTGCAGAAAAAAACAAAGGGCCCTATACATTTGTAAGCCTTGCATGTGCATTACAAATGAATCTAGTTGAAAGAAGTACCAGGTATGTTTTTGATGTGATAAATGGATGTAAATAATACATATAGTACAGAGTTATGAATGAATCATGTTTCATTAGATATATTCAACTTTTCAAGTATGTGTTATATTCCTTTATCAAACAGATGGATTATTTTTCAAGTTATAAGATTTGTGATTGTAGTAATACACATTTATGTCTGTTCTCTTACATATTGTGACTAATGCAATGCACAAAACAAATCTTAAAATGATGTAACGTTTGGAAACAACCTGTAAAGTTCATGTAAGTTGGCAATATTCATTAGCCTATAAACAGTCATTTGTGTCAAGCCGCTGCTGGCTTCACATGTGAAGTGAAACTGGATTCTGTTTTAATAGTAAACTGCTAACTTGGATACTGGGTGTGTGTTAACTTTGCAGAAATACTTTTATATGTTTTAAATTGTTTTTTTTTCCTCAACTAATGATAACAAGTAAATTAAGTGAAAAGTGTGTGCATGCAAGTTTTGAGTCTGTCACAGCTGAAGAAAACATTAATTTTGAGGAATTTAGACTAAAATTTTTTTTATACAAAGCAGTGACCTCTGGCAAAATGTGTATGGTTATAAATAATGTTTATTTTCCCCCTCCACTATCACCTGTCTGGAAACTGAAGTTGGGCAGAGTGGAGTCTATCAGATTTGCACTCCTCCAAGTACTGGTTTATATGAGTGTGCTTTGCTGCTACAGATTGTCACTACGTGTCAAAAATCCCGAGTCACCTCGCTGCTTGAGTCTGATTTAAGCGGTTGTGGTCGGCCTAAGGAACCTGTGAAGTGATAAGATAGCTCTTGCAAAAGGTCATGTGGTTTACTGACACCCCAGATCAATTTGGCAACTCCCATGTCTCTGTTTTATGATGCATAAATTCTAGCTATAAAGGTAGCTGTACCATTGTTAAAAGAAGCATTTTAATATCTGGCACAATGCTGATGAATGGTTATTATTTTATTATATATTGAGGCAAATAAGACTTCTCTAGCTTCACTGACCAATATGATGCATGTTTGTCGTCTTGCACACTTGTTAAACACTCAATATCTCACACCTTGATTTTGTTTTCAGCGTTCCCTTAAATAAAAAATTGTTTTGTTTTTTTTAATTGTACTGTGGAATTTTCACAGCATATCTTTTCAAGCAGATGTCATGAGTATTCGACTATTTCCTTTTCATTTCAGAGCATGTTTTCTCTTTTTATTGATATGTGGCATCTTATACAGATGGATGTTTTAATTGGTATTGTTAATTGTCAATTTTATTAAATGAATGGTTCAGGTTTTGCTGGACTTTTTTTTTTTTTTATTTAATTCCAATCTATAAGACTTTTAATACCATGTATTAACTAAATTAAGACTGTTGTATATTTTATTTACAACTTCATGGTCTCTTATCTTTCATTCTTACATTATCTGTTTTGGCCATCTGGTTCCCTTTCTCTGCGAACTAAAATCCCAAAACACAAGGCTCCAGAATGTATCTTCTGTTTTTAGTCGCTTTCTGCAAAGAATTTGGAATTTTTAGTTGCATCATTTTACCGATTTCTTCATTCTTTGTACCCCTGCTTTTTTCCTACCCTTTTCCTTTCACATTTAGTTTTTTTTTTTTCTTCCTGTTTACTTTTGTGAGCATATATCATGAGTCTCTTCTGCATTTAAGACATTTCAATTGTCTTAGTTTGGCAGCCAGCTTCCTCATGTGGTGCAGAATATATTGCAAGTGTGCCTTCATTACCACATTCATCCGCTAAGGAGCTTTTGCACCCCTGTAGTATTTTCCAGGTTATTCGTGAGGCCCAAAGTATCCCCGTTTTCCTCTCACATGTTTCTTGTGCTGTAAGTTTGGTCTCTTTGGTAATTTTATTCTGTGTTAGATGTTCTTTCTCACAGATTTGTTTTTTTTTATTTAAATACTTTCATATTGTTCATGCTTCCATTGCTTTTACATTAACTATTAGTCAAACTTATAAAGTGATAAGTAATTTATCTGTATTTTTTTTTTAATTTAACAGGAATGACAGTTATAAAGGCAACAAACCACTGCTTATGATTATGACAACAACCCATATGTATTAACTGATAATAACTTCGAGGCGCACAACAGGAAAAGCATAAAGAAAGTGCAAGTAGTAACCCAAGTCAGAATGTGACACTAGGTGTCTAAACACCCTTGTTGGTTTTTTCTTTGAAAGAGATAACAGAGAGCAGTATGTTTGTAAACTAGACATTGGTCATCTGGAGATGGTGAGAACTAAGAACTTAAAATAGTTTTAAATTATTAGTGACTTTACTGAAAACGTTCTGCTGACTTTTTTTTTTTTTTAGCATTATCTAAATAATCTGGCACATACATGGTTAAGTGTGAAAGTACTCAAGGTCTATGGTAAGACTTTGTGTTAAATACATCTGCATTGTGCTAGAGTTAATAATGTCCTTTATGAAAGAAACAAATAGAAAACATCCACTGAGCCATCAATTAAAACACTACAAAGTGCACACCTGCTGCTCTTTCTACAGCACTGTGCCCTGGTTACTCGATGGGTGCTTTGATTTTTAAGAATGAAATCATTTTCTACCAGAATCAGGAGCAGTTTTATTACAGGACAGCTGGAACCACTCGCTGGCCATTAATAAGCACCGGGGCAAGTTGCCACCAAATAAACGCAAGTATGGAGTTTTTTGTTTGTTGTGTGTTTCAGGTTTTTGCCTTCTTGCATGATAAGTCACAGCCTAATGCGAGTTAGGTTATTTTCTTTGATTCAAGCAGATGACATGTTTCTGTGGAATTCGGAAGAGTTTCTGCTGCTAAAATGATTACTTAAATCAGCAAGTAGGAGTGAGTCAGTTTGAGTGGTGGCCATGCTTGCTTAATTCACTACATTTTTATGTTGTGAAAAGTTTGAGATCACTTGCATTTGTTTCTCTATGTTTTCATTTTGCCATCACTTTGGAAGTGGTTTATCCCTTTTTATACATAAAGGCTGTTGCAGCAGTTTATGTCTAAATAGCATCTGAAGTACCAGATTGCAGGCATGAGTTTTTAAAAGAAAAGATAAAAGCAAACAAATCTTTTGGAAACCTGAAGCAGCTGTTTTGCAGATCAAGATTTTTATAAATACCTGGAATTTCCTGATGTAGAAACCTATAAGGAAAAAGCATACAAGACATTACAGTAGCCACAAATAAAATGCACCAATTGTAAGACTTGTGTGATAACGTGTACAATTCAGTGTTTTGTTCATTAGAAAGGAAATTGTTGGCTGGCTACCACCAGATGTATCAGTGCCATGTCCACTTCACTAATGATGGCTTTTTATCAAATGGGGTCAGACAGCGTTAAAGCTGCAGTGACGAGGAGTGCACAACACGTGTAGGAGGAGGAGGAGGAGGACTGTCGTCATGTGTACAGAGTACAGTGAAATGTTTACTTGCATGTCCGACTAATGTGGAAAAGGAAGATTTTGTAACTTTCATTAATTATAAAATATAGCAGCATTCATTTGTAGAACCTTTCTTCTTTTTATATTCTTCCACTGTTTTTGCTGTTCCTTGTCTCTAATTGGTTTCTGTGACTTCAGTACAGTAAACATAAAGTAACAAACACAGTCCTTAGCTCTTCAAAAAGACAAAGAACCAAAAAAGGCATTGCTCACTTTGAGACTGTCATGTCTCATTGACACTTTCTGGCTTCAATCAATATGTTGGCAAATCCCAGAAAACATGATCTGAATTTTCTGTGTTTATGTGGTGACACCTTTCTAATTTTGCTGTCCGAGTTTTCTGTTAATGGCAGTTTGAGATGTCAGCCTTTCCAATTACAAGTTGTTGATTTTAGTGGTAGAGTTGTTCACAGCTCTGAGGATTTTTCTGTCATCAGTTGTTGCTTGCGTTCTTTACGTTACTTGCTCATTGTTGACTGTGAAGTGTAATGGGCATTTATTTGCCAAGCTTTTCCAAAGACTTGGCCTAGTTTACTGTATGTGCTATCATTCTGGATAATTTAATTCCTTCCAGTGTTTGTTTTTACCTCATGGACATTTCTCAAGTCTTGGTATATAGGCTGATGTCTACTGGCCCTGAAGACGTACACTGAAGGGAACAGCAAAATCTATGTGCATATTGAAGGCATCAGGAAACATCTAGCATCCCGTTGTCCAACTACATATGAGATGAGAGAAACTGCAAAAAGTGGGATTATTCTGAAATGTTAACACATAGAGAAGTACAATAAAAAACACGCTGTTCATTTTTTTTTAATCAAAAATGTGAATCTCTCATGAAAACATTTCTGTAAAATGTGGATCTCCTTTGTATAGTGAGAGAACAGTGCTATTTCCTCACTATTCTCAACATTTGTGTAGGTGACCAAATCTGTCACATTCTGGACTGCCGGCAGACTAGTAATCACATTTCATTTTAGCTTTCCAAACACTTGTTACTGTCAGTTTTTCACGACTCGCCAGTGCATATTATGGCTGCTTTGAGCAGTCCATTTGTTGTAGTAGCAGTAGTTATCCATATTACTAACCGAGAATGCTAAACCGGATGATGGACGCAGGCACATCCGGCCATGGGCCGTAGCTGCAAAAAGACGTACTGCGCAGGCGCAAGAAAGGGCGGACGGGACACACACCAAGAGGGGGATTTAACAAGCCCCTGGAACACAAAAAAAAAGAACACAAAACCACCCCACACACCCTACAAGCAACGGACGGGACACACACAAAGAGGGGGATTCAACAAGCCCCTGGAACACAAAATGAAAGAAGACGCTCGCTCAACAACAATCCTCACCCACACACCCCCACCCCCCCAATCAATAAGAAGTGACACCCAAAGCCACATATCTAAAGGAAACGTCCATATTAAACATACGTCATCTCAAAACCTTCACACTAGGCAGCATAGGTGGATCTCATTAAAATAAAGCACTATTAACCGTTCAACTGGAGAAAAGGCTCCATATTAACAGTGAGTACGATCCTCCTTAATACTTATCCATATTTCGCACGCTGAGGAACAAACAAGTCATGCATACACGGTCACGGGTACAAAACTATTCGGATCGGATAACGGAACCAAACACACGAACACGGATGAAACAAAAAGAATACACGGCGGCGCATACAATGCGCTTCGGAAAATACGTGAGAAAAAATGTCTCGGATCAAAAAACGCAAAGCTCAAGTAACCCCGTTACAGAGACGTGCCCAAATGGACAGACACATTGAACGTAGATGCATACAGCGCGCGTCTCAAAGTGCTGCATCAAAACAAGCACGATTTCAAAAGAAAGAGCTTGCGACTCAGACATACAAAAAAGGGAGCAAAGCAACGCGCATATGACCGGCCAGAAAACAAGCAAGCAGGACTCAAAAAGCAGAAAGCTCAACTGACCGACATACAAAAAACGGACAAGGCACGATACAAACAATGCACGACGTAGAGTGAAACGGACTTTGCGCAAAGCGGAGGCGGATCAATTAAAAATCAAAAATAACGCGTCACAAATAATGGACATGCAACAACGCGGCACTCAAACACCACAAGCAAAACATGCCCGTCGCAGACATCAACACCAGACGTCTGCTAAACGCTTACGCCAGTTGGCTGACAACGCTTTCAATAATGAGTCCACTATTGAGGAAAATTCATTGGGATTAATGAATGTCATTTGCAATCATTGTCATTCACTTAACTTCACAGAAGAAACAACTGGCAATACAAATAATGAATTTACACGTTGTTGTCAAAAGGGGCAGATTAGACTGCCTCCTTTACATTCATATCCTGAATATCTACAGAAGCTTCTAACTAAGGATGTGCCTGAAAGTAAAAACTTTATGAACTGCATTAGATCCTACAATAGTTCATTTGCTTTTGCATCTACCGGAGTACATATCAGGCCACCAAAAGGCAATGGCCCATACTGCTTTCGCATATGTGGTTAACACAACGCACTATATGGATGGATGGACTATATTATGTCCAAAAAATATTAATGTTAATCACATTATTAACCAGGTCATTTCATTACTTCCTGGAGAGACACGGCTCTTTCTAAGCTCTGACAAAGTTGACTCTGATGACGACAATGAACATCTGAATTTCCCATTAGAATATTTGAACACTATTAACCCGGACGAATGACCACAACACAACCTTACCCTTAAAAACGGAACAATAATCATGCTATTAAGAAACCTTAACACTAAACAGGGTTTATGCAATGGCACACGGTTAGTCGTCAACACCATAACACACAATGTTATTCAAGCAACAGTTCTTTCAGATTCACATGCTAACAATACTGTTCTCATTCCTAGAATTGACCTTACGAGTTCTGACCTAGAATTACCTTTTACATTGAAACACCGACAGTTCCCCATTAAACCTGCATTTGCCATGACCATCAACAAATCACAAGGACAAACCATGGACAAGGTTGGCATCTACCTCTCTGAACCCGTTTTTGGACATGCACAACTTTATTTTACCTTCTCATGTGTTCGACGTTCATCTCACATTAAAGTTAAAATTAAAAATGATCCATGCCAAGGAAGACTCATTCAAAGACAAGACACCATCTTTACTACTAATGTTGTATACAGAGAAATATTCCAATAAAACATTACTCTATGCCAAACACTCTATTTTGTATTTATATAGGCATCATCCAAACCTGCACACTATTCTATATCTAATTCATACATCTCACTCTTTGTCATGCCCCAACGCCAGGGGTTGGCGAGCGAAGCGAGCAGGGGGCAGAGCCCCCTAGTTATTGTCTAATGTACAGACAGAGCACAGTGAAATTTTTACTTGCATGTCTGACTGAAATGCAAGAATGTTTTCAGATACTGTACACAGCTTCATTTCATATTGATGTCCAAGTTTATTAAGAAAACACAGATCAGCTTACCTCATGTTCTCTTTACCCCATTTCTGTACCAGTTATTCAGGTATGCCTCTGGTTCCTGAAACCTTGTGGGGGAAAAATGTGGGAAAACAAACTAAGCTGCTGTGAGTGTAAGAAGGTGTTGTCACAGTTTAATGGTGATGCTCAAATTGCAACAGTGGACCTGCATACAGGTCAAAGGTGTGGAGGACACCAAATGTATACTGCTTCCTCTGTCAACACTTGGAAACACACTCCAGATAAAGCCACCTTGCTGTTTTTAGATTCTTCAACTGTTTTAATGGCATCCAGCTTCATATTTTAGGTAGGTAGGGAGCTAAGTGATCATTTCTTTGTTGCTAGGTCATGGACTTTTTAAATAATTGAGGAAAAGTGAGTGTTTAGCAGCTGATTTGATGAGACCCATCACCACAAAGCGCATGGTCTGTCTGCTCTTCAGTTCATTCTGTATTCGGATGGTGCCAGAGTTTGCACACAGGCGGGTATGTCTAAAGACCTCAGGCTGACTCTGTCATTGGTAGTCTTTCACATGATAAGGAGGAGAGTCATAGGTCTGTAGTTAATGATTTTTAAACAGCGTAATGCCTCCTTTTTATTTCTAAATATCTTAAGACTAAAGATTTGGTTTTAGATTTTCAAAGGGCAGACTGTAGAGATGGCGAAGCACTACAAGTACTGCACTTAAGGGCAATCCTTAATAGCTGACTGACTTTTGATCTAATTGAAGAACAAATAGGTAAAACAGAGTAGAAACGATACCTTGTATGAGAAATAGTTTTTAAGAATAAAAAGTTGTAATACTACTCATTTATTAGCCATTTTTGAATGTAATTTTACATCTTCTATATATTGGTTTGTGAATATGTGTTGTTGAGTCACTTTTTGTTCTTTACATTTTGAAAGCTGGTTGTAAAATATTTATTTTGCAGCTATTGTCTTTCACTGAAGTGTATGACAGATTTGAAAGAAAACCAAAATTGTGTTCCCAGCTTTAAGCTGTTGCCATTAGGCTGTAAATTTAGATTTCCAAGTCTCAAAAGCAATAGATTAATCATTCTTTTATTCCCAGCACTGTACACATTTTGATTTCTAGAAGCTATGGTGGCACCACATTGTACTGATGGACTTCAGTACTCAAATCTGTTAAAGTCCTAGATGTGTGTTCTGATTATAATAATGAACGTCATTTCTTGTTCCGTGGCTTCTCCTGTTGTATTTGTTTGAACAGTATTTAATTTTTGCACATTCCTGCTACAAACAAATCTCCCTCTGGGATAATAGTCTTATCAAACCTAACCATTTGGTTTTGAGCATCAGTATAAAGACTGAAGTCTTCCATTTTAAATCCTGTTATCAATAGGAGAACCTTCTCTTTCCGTTTCTGTATAATTAAAAGAATGCCTACAGTGTAAACATGCTGACAGCCAATGATAATTCTAAAATGAGTATTATTGTATTATTTTAAACATACAAGGCGGTTCTGTTGTTACTTATGGCTTCTTAAATAAGCTCAGTTAAGTATTATTATCTGCATCATGCTGCAAATTGTTAGTGAGGCTTGCGTGTCAAGGTGTTTGAGAAAGTGTAATTGTGTTACTGGATCTGCTGTTTATCGATTTAACTGGTGAATGGTATGTAGGAAAACCCCTACCTGGACGATTTTAATACATGGCATGGTGGACGTACACTTTTAGTGTAGGCTTTTATTTAAATCACAGTTAGGGAGAGTTCATTTTTTTATGAGGCCCACCAGCCTTTACAGTCAAGATGTCGCATTTGTGTTCTGGGGATTATTGTTTAATGTCTATATATCCTATTCAGGAATATAAAATCAAAACTGGTTATATTTATTCAACTTTTTCAAGTAATTGATTCTGAAGCCCCTTGTAAATGTAGAGCTACATGGAATTTGTTTGGCTACGTAGTTTTGTGACATGTTGCATGGATTTTCCTTTTTTTTTTTTTCCATCTGTCATGGCCAGTTTTTACTTACAGCGCCGAGGCTTCCTTTAATTCACTGTGCAGCCTTTCATTACTGAGAGTATCACTACGTTGTCTGTATTAAAATATGCTTTTTTTGTGATTTTTATCATTTCCAAATTTTTATACAATAAAAATGATATACTTGTGCTTAACTACAAAAATTTTGCTCAATGTAAGTACTTGCCAAGTAATATTGCTTTCTATGGTAGAATGACTGTAATTAAAAACTTTTGAAATTTTTGTTAGTTGATTTGTAACTTAGTTCCATCCAGCACCTTACTTAAGATGCTATATTTGAACTCCTTTTTAATTTGAAGATTTTTTTGTGTACAGAATGTATTGTTAGTTACTGCCTGGGAAAGTCAAAAGCCCAAAAACCCCAACCACCCCTCTCCAAATACTAAACCTTGTTAGATGTCGCCTTTCTACATGCATCAAGATGAACAGCCTTTTTATTTGTATTCATTTCTGAAGTTTTTGTGGTTGAGCTTAGCTGTACATAGTTCCAAGTCTAGCTATGCAAATGGTTATCACTGCAGCTTTAAGCTGCTATTTCAATCACGTATCTTCTAAAGGGCTTGAAAATTATGATCAGCCACAGAGCTGAGAGCAAAACCAAACGTTAGTACATGTCTGAGATCAAGATGTCATGACCTATCTGTGATAAGCTTTCATCGGGTTTCCTGTTCTGATTCAGTGGAAGGCTTGTAGGGCTGGTAGTGCTGAGGGTTTGTTTTGTTTTTTTAAACAGCTTTACTCTTTGTCACGTTTACAGTTTAGCCACTTCTTTCTTTAATCGGATGCTCTTTGGTTTTAATGTAATGACTTTTATTCACTTCAGGACTGTTTTGCATTATGCACAATTATTTTATTTCAAAGTATAGTTTTAGAGTTCTCCTCAAAAATTTGTCAGTGTGTGGTGGTGGCGGCTACATGACAAACATAGGCTTGTGCTTTCTATTCCCGTTTTAAGAGCTTGTAAGAGAATGATGGTGGACTTTAGCCAGGTCAGTCTGCCTTCCGTTTAAACGTAAAGAAGGCTGTGTAGAAGACTGGCTTCATTCAAAGTCTGTGCTGTGATGAGCTTAAGCAGGTAATGCAGACATGCAAGTGGAGACCAGGGGTTTTATTTCATCTATGCAAAATGTTCATTTCAGTATCTTTATTTTGAAAATGTACATTAAACTGCTTTTTTTAATCTGACCCAGCCATGTTCAGTATAATAATCTTAAATGTTTGGATGTCACCTAAAAGAGAAAAAGAAAACCTCAGCTACATTGTGGCACAGCTTTCTATCTGCCAGGGGTGAAAAGAGAATAACGCGACCAGAACCACAAGGGTAACCAATGCCAGAATTCTCTTGCTTTTTCTGATGTGGTTTGTGGTGGTTTCTCTAAATTGCTGTCTTTTCACTGCCTCCCTTTCCCACATGCCTGACTTGATGAGGCAGTCGTTATCAGGTAAGTTTGTCCAAACTCAGCCTCTACCACAGCTGCCATCTGTAGGACTTTTTTTTTTTTTTTTAATTAATTTTAAATAGCATCTTCCAATCCGTTTGCACTTATTACACATGTTAAGATGTAGCCATGCTGTGTTTTGCTTGCTTTCATCTTTCCATTGTGTGTAAGATGATTATTGCTTTCTCTTACATTGCATGTTTTTAAAAATGTGTTTCTTTTTGCAGATTACTTTGTAAAGTAGAACACACACACACACAGAATCGGCTTCCTCTTGGTTTTAATCTGTGAATTGCAAACAGTTTTGTTCTCAAGTTTTGTTACGGTTTCTAATGCCTTGATCGAACTGTGTCATAGCATCTGTTAAACTGAAAAGGTCTACCGTTTCATTTATAGAAGTGTAAGGAGCAGTTTTGCAGTCACTTCCTTCTCTGCCCAGAGAGTAATAACATGGAAATTTGAATTTATTTCTGCAGATCCAGTGCTTAAAAGGTCAGAGGGGACTGTCCGACCAACACACTTTTGATGGTATCCATATAGTAAACCACTACTTAGGAGATGATGAGTCGTACCATTCTTCAGATGAAGATCTAATGCCACATTCTTCCAGGGTCTCAGTTTGTGATGGTCCTCAACAGTATGAAGGATGCCGCAAAGCCACAAAATTGGTGTTCCATGAAAGAATGGAAGATAGTGACACCGAAAGTGACAATGAAGATGGCAACCTAGGCCTGTCTTCAGTGTCTGTTGACCAGAAGCAAATTACCCAGACAAAGGTCGAGTCGTATTCCACTACAGTTTGATGCCTGGGTGCAGTGGCAGCTCCCTGCTCTTCGAATGTACAGTAGAAGTTTGGTCTACCATTATACTCTTTATTTTCTGGAACTCAGAAGATGCTGTGATCAGTTTTGATGGTAGCCATGCTAAATATCTATGGATGACATCCAGCAAATTGAGGAAATGTAACACACCTACATTATGGTCTGCCTTACCTTTGCCAAATGTGTCCATTGTACATATCATATCCATGCAAAAGACTTGATTATAGTACCAGAGACACCGGGTGCTGGCAGTATTAAGACACGTTCTCTTTGTGCCTAAATGACCTGCACTGGGGCAGCAGGAGCAGTGCTGGAGTATGTGGACCTGAGAGTCCCTGGATGATAAGCAACATCTTGTGCAATATTGTGTTTTATGCTTGACAGGACTCTTTTATGTGTTTTATTTTTTATTTTGTCTTTTTGATGAAGCGTTGAGGAAATCTCTTATGACAAGGACCTCGAGTTATTTTTCATCTTCAGTTTCA
Source organism: Erpetoichthys calabaricus (assembly GCF_900747795.2). Classification (NCBI taxonomy): domain Eukaryota; kingdom Metazoa; phylum Chordata; class Cladistia; order Polypteriformes; family Polypteridae; genus Erpetoichthys; species Erpetoichthys calabaricus. The sequence continues at coordinate 75,015,989 of NC_041403.2, read as the reverse complement.
AAAGTAGAAAATAAGCAATTACGGGACAAATTCATAGCTCTATATTATAGCTTTACTGTGAGCCATTGTGGTTCACTATTGAATGTTCACTTCTGAAATTATATTTCTTTGTCATCTTAACAGTGTCAAGCTATTAAGAACATGCGTTAGTCTTTTAGTATTTGTTATTTGTGTTTGTTAAAAACAGAAATGGTAATGTTTGTTGCAGTGGTGTATATGTATGTGCATGTGTTTTTTCCCTCCTTTTAGCTAAACTTTATTCTGAAAATATCTTTTATTACTGCAATAACATTATTGCTGCTGTAAGTTTGCATCAATCTTGTCAGCCACTAAGAATAAGATTTCATTTTAAAATTTTTATTGAAAACATTGTTGTGTTAAAAAAAGACTCACTGAAGAAAAGCAAAGGAAGTTTAAAAAATGCTTACCAGTAAATAACACTAGCAATGTCATCAACTAAAATAGATAAGTGTATATATGTATATTTAAATATACATATATATGACCAACACTGCTGAGTTCTTAACTTGAAATATATGTGTATAATGTGATTATAATAAATTTTTTCTGTGATTTAATTATATCAAAGATATCCTTACTTTGAGTACTGTTTTGTTAACTGCAACTTTTCATTATATATAGTGATAAAACATTCAAATAGTCAATGCCAAAATGTTATGAATGTACAAATCAAATGAAGGCTATTGGTGTTATTGTAATATTTCTAGGCAGACGCAGGGCTAAGTATTTAAACTGTTAAATGCAAATATGAGTTAAATTTTATGAATTTGCTAATACTGAAATAACTTCTTCAAAGGATTACTGCACCAAAAATTATATTTTCATCTGTTGTATTACTTGTTTTATTTTCTAGTAAAGGCCAAGGGAAATTGAAAATGGGGATAACAACAAACACAATATGGCAAACAATATCAACACATCTCCATGAAAAATCTGTTTTCTTGTGTCACATAATCCATACGTCAGGTATCCACTTGTATGCTCACAATGTCCCAAACACATGTATTTCTGCTCAAACCACTTTCTGGAAAATCCTCTTGAGTGGCAGTGACCTTTTAGGTTAAAGACCAGCCCTTCCATTTATTCATTGGTCAGGCGCCCTGCCCTGTAAGCTCTTTGCTTCATGTCTTGTCATCATTGTAAAGGGTGGATTGAGAGGAGTGCAAGTAGACATTAAACAGAAGAACAGTGGATATCTGGTGCACGGTGTGCCAGAAGGGCGATTCAGTGGTGCAGCTTCACAAACTGTAACCTTGTGGGTTAAAGACAAGCGTGGGGCTTGGGGGGTGGTTGTTGTGTGTGTGTGTGTGTGTGTTTGTGTGTGTATATATATATATATATATAATATCGCACCCCACGGGTACCCCTGGAATTTTCCCAGAAAATCCACCTTTTTCCACAGAAAATTGTTGCAATTACAAATGTTTTGATATACACGTTTATTTCCTTTATGTGCATTGGAACAACACAAAAAAACAGAAAAAACGCCAAATCTGACCATTTCACACAAAACTCAAAAACCGGGCTGGACAAAATTATTGGCACCCTCAACTTAATATTTGGTTGCACGCCCTTTGGAAAAATTAACTGAAATCAAGCGCTTCCTATAACCATCAACAAGCTTGTTACACCTCTCAACTGGAATTTACGACCACTCTTCTTTTGCAAAATGCTCAAGGTTTCTCAGATTTGAAGGGCGCCTTCTCCCAACAGCAATTTTGAGATCTCTCCATAAGTGTTCAATCGGATTTAAATCCGGACTCACTGCTGGCCACTTCAGAACTCTCCAGCGCTTTGTCTTCAACCATTTCTGGGTGCTTTTAGAGGTATGTTTGGGGTCATTGTCCTGCTGGAACACCCATGACCTCTGACGCAGACCCAGCTTTCTGACACTGGGCCCTACATTGCGCCCCAGTATCTTTTGTTAGTCTTCAGACTTCATGATGCCTTGCACACAGTCAAGGCATCCAGTGCCAGAGACAGCAAAACATCCCCAAAACATCTTAGAACCTCCACCATGTTTGACTGTAGGTACTGTGTTCTTTTCTTCGTAGGCCTCATTCCATTTTCTGTAAACAGTAGAATGATGACCTTTACCAAAAAGCTCTACCTTGGTCTCACCTGTCCACAAGACGTTCACCCAGAAGGATTTTGGCTTCCTCAAGTACATTTTGGCAAACTCCAGTCTGGCTTTTTTATGTTTCTGTGTCAGCAGTGGGGTCCTCCTGGCTCTCCTGCCATAGCGTTTCATTTCGTTCAGATGTCGACGGATAGTTCGAGCTGACACTGTTGCACCCTGAGTCTGCAGAACAGCTTGAATATGTTTTGAAGCTGATTGGGGCTGTTTATCCACCATTCGGACTATCCTTCGTTGCAGTCTTTCATCAATTTTTCTCTTCCGTCCACGTCCAGGGAGATTAGCTACAGTGCCATGTGTTGTGAACTTCTTGATTATGTTGTGCCCAGTGGACAAAGGAACATGAAGATCTCTGGAGATGGACTTGTAGCCTTGAGATTGTTGATATTTTTCCACAATTTTTGTTCTCAAGTCCTCAGACAATTCTCTGCTCTTCTTTCTGTTCTCCATGCTTAGTGTGGCACAATCAGACACACAACAGAAAGGTTGAGTCAACTTTTCTCCATTTTAACTGGCTTCAGGTGTGATTGCTATATTGCCAGCACCTGTTTCTTACCACAGGTGAGTTCAAACGAGCACCATATGCTTGAAATAAAACAATTTACCCACAATTTTGAAAGGGTGCCAATAATTTTGTCTGGCCCATTTTTGGAGTTCTGTGTGACATGATGTCAGATTTGGCTTTTTCTCTGTTTTTTTGTGTTGTTCCAATGCACATAAAGGAAATGAACATGTATATACAAAAACATTTGTAATTGCAATAACTTTCTGGGAGAAATGGTGCAGGGGTGCTGATAATTTCAGCCATGACCGTATTTGAATTATGTGCCTCGAGTGAAGGGATGCTTTTTTTTTATTTTTTCTTGGATGTTTTGATATTGTTTGTCGTGTGTTCAGCATTGGTCCCTATTCAAGTCTGTGGTGTCATAAATTTATTATCTTCATTCTCCATAAAAGCACAATATTAAAAAGGTTTCTCAGCCATTACTATAAACCCCACTGAATAAGTAACAGTTAAAAGAAATGATCACATTTTGGATGGACTGTTCCATTAAGGAACAAAGCCAATTGTTCAATTGTCCTTCTTTAATAAATGTCTCTTTAGAGTAATGTTGCTGAATGTTGACCTCCAGAGATCTTAGAGTGCCTTACTATTACTTATCTCATGTGTTCTGAACAGTTTTTCTACTTAAGTTGATAATATGGATAATGGTGTAAGTGTTGATCATTTTCAGCCGAGTGTGATGTTAACTTCTGTACAGCTTGCCGAGATGTGGAAGCACAGTGGAGAGTTGCATTTTGCAGAAGAAACCTCACAAGTAAATGCAGGAGAAAGCAAAGGTAAACAAAGCTTTAGAAGTGCGTATTTGTTATCATCTGAGTGAAATATCAGCTAGCAATTATGTTATTTGATTGCATCATTAAGCTTTCTCTCAATTTAGTAACACTAAGATCCTCTAAACTTAGTCAACCTGAAGCACCTTCTTTGTTCAGCAGTTATCAGTCTGTAAAAAATAAAATTGTCACATTATTTCTAATTTCAAATCTCTGCTGTTTTAGAAAACAAAGCATCTACAGCTTATGTTAATTTGTAAGTCCTTATCAACATAATTCAACGACAGAGTAAAACGACACTGAAAATGATCCGCTGCAAGATCAGTTCATTTATCCATCCATCCATTTTCCAACCCGCTGAATCCGAACACAGGGTCACGGGGGTCTGCTGGAGCCAATCCCAGCCAACACAGGGCACAAGGCAGGAACCAATCCCGGGCAGGGTGCCAACCCACCGCAGCAGTTCATTTATACTTCCCAGAATTTTGGAACATTCACTATTTGATTACTAATGTACAGAAAGAGCAAGAATACTGTTAATCATATTTGTCATACTCTTATGAATATTATATGTTAGTTGTGCTCTTGTTATAATACCTCTCTTGATTAATGTCATTGACTTCTTTTTGCTGTTGCACTTCCTAGAGCTTACACTGAATCTCATTTCAGGTTAGACCAGAATGTTACATTTCTTTAGAGTCAAATTTATTTTACAGAAATGCACAGTAAATAAAGCCTAAAGCTGTGTGTGTACACACATTTGTTTCTTTTAAATACGAAGTGTGGCACATTGTTCCTTTCTGCCCAGCATTTTTACTGATGTTTTTCGTGTGTAGGTCTAGCAGTGAGCAGCTTCAAGCACGAGGTATGGCTGTGATGAAGGCCTCGAGTCCCCGTGCTGAACGTGCTGCAGGTACCTCTCTTCAGCTCTGTGCCTTTCAAGCCGCAGGATAAGAATTTGATTCTTGGCATGTGGCACCTCTTTTTTTTCTTCAAAGTACAGACATTATTTCTATTCCCAGTCAAACTTAATTCCTGACACTCTGAGTTTGGTTCTTTCTAGTTCCAAAAGAATGTAGACATAAATACAATAAAGTATCTCAAACGTCATAAGGGATTCTAAACCGTTCAGAGTTCTGATCAGTTTCTGATTCTGTGATGTTCAGAAAAGTTGATTTTAGCATGGTGCCTGCCCGCGTGCGTCTCTCAGGACACTAATGTACCCCTCCTTGCCTAACAAGCTGGGCTTGGGCTCCAGGCCCATTGGTTTTGGTCCTGCACTTGTCCCCATAGTGTTCAAAAACAGCTTGTCTGATGATAAATTAAACAATTTCTATAGCAGTTAAGTGGGATTTTTGAAGCCTGTTTCATTGTGCAAACATTCTGCACAAGTAGTTTTTGAGATACACAATTTATTTAAATATACATGTACACAATCACACACTGGAAAAAAATGTATATGTGAGCACATGCTGGACGATGAAGAGATAGAATTGAACACACACACATCTAGATCTGTTAATGTTGATGTGCACGGGCCATAAGCCACCACTTACCAGTCTGTCTGACTCGATGGGTTTCGTTTCAGATGTCGAGACTGTTCACTTTATTCGATGTTTCTTTGACTGTCCTTTCACCTGTGTATGTGTACTTGAGTGTTTGTAGTTCAGTGCACTTTATGAGAAGTATATTGTTGATGTCGGAAGGAGCGTTTAGAGACATAAAGCAGATAACCAAATGACGCTGCACTTGTTTCAGGTAAACCTGCTTGTCCCTGAACATCAGTGCCACTTACGATGCTTGTTGCCGTTGTGCTCTGTTAAACTCTGGAGGCGGCCATTGTGTAGTAATGTGGTGCCCCAGTGTGTCACAAGAAAAAAAAAATACAGATTACGTTAACAAGAATACGGTTGTACTGTCAGCTAAACAATCTGAAACTATAGGCCAGTGCGAGAAGAGCATCCTGACCCTCAAATTAGGGTTAACTCATTCATGTGACCTACTAATGTCTTCTGATGTCTGGTAGTTAGTGACAAAGGCTGACGATATTTGTATACGTAACGGAGAAATGGAAAATCAGCTGATTGTACCTACCTGTTGTTATGGTGTTATAATTAGCAGGTATTATTCGTATCAGCAGTACCTGCCATTCCAGATAGTTTGAATGATCTTAAACGCGCCATACACACACTTGAATATCACTTTGTAATAAACGTCCAGCTCAACAAAAGGACGTATTGTGCTCATTTCATTTATAGAAATTCCAAGGAGGTTTTCTTGTACTGGTGAGTCAGGAGGCGCCAAACAAATAAATAAAACCTGAAGGCATTCATAAGTAAATGTAATTGAGCACAATAACGAGTGCCGCTCTTTAAGGTGTTTAATGTAATAACTGGTGGAGGACTGCAGGTAAGGCCATCGTATTGGTAGGATAAACAGTCAGACAGGTGAATTGCAAATGGCTAGAATCCCCTCATCTTGTTTTGTACATGTTATGTTACATCATTCAGAAGTTTTGGTCTCTAGTAAAGTAAGTCCTGTATTTGTATTTTCCAAGTTGGTAGCTACTGATGGAGATCCCAGATGCTAAATGTTATGCCAGGTCACTTAGTAAGAAGCCAAACTCCCAGACTATGAATGCTTGTCACCAGGGAAGGAGCAGTAAAGCCATTTCTTGGAGAAATTCTGAACGTCACGAGAATGGAGTGCAAGCACAGTGAAAGGCACAGCAATGTTGACCTCTGGGCATTGCTTTAGTATCTAGTTAGTCATGGCATTCCCATAATGCAACATGTTGTTTGTGTGCCTAGCCAAAAACCCCAGAGTCAGCTGTTTGTCATCATATCTTATCAGACATGTTTATCATAGCAGATAGTTGGAACTTCGTTAAAGGCAGAAGTGAAAGATCCAAGCCATGATAACTAGTGGCACAATTTAATTGATTTGCGATTTCTCTAAACTTGCTAACATGATAAAGCAAAGAAAGGGGTGAAGTGAGGGAGTTGGGGACATTATTGTGTTAAAGCTTAAAATCTTCACATAATGGAAGCATCCAGGGCTGCCCAGATCAGGTGCTCGTCAGACTTTGGCAGGTTATTACTCTTTAGGGGTTTGGTTCCTGCTCATTCTCCGTACCTTAAGACACCCTCAACATTATGGCTGGTTGTTCATGAAGGACATTTGAGATGCATTCTGGGGATTCACGCCACTGATATGCTACCTCCTCCAACTGTTAGAACTTCCATTATTTTCCACCTATTGAGACTGCTGGGAATTCTCAGACAGATGCTGCATTTGGTTCAGCCGGCTCATTTTCTTTTCAGAGGCCTGTAGGAAGCTTGTTTTACCTGCGATGTTGACAGAATACACAAAACAGCACCACTTAGGAACACACGGCAAGGAGAACCCTGCAAGAAAGGAGCACTTCATAAGTGAAATCCCTTTTGTGTGCGTTTGTGATTTTATTATTAGTTCAGGGTGTCCAAATGTGGCTACTACTAGGAGAAAGCTGGAGCAGAAGTTGCAGAATAACAGCATGAACGAAGTGTGGGATGGGATGAAGATCATCACTGGCTGCAGCTCGAAGCAGGGTGCCACCATCGACAGAGACATGAAGAGAGCAAACCAAATGAACAACTTCTTTAACAGGTTTGACCACCGTAACCCACTCTCACCTCGGAGTACTGCACCCTCCAACCATCCTTCTGCTGATACCAACATAGGAGAGACATCCCCACCCACAATTACAGCAGCGCAGGTGAGCAAAGAGCTGAGGAGACTTTGTGCCAGCAAAGCAGCGGGTTCAGATGGAGTATCGGCACGACTGCTGAAGATCTGTGCATCGGAGCTGGGGAGTCCTCTACAGCACATCTTCAACCTGAGCCTGGAACAGGGCGACTGTGTGCAGATGGTGCAGACCTATAAATACCTGGGAGTGCAGCTGGATGATAAATTGGACTGGACTGCCAATACTGATGCGCTGTGCAAGAAAGGACAGAGCCGACTATACTTCCTTAGAAGGCTGGCGTCCTTCAACATCTGCAATAAGATGCTGCAGATGGGCGCAGCCCAAAATGGTGTAAGTTGTTGCTGGAGCTGTGTGCTCATGGGGCCTGACATGGCTGTGACGTTGGCACCCCAGTGACAGGTCACACACCTTTATTTCTAAAAGCGTGTCACTGATCTGATATTTGAGTTTCCAATAAAGTAAAACTGAACTTGTAATTTGTGATTAGACCTCTTATGAAATTTTTATATTTTAATATTTAGGTACATACCAGATTTGTATTTATTTTGGGATGCAGAACATGTATCTGTAACCAAGTAACTATTCTTTGGAGTTTGAGACATGTTGGATCTTCTCTATGCTGAGGAGGTGCCCCATTATTACCTGCAGGTGAATCTGCCACATACTTTATTGTTTACTCATCATTGTTACCTTCACTGGTTCTAACGGCTTTTGATTAAAAAATATTTGGCAAATAATGCACCACACATAGGGGGGAAAAAAGACTTTCAATATACACAAATGTGTACCAATTATAATCACACAAATTTTGTGAAGATCATCTGAGAAATAAGAAGGTTTGAGCTGATTTTAAGTTGAGAGCTCCCCGAGTCTGAGCAGTGTGGCAGTTTACAGGATGGTGGACAGTAGGACCAGTGGCCAGTGCACCATCTGCACTAAGTGTAGGCCTGTTATTGATACTCGCCAGGTAACATCTTGTTTGGAGTGCTTGCCCCAGGCATGGGGGAAATCGTGTAGCTTCATGGAAATATTCAATTGAAAATACGGATTGTATTAGAGCCAAATACCTGCAAGAGCACTTGACGTTCCTCCTAAAGCAGACAGAGCAGGTGCTCTTTCTTGGAGGTCAAGTCTCTAGATGGAGATGTAAGCAGCTGACATAATCTTGTTTAATACTAATTATTTATATATTTATTTGTAATGTACTTTCCGTAGCTCATTGTTACAGAGTACTATTACTACTACTATAATAATAATAATAATAATAATGAAATTACTATAGTCTACTGCATTGTAATTAACAGAATTTATCAAAATCTTATACTATACTTTTATATATTTTAACACTTAATTCAAGATTACAGACAGTATACTATTATATTATTAACAAGAAAAAGGCTACAGTCTATTATATTGTAATTAACACAATTGAACAAAATCAAAAAGCAGCTACAGCAACAGAAGCTTCAGGTAACGATGCCAATAACAGTTTGCTGAAGTTCATGATCTATTATTTCAGTATATTGTGTATCCATCTCGCTACTTCTTTCGGTGGCTTGGGGCCTGAGCTTCCCACGACTCCACTGAGTACAAAATAAGAACCAACCCTGGATGGAACTCTGATCCACCTCACGTTAAACTCCCCTCCTTGGACCCGTTTAGAGACGTCTTGTTTAAAACATGTCGGCAGGTTGTGAATGCACACGGCTTACTGTTGTGTGAGCTGACGAGAGACTGGTCGAGCGCCGGTCACGTTGGAGTTTACATTTTGTGGAGCTGACAGGAAGTATCCTCTCACTCACACATGTATACAAGACGTTCAGCACAGTCGAGACACGTGCCAGAGTTGAGGAATACAAAGAGCCAAGCCATCTCTCCCAACTCGGTGTGTCCAGAATGTATCGGGATCAAGGCCGTAACTGTCAGACATCCCGTCAGGCCCACACTTGCTGGATCAGATGTTTTGAACATGTACCCCCGCTCAGATCTTAATTTCATAAAATCTTTCTTACTTACCAGAGTGTTTTGAGATCTCCGTAACCTCTGATCCTCCAACAGGTCTGAGTGGAGTAACACCCAGGGCGACATCACTGCCCTAAAGTGCTAGCGGACCATCTTATGCTGCTTACTTTGAAGTACTCTAGCCCACCTACTGTAACACAACAGGAAAAGAATGTCAATTTATTTAAAAACGAGAGAAAATAATTTAATGAGGAACATACAACATTTGAGAACGAGATATCCCCGTTAACCTGTTAGCTATTTCAGTATTTTTGAGTCGCAGTACGTCTTTGTCCTTTTTTGCTCTCTCGTGGTGAGAGTGAAGTCTAAAGGATATCTGAGCAAGTAGAACTATTTTGGCCTAGGCATTATGTTCATTTTCATAAAACTTTGAAGTCAGTAAACTAGAAATGCATCTTGTAATGCATGATTGAAAGTGACAAGGAGCTCGAGGCAAAGGTGGACAGTCGGCCAAGAGAGGCGCTATTAGAGAAAGTGTGAAGAATGGCTGTCATTGTGCAGTCGTCTGGCTTACATGACAAAACACAAAGCCCAGCCTCTGTATTAGGACACACAAAAGCTCTTTAAATATGAACGCTGTTAGCTTAGACTCAGCCGCTCCAGGTGACACATAGCTGAGATGTAGTGGTCCCGTCACAGCCCCCCATTCCTGCAAGGCTCCTCCTTTTAAAAGACGCACCACTGAAATGATAAGAGGCAAATGCATTTGGGATGGAGTTTTGACCAAAAAATAATTTAATAGTAAGATATATTTATCTAACTTATTTTGCTCTTACTCAGAATTACTAATTTATTATATTAAAATAGTTGAAAAAAATGAATACTAAAATGAATTAAAAAAAAAAAACTTGGGGTTCATGGAACTCACAAGCTCAGTACGGTGCCCCCCAGTTACAAGGTGCTACACGTTAAATGCCTGATTATGAAGGAGGTAAAGAAACCATATCTACTGAAAGTGATGGGGCTTCTGACTTTAAGATTGCAAGTTTCATGGGGGGGGGGGGGGCATCATAGTGGCAGGCAGCTGTGTGGGCGTCCTTTCTGCAAAGCTCAGTGCACTCGTTTCCTGACTAAAGTCAGACTGCTGGAGCCATTAATGAGAGTGGTGACCACCCTGCGGGGCAGGACAGAGTAGCTGACACCATTGGTGTGGTGCCTAAAGTGCAAAGGGGGGGGGGGTCTTCCAGGATTACTGACCATGAGATTTGATTTATTTATTTATTTTTTTATAGCTGTCTGCTCCACTTTTTATATTGTTGTATTAGAGAGCCCACCCATACGTTCCATCTGCTTTAACTCTCCTTGTAATGCTTTTAAATGGTTGTGTTCATTAAGAGTTACTTATGAAAGCTTTCAGGTCACTTCAGGTCTTTTTTTGGCCTGGTGGCTCCTCACTCACCAGTATGAGAAAATCCTCCTATGAGTACCGCTCGACTCACCTGGATGTGCAGCTATGCAAGACGTTTCGCTTTCAGGTTTCCCCTCTAGACCTGAAAACGCTTCATTTGTATGCCGTTTCTGGGCCATATTTTTATTTAGGAAATGACGGCCTTATGATGGAGTTAACCAATGGGTGTCATCAACAACAAAAATGAGCAGAAGGACCTGAAGGTGTGCATGCCAATTGTCTGTCCCCAGAGGTTTAATGGGATTTGAGGGGTCTTAGTTACACCTTTTCACAAAACTTTGAAAATAAAGGGATTGGTAAAATAATGGCACGTGGAGCGTTGTCGATCACGGAAATAACATTTTTGATATTTGATTCTTTACTGGTGGTCCTAGCCCTTGAAGAGCCACTCCAAGAAGGTTAAAAATGACAAATTTTAAACAGCAGCATGGAGGGTGTCGTTATAGACTACTGTATTTCAAGGTCAGTGATTATAAATATGATGTTATTTTTAATCCTTTAATAAGTCCATAGAAGGTTAGATTACTGTCAGAGGGTTTCTATTACAATCGAGACTATTCAGGCTTTAAACATTGCGGTGGACAGCCAAGGCCCATGCCCGGCCAGGACGCCTGGAAGGACCGGGAGAGAAACAATTCCTCCCCTGGACCATAGGGGGGCCCAGACAGTTGTGGAGCCCTGGAGGCCAGCACTTCTGCCACACCCGGAGGTGCTGGGGGAAAGGAATTCTAGGGACACCCGGAGTGCTTCTGGGTGCTCGTGTGGCACTGCCACCACACCAGGAGGTGCCGCCGGAAGTTCATCGGAGAGCACATCCGGGTGATTATAAAAAGGGCCACCTCCCTCAAGTGAGAGAGCCAGAGTCGGGAGGAGAGGTGGAAAGGCGGCAGAAGCAGTCCGGGGAGTGGAAGAGAAAGGGACTGACGCAGTAAGGCACTGTGTCTGTGTGCGGACTTTTATTGTGTGTTCGGGACTTCCTGCGTCTGCCTGCTAGTCTCCGAGGCTACGTACCTTCCACAACATTTAAACTGAAACGCACATTTTAATACTTCAAATAATTCTTGTTTTATTATGTACTGCTGCCTCATGAAGCAGATCACTCCATTTCTAATGAATGCCCTGAATTAGGGTGGCTTATGGTTGTGGTAGTTCAGGACTTTTTTGTTTTTCCATGTTTTCACTTTTGGGAATTTTTTTCTCAGGATGGAAACCAAATTGTTTCCTCTGATAGTTTACCTCACCTGAGATTTGCGAATTCCACATGCTGTCCTGCCTGCCATGGCCACTGTTAGAAGAGCAAGTTGGCATCTGCCACCGGTCAGACAATTGACGACTCAGCAGCAACCCCTGGGCTCCACGTCCACTGCTCTCCACTCCCAGTCCTCGGCTCAGAGGCCACAATGTGAGACGGGGTGGTGGTGTGTGTTTGGTTTGGTTTGTTTGCTTATATGTAGTCCCTCACTTGCCTCTTTTTGGACTTTTGGTACATTTTCTGACTTCGATGTTCTGTAATTGTGAGATAAAGAGAATCGGAGAGAACAGATAACTTTGGACACATATACGATTTGATTTCTTTGATTACCAAAGTCATCTGGTATCTTGTTGCCCCGTCTGTTTATCTTATTTGCTGCTCAAGGTGGGGCTTCAGTGCTGATTTTCACACACCGTCTTTGGGTTAGCGGGGGGTTTATGTTTGTACTTGCAGGGCTGCTTTAACTTTATTGAACTGTTTGGGGTTTTTTTTTTTTTTCTTACTAAATAAAATTTTCCAAAAATTCTCATTTGGGTGTTGGTTGAATTTTGTAGCATGGTCTTCTCATTTCAGGTTCTGCCACTGCATTTGCGTGAAGGTCAGTTTAGATGTTGATGTCACTGTTCAACCTTTCACTCCATGACCTCCTTGCACGTCAGCTGACAGATGGCCTCCCTTTGTTCACTACAATTCTCTCAAGTTTTGATCTGTTATGGCAGTTTTTCTGAGCCTGGAGGCAGCAAGACGAGACACGGCGCCTGGACACCAGGATGGCGGTGCTGGAGAGCTGACATGGACCTGTTTCTGAGGAATGTAGTCTTTGATTTTTATTTGGCCAAAATGTCTATTTCACCCATTTACAAAACACATCCACTTTTGAGGATGATGCAGATATTTTTTTGGACTATTTGACTATTCACCGGGCCTGAGATGTTGTCTCCTGTCATGAACCCTAATATGATTTCCTCATAGGATGGGTGAGTTACTTTAGCCGACGAGTGGTCTGTCGATCCCAGCTGGTGTATCCGGGTCTCTTCAGGACTTTTTGATGCTTCAGCATGTTCTCCCTGTGGATTCACTGGTTTTCCCTCCTATGGTCCCAAAGATGTATGTGTTGGGTGAATTGACAAGTGCAACTTGGTTCTGTATGCATAAGTGAATTTGAGTCTGGGTGTCCTGTGAAGGGTAGACCTTTGCTTTGCATGTATTGCTGCTTTAATAGATACTGGCAGCCTTTGGCACTGAACTGGGCAAAGATATTAGAAAATAAACAAATAAATGGATGGATGGATTATAGTGGATGCTTCACTCTTAAATTCACTCTGGGGACGTGGCAGCTCCTGATGATTCTGTACTGTATAAAATGTAAAGTTCTACATTGTCACTGATTCTTGTTTTTTGGAGTCCCAGAACTTTAGGAATAATTTTGTTACTCATTGCTGGTTTACTGCACCAGTAAGTTTTTTTTTTTTTTTTTTTTTTGGCTGCTCTCAGGAATATCTTTTTTTTGGGGGGGGGGGGGGGTCAGCTCTTGAAACCTATGAAGCAACAATAACAAACCAGGCAGTACAATATGTGCGCTTGTCATCCATTGGCTCAATTATTACTCACAGAGCCAGCTCTGGATTCCCCTTAAATATGACTGATAGAAGGGGGGGGAGCGGGGGTCCAAACTGGCGCCGCCATCATCTACGTGTAGGCACGTGTGCCAGAGCGGAGTTGAGCTCCCTTTGCTCCATTCTCTTTGTGCTGTTTCTGACTACTGGGAGTCGAGCCCTGAGTGTCCCATTGTGATCCAGTGGTCTGCATGGCTCTCTACTGGACTCTCGGTGGTCTTCCATACAGCAGGACACTTAAATCCAAGCAGAGAACGACTCGTGTCAAGCCACCTAATCCTGTGCTCGTATTTCATTTCTGCTTCTGCTGCTCTATTAAATCTTTAAAATCACAATGTCGTGGCAAAAATAGAGTTTCCCACTGCATAGCTTCCTGGTCTCTTTTTATCTTTTTGAGGTGTTGAAAAAAAAAAAAAAAAAAAAAGAAAACCTTTTTGACATTCATATTTTCTATATTCTACAGGTTTGAACTGTAATTCAGCCTTAATTGTTGACTTTAAAATGATTAACTTTAAATGCCTTAATTGCTGCCATTAAGTGACCCCCCATGTCCAGCTTCCTTTGCTGTTTCAGTGTTTTTGTGGATTTTTGGGAACTGCAAGGCCTTTGTCTTTATGAATCCCCAGTGATGCAGCTTTGTGACCAAAGAGATGGAAATACGACACGACTTCGGCCCGCCGCTGCTGCCCCTTTACGCCACCCTGCTCAAGTCACTTTGGCATGAACGCTTGTGTCTGCACGTTGTGTTGTACTTTACTGTAGTTTTAAAAAGGCAAACAAAAGGTGGTATGCAGTATGAAAGTCGGTATATTATGTGATTAACAAAGCAACTTCCTGTTGTCTATATGCGTATGTGTGAAAATCCTCCATGGTTGCATCAGACTTTTAAATTAAAGCTGAGGAAGCTGATGTTTTTGGGTGTATCGCCTAGTATCACAGTAGAAGGAAGGCAACTGCGCTCTTTGCTGTTCAGTTAATAAGGCCGGCTGCCTAAACATTTGTGTAATCTCCAAAAATCATTAAGCGTGTGTACGCAGACTTTTTAAAGGACCACCAAGATATGTTAGCTAGGCATCAACCTGCTTAAAGCTCACGGCGATGGCTAATGCTGTTGTGTGTGTTTGTGTGTGTGTCTATATGTGTGTGTGTGTAGTCATACTGTACATTTTTCATACATGGACACCAATGTAGCGAAAATCACACAAAGCAAGCATCCAGTTTTTTGAAGAACCTCTGAAGCCAGATTGGTTTCTTATCTTTCACATCTTGAAGTTGTTGCATTTTGACACAGAGAAGCTCACAAACTCTCTTGCATATTCTAAAAGACAGCAGTGTAAGTTCTCAGGGTTTTTTGTTTGTTTGTTTCTCTGACATGAGAGGTTACGTAGTAGACTCTGTCTATTATCAGATGGCTACTGCCCAGCTCAGCGCACAGAATTCTTCAGAGCGACTTGTGGAAGTTCAGCTAAAGCAAAATGTTCCCAAAGTAACAGAAGGCTGGCCGTCGTGTTGTTCTTCCCTTTTAAAGACCCACAGGCCTCCATACTTAGAAGAAATTAACATAAAAACAAGACTTTTATTCCAGGTATTATAAGGTGTGCTAGATGTTGCAGATGGTGACTAAAGTTCTTATCCCAAAGTAGTGTTTTTGGGACACTTTGACATTATAATTAATAATGACAGTCTGAATAGGAAAGTTTCTGTCGGCTGATTTATTTAGTCTTTGGCCTGAAGCTGCTGCACTTTATAGAGTGCTGCTCGGTTATTTGTTGGGGTGGCTTCTCTTCAAGACCAGGTTTTAATGTTTAGCTTCCAGTCAAAGCAATTCTAGACATGTTAGCCTGATCATTCTGTGATGTGTGTACTTTCATCACTTCAGTAGTGTAAAGCGACCTCCGTCAGGAAATGCGAATCTTGACTCCAGTTCCAAGATGACCTGTGCCGCCAGTTGTTTCCCTGCTCTCCTGATGAATACTTGGTCATTACTGAGATGGGGACATCTCGCATGAATTTCTGTATTTATCTCTTGAACCTCTTATATTTTGCTCCTGGCATGGAGGTTGCAATATGCTGACTTAGGAGATAAAACTGCTGTTGCTTGGTGTTTGGTTTACACATACTGTGGATGGGTGACATTCTTGTTTTAACTCACTGGTGCTAATGGTGAGAGAATAGCATTACTTGGAGCTCAAGATCTTCTGATCATTTCAAAACTGCTTATATACATAATTAAATGTGATAACATTTCAAAATCCCCAGCTTCTTTATCTCTTTCTGATTAGTCAGTCCTCACTGGCGGCGCAGTGGTAGTGCTGCTACTTTGCAGTAAGGAGACTGTAGAAGATTGTGGGTTCACTTCCCCGTTTCTCCCTGTGTGGATAGCACTTTGAGTACTGAGAAAAGCGCTATATAAATGTAATGAATTATTATTATTAAATACTACAGTAACTGCCTTCAGCACATCCGGTTATGCTTTTTTTTATGAAAAATGTTCATTATTAAATGTTGTTAATGTCTTACCTTCATCTGATGTTTCTGCTTATCTAAGTGATGGTTAGATGAGGAATTTAATTTGATGGAACTAATCGGACATGTCTTGGACACTCGGGTGAAGAGAGGGGCGGAGCTGTCAACTGATCACCACCTGGTGGTGAGTTGGCTCCGATGATGGGGGAGGATGGCAGTCAGGCCTGGTAGGCCCAAACGTATTGTGAGGGTCTGCCGGGAACATCTGGCAGAGTCCCCTCTCAGAAGTAGCTTCAACTCCCACCTCTGGCAGAACTTCGACCACATCCCGAGGGAGGTGGGGGACATTGAGTCCGAATGGGCCATGTTCCGTGCCTCTATTGTTGAGGCGGCAGACCGGAGCTGTGGCCGTAAGGTGGCCGGTGCCTGTCGTGGCAGCAATCCCCGAACCCGTTGATGGACACCAGTAGTGAGGGATGCCGTCAAGCTGAAGGAGGAGTCCTACCGGTCCCTTTTGTCCTGTGGGACCCTGGAGGCAGCTGATAGGTACCGGCAGGCCAAGCGGAATGCGGCTTTGGTGGTTGCTGAGGCAAAAACTCTGGCGTGGGAGGAGTTTGCGGAGGCCATGGAGAACGACTTTCGGACAGCTTCGAGGAGATTCTGGTCCACCATCCAGCGTCTCAGGAGGGGGAAGCAGTGCAGTGTCAACACTGTGTATGGTGGGGATGGTGCGCTGCTGACCTCGACTCGGGTCGGTGGGGGGAAGAACTTCGAAGACCTCCTCAATCCCCCTAATATGCCTTCCAATGTGGAAGCAGAGCCTGGGGACTCAGAGGTGGGCTCCCCCATCTCTGGGACTGAGGTCACTGAGGTGGTCAAAAAACTCCTTGGTGGCAGGGCCCCGGGGGTGGATGAGATACACCCGGAGTTCCTCAAGGCTCTGGATGTTGTAGGGCTGTCTTGGTTGACACCAACTTCGCATGGACATCAGGGACAGTGCCTCTGGATTGGCAGACCAGGGTGGTGGTCCACCTCTTTAAGAAGGGGGACCGGAGGGTGTGTTCCTACTACAGAGGGATCACACTCCTCAGCCTCCCTGGAAAAGTCTATTCGGAGGTTCTGGAGAGGAGGGTCTGTCGGATAGTTGAGCCTCAGATTCAGGAGGAACAGTGTGGTTTTCGTCCTGGTCGCGGAACAGTGGACCAGCTCTACACCCTTAGCAGAGTCCTGGAGGGTGCATGGGAGTTTGCCCAACCAGTCTACATGTGTTTTGTGGACTTGGAAAAGGCATTCGACCATGTCCCTCGAGGAATCCTGTGGGGGGTACTCCGAGAGTATGGGGGTACCGGCCCCCCTGATAAGGGCTGTTCGGTCCCTGTACGATCGGTGCCAGAGCTTGGTCCGCATTGCCGGCAGTAAGTCGAACCCGTTTCCAGTGAGAGTTGGACTCCGCCAGGGCTGCCCTTTGTCACCGATTCTGTTCATACTTTTTATGGACAGAATTTCTAGGTGCAGCCAGGGTGTTGAGGGGGTCCGGTTTTGTGGACTCAGGATTGGGTCACTGCTTTTTGCAGATGATGTTGTCCTGTTTGCTTCATCAGGCCGTGATCTTCAGCTCTCTCTGGATCGGTTCGCAGCTGAGTGTGAAGTGGCTGGGATGGGAATCAGCACCTCCAAATCTGAGACCATGGTCCTCAGCCCAAAAAGGGTGGAGTGCCCTCTCAGGGTTGGGAGCGAGATCCTGCCCCAAGTGGAGGAGTTTAAGTATCTCGGGGTCTTGTTCACGAGTGAGGGAAGAATGGAGCGTGAGATCGACAGGCGGATCGGTGCGGCATCCGCAGTGATGTGGGCTCTGCATCGGTCTGTCGTGGTGAAAAAGGAGCTGAGCCACAAGGCAAAGCTCTCAATTTACCAGTCGATCTATGTTCCTACCCTCACCTATGGTCATGAGCTATGGGTAGTGACCAAAAGAACGAGATCGCGAATACAAGCGGCTGAAATGAGTTTCCTCCGCAGGGTGTCTGGGCTCTCCCTTAAAGATAGGGTGAGAAGCTCAGTCATCCGGGAGGGGCTCAGAGTAGAGCCACTGCTCCTCCGCATCGAGAGGAGTCAGATGAGGTGGCTCGGGCATCTGATCAGGATGCCTCCTGGACGCCTCCCTGGTGAGGTGTTCCGGGCACATCCAACCAGGAGGAGGCCCCGGGGAAGACCCAGGACACGCTGGAGGGACTATGTCTCCCGGCTGGCCTGGGAACGCCTTGGGATTCTCCCGGAAGAGCTAGAAGAAGTGGCTGGGGAGAGGGAAGTCTGGGCATCTCTGCTCAAGCTGCTGCCCCCGCGACCCGACCTCGGATAAGCGGAAGAGGATGGATGGATGGAACTAATCTGTGATGTGTGTATGTAAGAGCGTAAAAGTGATATGATCCAACTCCAGAATCAAGCCCAATGGATAACTGTACTGCTGCTTCTGCCCACTTCTCTAAATGTCTTGACAATTTCAAACTGTCCTGCAATCTAATCTAATCTTATATAAAAGGCCCTTTTGCCCTTTTTAACTACACATTATTTTTTCACATTGTGACTAATACTTTAACAAGATTCCAGAAATGAACAAAATGACATGATGTATTATTGATACACTCAAGCACACTTTAATAATAAGACAAATAATACAAATAAATAATTCAATAATTCAGTTTTTTGCATACTCAGACTGTAAACCTACTTTTATGTATGTATATATGTATGTGTGTTTATATATAAATACAGTATATAAATAAAAACACACACACAATGTGATACCATGGGCACCAACTGTTCATTAACATTGGGACCAAAAATGATCGACTACAGCATAGATAATAATATAGTAATACTAATAATAATTAAATAATGAAACTCCCCTTGGAACAGCATTAGAGAGTAAAACTGAACGATCACGTCAACAGGCCTGCATTACTAAATGACATGCATCACATGAATGGACTTACATTAAAACTCCATAAATCCTTCCGTTGCTCCCCACCATCAGTGACATGATGACTGTACCCTTTACATTTGCTCCAGGCACACTCAAAAAAGGTTTCCTTGTGGTCTCTCTCCAGAAAAACTGATGCCATGCATTGATTGGACGGCGGTATTCTATTCTTTGCATATACAGTATTAGTTACGATGCTAATCGGTAAATATATACAGATAATCATTATACTTGATTTTCATTACGTGTGGTGATTAAATTGGACTCATCAGTTTAGTTCAAGGGCCTAAATATCATCTATATGGTTACAGGTTATGGGGCAGCAAGATAAAAAATATAATTCTGCTGTCACTATCAATGTAAGCTACCTGACAGTCTGGCAGGTTACATACTGAGCTACCAAAGATAATTTGTTTATGATGCCATTCAAATGTAATATAATTTTTGTTTCATTCAAGCAAACAAATTTGAACTTTTCAGAGAAAAATGAAAGGCAAAATAGAGGCTGCCAATACCGGCCAGTTGCTGTGTGTTCTCTGCAATGTCACATCTCATGCACATATTTTCCTTGCAGACTGTTTCAGTGATAATTCCACTCAAAGTATCTCCCAGGCAGTGAGCATCGTGAGCCAACCAATTTACAGATGTTTTACACTAAACAGTCTGAAGTCGGCATGTAGCTGATAGTTATTTTTGTGTGTTAGGTCGTGTCTGGCTGATGATTTAATTGGTATTGATTTTGCAGATTCAGGATAGATATTGGTACACATTCATATCAGATTTGAATCACTTACAAAATTAATTTGAATATAAAATGATATATGTGTCATAAAATGCAATTGTGATGCTTTTAACTGCAGTCTGAATGTAGCCTTAGAAGACGGCAGAGTCGAGTACGGCCGCTCTGGGTAAATCAAATACATTTTCTCTAACATTGCTCTGGGATTTCTCCAAGCAAGATTGGTGCCTATGATGATATGTAAAAATATATGCTAACTAATACTACGTGTTGATATGTGGCTTCTAAATGCACATTCACCATTTTGATTGTGAGACAGACGCAGTGCAAACTCCGTTAATGCAAAACCTGAAGCATTTAAAATTAAAAGATGTCTCACAGTTTTAAAGGTAGTATATATATATATATATATTCACGGCATTCGTAGTCTGTGTCACAATCTGATTGTATGGGTGGTTACCTACCAGGTAACGCTTGTGGTTGGCCAGCAATCTGCTAACATCCGCCACGGTGCCCTCAGTTTCGCCCTCATTCTGGGCTCATCAGGCGTACACACTCCACTGCACTCCCTCTCGTATATATATATATATATATATATATATATATATATATATATATATATATATATCTGCAGTTTAACTTTATTTTTGTATCTATTGCACTGTTACGGACATGACACATTCATCATTGGCCCAGTGTTGCATGGCGGTTGCCCTTCAGACAGGGGCACAGGTGGTAGTCAGATAGTGCCAGGTCTAGAGAAGAGGGCCAATATGGCATCTCCTCACCTTCATAGTTTGATAGAGCAGACTTTACCACCCGGTTGTCATGAAGCAGAAGGACTAATGGGTGACAGCTTCCCTAATGGCTTTTCCCTGAGTAACTGACTGTCACAGACTCAACAGCAACACAACGGTCATTTTTTTCCAGTTGTTTTTGACATACACTGTCATCTGATTTTGAAGCTAGAAACATGCACTATAAGCTGCAAATTTCAAAAAGTTCAAATGTCACTGTTACCTTTTATGAGGTATAGATGCACAGGCCAAGTGTCTGTTCTAGTTTTTTTCATTAGTAATGGCCTTCTGCAACAATCAAATCTCTATACAATAATAAAATAAAATAAATAAATGGAGCATGAAGCACCTCTGTTACCAGAGGGTAGATGATAACTGTCCACCTGGTTTATTATTATTAAAGAATGCAGAATTTTATTAAACCCAAGAATTTTCGAATGCTGCTGGTGACGGAAGCAAAGCAGATTGAGAAAATGGATGAAAATCTGAAAGATGCCACAAAGCCTTTGGTTTTATTTGATTTTTAAAAGCGTTTAGGTGTGACAGAAGGATGTCTTTCCAGGTGGACATTTGCCTTTGTCCTCTACAGGGCGGCACACATGAAAGTCCTCCCTGCTCACCACTTCCCATTGCAGATGACA
Organism: Erpetoichthys calabaricus; assembly: GCF_900747795.2. Taxonomy (NCBI): domain Eukaryota; kingdom Metazoa; phylum Chordata; class Cladistia; order Polypteriformes; family Polypteridae; genus Erpetoichthys; species Erpetoichthys calabaricus. The sequence goes on along the minus strand of NC_041403.2, from coordinate 74,994,830 downwards.
AAGACGTTATCTAAAATGATGTGCCGAGCAACAGACATAAGAAGTAATAACAATCTGCAATATTTGAATAGAAATAAGTAAATAATAACATTGGGGTCTCCGAATGTTTCTCTGTTATATGTTAATGGCACAATTGTCCTCCAAACTGCAAAAAATTGCCCAGACAAAGAGCAGATTTAACTTGGCCTCACGTTTGTTTGAATAGTTTCTGATTTCAGCGGAGAGGGTCTCAAGTCTGAAACACAGGAGATCACTCGTGTAGCGCTTTTCTAGGGACCGATGGGGTGGAGGTGTTAAATGGAGGAAATACATTTTTTACAGAAGTATGATTAGCAAACAATGTCACGGAATCAAAACGTTTCAGACAGTATTTCTAGTGCTCTCGTAACGACTATTGCAGCCACACTGCCCACATGACCCTCACCTGTTCTGTCTGCCATTCCTTGGGCCGCTTGTTCCAATGTTTGCATCATCCACTGCAAGCACAGCGGCAGCCAGCATCTTTTAGTTTTCATTTGTCTGACAAAAATGTTTAAATCGTGTTGTGCAGGCCGGGCACATTCAGGATAGACGGATTTGGATCAGTTTGAAAACTTATCTGAAAAGTCAAAAAGAAAAACAAAAGAATACAATTAGGATACAGCACACCAGAAGTCACACTTCTTCAGACAAGAGCTTTTTGATGTCAACAACAGCAAAACTTTAAATGTGTGAAAAGGGAATATCTGGGTACATTCGATCAGGGTTCTTATAAATGTTTTTTTCAGGGAGGGTCTCATGAATTCTGTGCTACGCCACTGAGGACATTGGGTGTTTTTTGCACAAGTTTAGGAAATCTTGTCTTGTCTCCCTTCCTATTATTCTTTTGAACAGTTGCTTCTTGGATCATGGGGTTAAAAAGTGAAAGATAAGTAAAGAAATGTAAAGACAGACTTGGACCATTTGACCCTTGCAGTGTTTTCCAATTACAGGTAACACATTTTTGCCCCACTAAATCGATTTCCATCAACCTCGGTGTAATTCACAGTCGGGATAGAACACCACTGCAGCATGCATTGTTAAAGTAGCCTGCTTCAGCATCTACATACCTAAAATAGATGTTCTTTTCACACAGGAACCAAGTGAGTAGTACATCTCTGTCATGCTGTGCAGGTTTATAGCATGGAAAGGAAATGCAATGCCAGTAAGGGAAAAACTTGAAAAGTCCAAAACCCTACGGAGTCTGTGCTTCACCTCTGAACTCTGAAGTCTTTGTCAACAATTTAAAAGTGAGAACTTGTATGCTTTTCATTATTCTTGTCTAATTATAACCCGGCCGCAACACACTTTTGCTTTGTTCGTCTCTTAAGTGACTACAGGGGGTTTCAAAGGTTACTTTTTGGGCTGTTTCAAAAAAAAGCCCTTCTTGCTATGAGGCAGCCTCAGTGCCATCCCAGACTGGGATAAGTCGAGTTTTCCTATCGTCCTGCGCTCCACAGCACAGGCTCTAAAAATGCTATCCTGTTTCTTTTTAAGTCATTCAGTATGGTCGAGTGTAATCGATGGTGCACTTGAACTGGCATACATACTGTGTGTGTTACAATGTATCAGAAAAGCTAGAAATAGCGGTAGATAGTTTCTGATATCGGCATGGATTTCAGATACGGTGTTTGAGCTCCTTGACTTTTATTGCATTCTCTCCCGACTCAAACTCAAGGCACTCTTGGCCATGACTGTATATCAAATAAGTTTTGAGAATGACACAAATATTGGTTTTCACAAAGTTTGCTGCTTCAGTGTTTTTAGATCTTTTTTTCCAGATATTTCTATGGTATACTGGAGTATACTGTAATTACAAGCATTTCAAAAGCTTTAATTGACAATTACATTACGTTTATGTAAAGAGTCAATATTTACAGTGTTGGCCCTTCTTTCTTTCTCAAAACCTCTGCAATTCGCCCCAGCCTGCTGTCAATCATCTTCTGGGCCAAATCCTGACTGATGGCAGCCCATTCCTGCAATAATCAATGCTTGGAGTTTGTCAGAATTGGTGGGTTTCTGTTTGTCCACCTGCCTCTTGATGTTTGACCACAAGTTCTCAATGGGATTAAAGTCTTGGAAGTTCCCTGGCTATGTACCCAAAATTCCAATGTTTTGCTCCCTGAGCCACTTAGTTATCACTTTTGCCTTACGGAACGGTGCTCCATCAGGCTGGAAAAGGCATTGTTTGTTACCAGACTGTTCTTGGATGTTGGGAGAAGTTGCTCTCGGAGGATGTTTTGGTACCATTCTTTATTCATGGCAGTGTTCTTAGGCAAAATTGTGAGTGAGTCCATCCCCTTGGCTGACATGAATGGTCTCAGGATGCTTTACTGTTGGCATGACGCAGGACTGATGGTAGCGCTCACCTTTTCTTCTCTGGACAGTCTTTTTTCCGGATGCCCCAAACAATTGGAAAGGGGATTCATCAGAGAAAATGACTTGAATTTCCCCATGGGGATTAATAAAGTCCATCCATCCATCCATCCATCCATCCATCCATCCATCCATCCATCCATCCATCCATCCATCCATCCATCCCATCCCATCCCATCCCAGTACTTTTTGCAGAATATCTGTCTGTCCCTGATGTTTATTTTTGCTGTCCTTCTTGACACCAGGCCATCCTCCACAAGTCTTCGCCTCACTGCACATGCAGATGCACTCACACCTGCCTACTGCCATTCCTGAGCAAGCACTGCACTGGTGGTGCCCTGATCCCGCAGCTGAATCAAGATTAGGAGACGGTCCTGGTGATTGCTGGACTTTCTTCTGAGCCCTGAAGCCTTCTTCACAACAGCAGTGAAAATGGGTTTTTTGGGATTAAGTTCCTTTACATGGCTAAGAGGGACTCTGCAATTAATTGCAATTCATCTGATCACTCTTCAGAACATTCTGGAGTACATGAAATTTAATATTTGTGTCATTCTCAAAACCTTTGGTTGTGACTGTATTTTGCTGCTGTTCTGATTCTGTTATTTATTGGTTTATTTTATTTTTTTTTGAGAGAGAGACAGCGAGATCTTTCACTGCTACACTGTGTCTTAGAAGTCAGACTGTTGCTAAAAAAATGATGAAATAACCTTTTGAAAAGTTAAATCTGTTAAATTAATTGCAGAGGGCTCATCCAAATCATCACAAAATCAAATAAGTAAAAATAGAGTGGGGATGATTTACATATTTATTCATTTAGAATTCATTTTTTTCTTTGCACACTGTTAACGTGTGTAGTGGGGGGCACAAAACTATTTGTGACCTTTCTTCGCCCAGCTTAACTGGTTTACATGCAGTTATTGTGCAAAAGTGCACAAGTAGAGCCAAACAGGATATTTTACACAACATTTTGCATATGTAGCAAATGGTGTGAATATATGTAACAGTTCAAAATGCAAGTAGAATATACATGTGTGTCATATTGTTGATAGAAAGTGGGACATACTGTATTTTTAATAGCAAAATTCTTTAAATAGACTTTAAATAATAATCCAAATAAAATGAATTTCCAAATACTGCAGAAGGGTTTTCAAAACCTAATCGTCCTCAAGACCTAATCTGTGAGATCTGTCTCATACTCGACTAGGACTTCCTGTAGCAACTTTACAGTCACACATCTAAAGAAGAAGAAAAAAGTGGTAAGATATATTTAGAGAGTACTGACCCCAGAATTGTTGAAGCAGCAGTTGAACTCTGCACTGCACCCTTCACAATCAAGACACTTTACCAGTGTGACACTTGTAAACTGCACGGAAAAATCTGAACTTGGCTGAGATAATGTACGTTGAGCTCCTCTCCTGCCATTGAAAACTACTTCTCAATCTGCAGAGTCTATTAAAATAAGTATCAAATTATTACAAAAATGTGTGGAAAGGTGCAAATTAAAACACTACTGGCATAATGTACACAACACAAAATAATTAAAATACGGTATAAAAACAGAATACACTTTAATGTTCAAATATTAGCAATATAACTTTTAATCAGTGCCCCTGGCAACAGCCTGCAAATCAATATGTGCAGCACATTTCCTTTTTGATTTGAGCCTTTACCACACTTTGTAACACACATCATGCCACTAGTCCTCTCGTTTGGTTATATGTGATCTACAATAGATACGGTATAGTAGGATAGTCCTTGTACTTTATTTTTTCTTGAGTTTATATCAAAATTCAACCAATGAAGTGGTTTAAACACAGCAATACGTTCTATTAATAGGGAATGGTAATGGAGCAAGTAGTGATTTCTTGTGGCTTCAAGAATTTGGGTTCATTTTTAAGCATGGTCATTGTCTTTGTGAATTTGGAAGTCGTTGTGTACATATTAATTTTCATTGAGTACCTAATTTCCAACTCTGCTGTAAACACTCTTGTGTTGGTTTAATTGGTAGCTCTAAAGTATCTTGTTGTGTCTTTGTGACCATGAATGTGATCCATGATGGACAGTTTAGCATTCTGTCCAAGGCCTGTATGTACCTGATGCTCCTGACATAGGCTGTTTCCTCCTGACCTGGTAATGGATTGATAAATTTTGAGTACTTTTATGTAAAAACACTAGAGGGCTCGCCATCCCCCAGGCAGGTGCTACACACTAGCCACTTCACAGATCTGCTGGTCATGTATGGGGAAGCGGAAGTACAATTTAAACAGATTATTATTTTCATGGGAATAGTTACATATGCATCTTCTGCTTTTCTTGCTCCCGTTAGGGGTTGCCACAGCGGATCATCTTCTTCCATATCTTTCTGTCCTCTGCATCTTGTTCTGTTACACCCATCACCTGCATGTCCTCTCTCACCACATCCATAAACCTTCGCTTAGGCCATCTTCTTTTTCTGTTGCCTGCCAGCTCTATCCTTAGCATCCTTCTCCCAATATACCCAGCATCTCTCCTCTGCACATGTCCAAACCAACGCAATCTCGCCTCTCTGACTTTGTCTCCCAACTGTCCAACTTGCATTGAATTTTGATTACACAACGCAACGTATAACTGCCCGTGAGTGAATTTAGTTTCTTTCTCTATAATAAATAAACTGACATTTTCAAATATTTGCCCCTGTGATTTGTTAATTGTCTTTGCAAAAGCTATTCTCATGGGAAACTATAAACATTTTAATACAAAAGGCATATCAAGATCTCCTTTGGTGTCTAATGTTATCCAAGGAAGATGTACTACATTACCTTTCTTGTCACCTGTTAAAATTTAACATGTCAGAAACAATGTTCCCTCTAAGCTGAGCGCGTAAGCGATCGCTCACACGAATTCAGAGCGTCGCTCATACTTCCCGCACGATCGCTCATTCCGACGACGTCGCTCATACTTATCGCACGATCGCTCACTCCGACCGTCGGAGTTGGTGCTCATAAATTTTTGGCTTAAACAAAATGTCGCTCATAAACAATGTTTTTTGCTCACTATATGCTACTCCTTAGAGGGAACATTGGTCAGAATTGTTCGACAGCATAGTTTATTGATACACATTTAAACAATTTGCAGTGTAACCGATCAACAAATTTCACTCTGATTCAGTTGACTTCATCGTTTCTTGGTGCTAGGATTGCCCGTGTACTCATTTCTTCTCTTGATAACTCTTCAAGATGAAATTCTTCAATAAGATTTGGACATAATAAGTCTTCTTTTATTGGGAACTTAAAGTGAGGAAAACGTAAAAATTATAAGAGCTGAGAGCACAGGAACTGTGTCTGACAAAACCATTCACATCAATGAGAGGTGAGAGGACCGTGTGTGTGGTTGAAAATGGTTCAGAGGAGGGCGTGACTTGAAAAAATTTCTTGGAAATAGTGTCGTCTCAAGATTTTCTTTTATAATAGGGAGACAAGACTTGGTCATTCAATATTTTGTACAGAGAATCATTGAGCCTTAGTAACTAAACATTTTGAATTCCATCAAACGTGAACATTATGATAGGCCTAAAAACAGTAACATCAAGATTTGAAAAATGATTGAGCAATTCAGCAATAAAATGTAAACAGGACATTTTTTTTAGCTATTGTAACAGAGTCTTTGGGAGTACAGGTAAAATTCCGTTATAATGAACATCTTTACAACAAAATATTTTTTTAAGTCCCTGGCAGTTCGTTGTAAAGGAATTTTACCTGTAATATTGACTTTGAGCATAAATATGCTTTAATACAGAAACATGCAGATCCTATTCATTGATGATTCTGCTGTGACCCCCATATGAGCTTTGTATGCACGATTGTGCCCTGTCATGGCCTGATGACCAGTTCAGCATTGGTTCTTAACATGGGCACAGATCTACAAGAACAGGTCCAGGCCCAATGATCTTAATTTAGATTAAAAAGGCTTGAACTACAATCAATTTTTAACTAAATATGAGGCCTCTCTATCTTTGTACCTGTAAAAAGAGGGGAAAAAAATCTTAAAGCAGCCTGACTGATCACTGCATGCAACAAAAAAGAAGAAAAACTGCTGAGCTGTACATTTGCAGAACATTATATCTTCTTACTTTTAAGTTAACCTGAGGAAGAAACATTTTGTAAATAGATACTGAACTCACATCAAACACTTAAAATTGTTTCAGTGACTTTTCTTCAGTAGGTAATTTTTTTGCTAGTACAGGCTAGTCCCAGCCGAGAGCTCATCAGCTCTTTGACATTTGCCTAATTGTAGCATTTTGTTTGTGAATTTTCAGAAAAAGGAATGCATGATCAAAAGTTTCAAACTGATGAAGATATTTGGTAAGAATTCAAATCATGTAACCAGAGATTTATGATAATACTTCCTGTGAATCTGCTACTCTTCTGTGTCATCGGTCACCACCTCAATAGGGCTGAAGGTCCAGAATGATCGTATGCTCTTCTTATATTTGCAGTCGGACTACAGACATTCTCTGCTGCTTTGTGACATCAATGGGTCCTCGATTGATGATGTCCACTTTTTGACCCTGAGGAGTCTGCACATTCTCTCGGGGGCTACATACAATTCCCTGGTTAATCCAGCTTTCATCCATGTTACAAAGAGATTACCTGACAACTCTAAATTCATATTATATGATGGAAAGGGTGGTGTGTGTATTTGTGCGTGTCCTGCTTTGGCTATTTGGTCCAACATTCATTTCTACCTTGAATGGCTCCAGTCCGTTGCAATCATGAAATAAAAGAAAGAAAGTTCACAATTGGATCAATGAATAATATTAATTTTTTTTTTTTTAAATTCTGAAAATTATGATCTTAAAATGGTGTGCTTACAGGATTTGCATAGAAAATTGGTGATGTTTTACTTTGTTTACAGAAATACCTACCTTTTTAAACTTTGTTTAGTATTTCAATGATGGGTGCCTACAATAATGACAGTATAAACCTATAAATTCAGTGTGTTGGCCTACCTGTATTCATTGTATTATATAATGGCACAGGAGTAGCCCAGGTAGTACGTAGTTTTGCCATCTGGTGGTTTTTTGGCCTCCCTATAGTCCTAGGTCAGGGTGAGTGACTGCCCTGTGGAATTTGCATGTTCTACTTTTGCTTTGCTGATAATGATGAATAAGTTGTTTTAGGGTTCAGATCTTTAAGCTCTATAAGAAGTAACAACGTAGATGTAATATTGCTGTTTGTTTTTTATCTAACCAGTAACATTTTGGTTCAAAGCTTCCAGACCTTTAGTGATGTACCATAGAAACAAAGTTATGGTATGTCATTTGAAATGGTGCCCTCAAGGTACATGGCATTACTTACTTGCTTATTTATATATAGTAGACGTATTAAAATCAAGCGCCTTCTAGAGAACTAATATACTGAAACCTATAAATGTCATCATAAACTATTAAGTCAATCTTATTGGAAGAAAGCTGCAAATTGACTGTTACTTAGGCGGGTGCTAACAACTGCACTACGATAGTTGTGAGGGTGATCCCATTTTAGGACATTTACTTAATATGTGCTCTGTTTCAGTATGTCTTGTCATTGATGTATCTGTGTGATTCTTTCACTTTATTTTATTCAACTGTGATCCAGCAACATGAAACGAAGACTAGTTCTGCATTTGTGCCAACAACAGCAAGTACAAGAAAAACAGAACCAGGCCGTTGGAATGGTTCTACTGTAGTTGTTTTTCCAATACAAAAATGTTAAGCATGAAATATTGAGCATGGAAGAAACCCATGATAAGAAAGGTGACCATGAATAAAATAGTCACTCTGGTTGAGCTCCAGAAATCTTGTGTGGAGATGGAAGAAACTTCCAGAAGGACACCGATCACTGTAACACTCCTCCAATCTGGGCTTCATGACAGAGTGGCCAGACAGAGGCCTCTCTTCAGATGAGACATATGGAAGCTCACTTGGAGTTTGCAAAAAGGCACCTAAAGGACTCTCAGACTGTGAGAATCAAGATTTTTGTGGTATGATGAAACCAAAATTAGGGTCATGTCTAGCATGAAACCAAAAACTAGGCAACACTCATCATCTTCACAATGCCATTCCAGCTGCTGAAAGATAGTGGTGGCAAAGTTATGTTAAGTGTTCTGGATCTCAGACTGGGCCAAAGGTTCATCTTCCACCAGGACAATGACCCTAAACACAAAGAGTGGCTTAGGGACAACTCTGTGAATGTTCTTAAATTGTCCCATCACAGCTGGGAATTAAATGCAATCAAGCATCTCTGAAAATAGCTGTCCATTGATGGTCTCCATTGAGCCACACAGAGCTTGAGAGGATCTGCAGAGGTTTGTAAAGCTTGTCACATCCAAAAGACACGAGGCTGTAATTGTTGCCAAAGGTCCTTCAGCAAAGTACTCTGTAAAGGGTCTGAATACTTGTATCATAGTGAAATTTCTGGGGGTTTTTTTATTTTTAATAAGTATGCAAAAATATCTAAAGTGCCATTTTTGCTTTGTCATGCTGAGCTATTGAGTGTTGCTTGATTTGGGGGGAAAAATTAATTCAAATGATTTTAGCACAAGGCTGCAACACAGTAAAACGTGAAAAAATTGAAGGGATCTGAATATTTGTAATCATCTGTATCTAATGAATGAATAAATAAATATATAAAAACATACTTGGGCGGCACGGTGGCGCAGTGGGTAGCGCTGCCGCCTCGCAGTTGGGAGACCTGGGGACCCGGGTTCACTTCCCGGGCCCTCCCTGCGTGGAGTTTGCATGTTCTCCCCGTGTCTGCGTGGGTTTCCTCCGGGCACTCCGGTTTCCTCCCACAGTCCAAAGACATGCAGGTTAGGTGGATTGGCGATTCTAAATTGGCCCTAGTGTGTGCTTGGTGTGTGGGTGTGTTTGTGTGTGTCCTGCGGTGGGTTGGCACCCTGCCCGGGATTGGTTCCTGCCTTGTGCCCTTTGTTGGCTGGGATTGGCTCCAGCAAACCCCCGTGACCCTGTGTTCGGATTCAGCGGTTGGAAAATGGATGGATGGATGGATAAAAACATACTTTGTCATAAGGGTAGGAAGTTAAATCCTTAATAAGTAAAGTGATATTGATGTAAAAAGTGGGTGGATAGGGTTTGGCTAGCATTGTAAGTGTATATACAGTACAGTATGTGTGTGTAATTATACAGTTACTAAAGTGTTTGTGTTTCACCAGCTGCATGGCTCCTATTCTGACATTTTCTTACAAGTATGGTTTGTCATGTGTCAAGTTAAAGTGAAGGAGTGTAAGAGCAGCACGTGTTAAAACAAGAGACATGTATAAATACGTCTACAAGAAACGTCACCCCAGCCGTGATTGGTTCATACCTGTCTGTAGATGTTGCCAAGTGAGGTTTCCAGCTCTCCACCACCACAAAATGATCTGGATAAGTAGGCTCAGGTAGTAGAAGGATGGATGGATGGATGGATATGGAATTGCATTCTTCTTGGTGATTTATTTAAGCCATTCTACAACAACAATTCACAAATGAAAGAAAAATATGAATGAAATTGACCATAGCTGCAGGAAGAATTACTTTTATTAATAATGGGTAGTTTTAATTAAACATATGACTCTCAAAAGTCTATTTAACATTAAATTAAGAACACCAAAAGGAACACATGCAAATAACCTTTTATATCTTGAGGTCAATGACAAAATTTCAGTTATAGTTTAGCTTCCTGATGATAAGGCAATGCAAGTAGACAAAAATAGAATGATAAAAGCAAATATAAAATATATTAAGTGACAGAGTAGAGAGAACCCCACACCAGTGGAGGAAAAAAAGATATATATTGGGTATATTAGGCTTAAAAGGCGCCATTCAGAGATTTCCCTAAAATTCTGCTTCATCCCCAAATGTGTCCTGTAAATATATAATATGTTGAATACTTCAGGTTTCTTACATAGGAGTCTCTTCCCAAAACAAAGCTTTTTTTTTCCTTTGTTGTTGTTGTTTTTTTTCTTTCCTTCAGTATCCTGGTTGACTCAGCTGAGATAATGTTTCCTTATTATTAATTTATTGAGCCCATCTTGTTACAAAGAACTTTACGTGATACACTGAGGTAACAGCTTTTCTGTGAGCCACGGGTATGCAAAATGAGTTACCACCCTATAGACGCTCTGCTTTCAGGCTCTGTGTGAGACAGTTTAGAAGGAAATGTGGACCAAAGCCACTGAATACACGGTGTGCTCTACCTTGGATGATGGCACAGTCCAATAATGTATTGCATTTTTACACAATATTATTAATAAACCTACTAAAATATACATATTCAAGATTGTTTTCTGAGTAACCAGTGGTAATACTTATTACAGCTTGAATGCAGTTAATGTGTAATTCACTGGATTAGCCCTAAATAAATGGAAAAAATGACTAACTCCTTGCTTTGCCTAACTGTATATTAGTATACACATATGTTTACTAAATAGTAACTGAACAAACTGTAACAATGATTGTTTTGTCTATAGTTCACAGTATATACTGGTTCTAATTTTTAACCCATTCACTTTCTTTGGAAAACCAGTGCTTCTCTTAGCAGATTTCAGTGAGTGGCAGAATGAAACAGAAATGGGGTGCCAGTGCATTAAAGGGCTCTTTCATTTACTATTACTTGGCCAGTTTAGAATTACTACTGGATCTCACATTTGTCTGTTTGGGATCTAGGAGGGAATCCCATGCAGATTCCATACCGATAGTGACTGGGCTTTCACTTGGTCCTGCGAGGCTGCAAGCTGCTTCTCCACCATACTGCCGCTAAGTGACTAAATGAGCGACCAAACTTCTGCAAAATAACTGCTGCATTCCTTAGTGTGAGTGTCATTTTATTCAGGAAATGTTAAAGCTGTCTGCTCTATTAACTTAACATCTGAAAAGAATTTCAGTGATTTCATTGTTTAACATGTAATAGAGATATATGATAAAGATAAGTTGTTAAATTTAGAAAAATCAAGCTTGTCTTACTGACCTAACACCAAAGTATTTTCACATGTTATGTTTAAGTTATTACTCAAACTAAAATGAAATTAATGACTTACATGATCCAAAATGGAGAATCCCTGCTGCCATAATTGACAGCAGTCATTGATATGCATCACCATAAATGAATAATGAAACCTGGTGTATGGTCTCTGTGTAGACAGTGAGGGACTTACAGTTTCAAGCTCCTCCATTATTTCATTGAGGACTGTAAGATAGATTTTACAAGACACCTCTATGTTGTAGCTAAACACAAGCCCCAAAGTGTGCAACAAGCTGCTGGCAAAAGATGTTCAATTCATACTGGAAAGTCTCCCTCCCTGCACAGCACTCCAGCCCACTTCTCTACAACAGATGCCTTCCAGCCATTCCCGTAATGCCACTTTGGTTACACCACAGCTTACAAACTTCACTCACACTGATATACTTATTAGGGGATGACAATGTTGGAACTTTATCACATGCTTTAAATAACTATAAGCTGTTTTTCTAGAAATTAAAAAGGCATTTGATAGTCCTAAAATATTTGTCATTATGTCTTAATTTTTTCCCAGACCATGTACATCACGTTTAGAACTGGAGAAAATTGGAGGTCATCCCTATAATTTTATCCATCCATCTTCTTAACCCGCGTACCCAGGGCAGGGCTCTGTGGGGCAACTGGAGCAGGCATTGGGCATGAGACTGGACCGACACCTGCAGGGAGCCCACCAGCCAGTCACTGGGCAAGTAAGTCATTTGTTTAAAATACAAATCTGTTGATCCCAATTAAGTCAACTTTATACAGTTATGTACTTACTGTATGTGCATTAGTATACAAAGTCATAGCACAATCAAATCATACCTAAAGAAAATTCTAAATATGACTTTTGATTATAAAATAAATGGCAACTGTAAAGCCATTATGACAGGACCTTGTAAATAAATTCTATTTATTTTCACCAACATAACATCTTAAGACAGATAAACTAGAAAGAGACCTTGGCAGGCACTCCGGCTCATCTGTTTTACTCTTCTTATTAAATTTAACAATGAAAATGTTCGCGATTTCTTTGTTTCTAGTCACCAATAATAATAAGGATGGCATAGTTTACACAACATAAATACTTACTCCCCTATATGAAAATACGTGTCTGAAAATATTCCATTTAATCTTATTTTTAAGATGGTTCTATATCAGAACACCTATCTTTCATTACAGGATATCGATATAAAAACAGCTAGCAGGGTAGAAGATTCATAACTAAATCTGAAAGTATTACATCTTAAACAAATGTAGTCATAACTTCCTCGAAGGTGAACTTTACAACAAAGAAACTTCATAAAAAATAGAACTGAAAACCTTCAATAAAGAGGATTGCCGGTGGTAAGAGGAAGCCGACGTCACGAGTACCTCAGTTACAATTTGTGCCTCGTTTACAGGCGCCTGTTAATCGTGCCTTTCTGTCCAGAAAAGGGTAAACAAATGTCACGCGAGTTTTAAGCGAAGCTCAAGGCTCATTTCTAATTTTATAATTTTATAATGGTTGTTTATAGTTCAACTGAAATGAGTCGCCATAGGTTTGACAGCGTACTCAGACAACTGAGTTAGGTAGGAATGAACCGTGTCTACAGTGTAGGCAGGCACAGGTCAAGAATAACTTCGGAATTGCTACTTCAATTTTAGTAATATTACTGGAAGTACATTACCCCGCCCGACGATGCCAAAATTAAGAATTACCTAGTCTGAAACGGAAATGAGGAAAGGCAGCGGCAGTAGGAGTACTTGAAGTCACTGCTTTATACACAGGCATAAATCAGTTTTCCTCTCCAGCTCTTGCAAAGATTGAATCAAAACCTTTTTAGCAAGGTATATGAGTTAAAACGATTCAATATACATTTGTTCATATATAATAATAAGTAGACTGGGACCGCGCCGTCCGGGGTTGGTTTTCTTTTATGTTGTGCCAGATGCTGCTGCTGCAGACCGGTACCCTAAACTGGGGCTATACGTATACGGATGGGGAAATGGACGTATGAATAATGTACAGTGAGGAGTCTCCATTCATGTGTTTTTGTACGTGTGTGTGTATGTATATATAGCTGAACGCGCACGTGTATATATAGTATACATAAAGAGTGTATGTGTATGTATATCCATATATATATATAAAAGCTGTGTGCGTGTGTAAGGAAAACGAGTAAAAGCAAAAATGCAAATATATGGTAGAAGGCTGAGCATTTTATGCCGCAAAAAAAATTAGTTTTTTAAGCGTAACGTAAAAGTTATCTTTATGTTGGGATGACGGGCCTTACGGTGTCACGCATCACTGAAACAAACATTGCATCATTTTAGTAAGGGGCGCCAAATTCTAAGAGGTCTAAATCTCTGCTGTAAATCTGCTCGCTCGGAAGTTCGAGATCTTATATTCAGTTCATTAACGTCGTGGCTCCTCCTTAATTTAGCATTGCTAGAAGAGTGCGTTAAAACCTAAGTTTGTATAGAAAAAAATGTAAACGTCTTAAAGGAGTATTCTTAGAAAACGTACTTTCACTCAAATTTGACCTAAGGAATGCAGAAGTTGCCTTAACGTTCAGGAAGTTGCCTTAAGGTTTGGGGGCTGAACAACTGGAGACGAAGTCGAACGGCCGCTCGTGGCTGAGCGGCATGGGACCAGAGTGAACAGGTGACGGGATACATAGGCACAGACAAACGGGGTCCGACGAGTTCAGCAATCTCGCCGTCGTTCAAGGGCCAGCAGGTAGGTATGTCATTTGATTGTGTCTGTCATGTGCTACAGTATGTTGTATTCTGTACGGGACATCTTCCTCAGTCATTGCTATGTTCGTTTTCGTCCAATATGGTTTTGCTCCTTAACCAAAATTATATGAAGAATTAATGAGGAGAAATTCTACGCAGCCTGAAGCAGGTGGAGTTCTGCATCTGTGACCTGTGAGGTTGTAGTCCTCCTTTGATTTACAATTGTTCGTTTTACCCTTCATTTAATCGCATTGTACTATGTAATGCTTTTACGCAATTATTATTATTATTGTTATTATGAAGTGTGTTCGCAAATCAGATAGATGAAAGAGTTACTGTAGAAATGGCTACTTCGTTGTGATTTATTCGTTTAAGTTTATTTTTGTATGGTGCTTTCCACTGAGTAAAGGCACAGAGTGCTGTGACAACTTCTTGGGTAACACGCAAGTGTAAATTTTACACACTACTAAACACAGGGTTTGTACACATAAGGACACAGAATTAGCATAACTTAATACTCGGCTGCCGTTATAAATTCATTGCTTAATTCCTAAAGCTTGACCAAGAGCAACGAGCTCTTATTTTAAAGGAACTATTCAGACATCAGCTGTGAATTCTAAGTCTCCCTTCCACCTGTCTCATGTACACATTCTCCGGTCTCATATGGGTTTGCTACAGTTTTTTCCCACGTAGGCTGTCTGCTTTGTCTCCAGAAGTAAATTGCAAGTACCTCTGGGCGAAGTTTAACCTTGAGTGGATTTTAGATAAGGGCACTGTATAAGTACGATTGTTTTGTTTTAGATCTTCTGGTGAAATATAAACCAATAAACTGTAATAACTGCACCATTTTGCATTTATTTCACTAGTGGAAACCCGTTATTAAGAGGTATCCAGTTACAGGAAGAATCCTACTATTGCTTGTACATGCAGTCATCGAAAGCACCCTATCTATTCACTTTCTGGGCCCAGTTTCCACAGGTACAGGATGGCCACACACTGAAGAGATGAGACGCATATGGAAAACCTCAGAAGCAGTGTTTTCCACTTCAAGTGGGTGTCTTAGTCCGTGAGGCTTTATTTGACAGCCGTTGTCGATGTTTGTTCCAGTTTGCAGAGGTGGCACCTGGCTTTAGAGCGTATTGTCTCGTTATGCTGTATCTGCGTTTCAGGAGGGGCCACATATTGAATATTCGTTCCTTTAAAGGTTACCGATTTTCTGACAGTGTTCGACTATTAGACTGTATTAATTTCGTTCGGTTCTACTTACCGAAATATGTTCAGCAAATGGCCTGATTTCCGCCCTATGTGCTGAAAAATCCGCATTAAATTCGGTCATGTTAATACAAACAGACTGTCACATGCGCAGTAGGCGGACATTCATAAAACGATAAACATATATTTGTGTATTGAAACGTTTTAGTTTCAACTGCAAATTTGATTGCATTTAACCATGTCTCCAATGTGAATTTTTAAAATTCATGATTATCCACGTCACTGTACAGATTTATACGCTGCACCTTCATGACTGCATATTTTCGACGAATCGGCTCGTTCACTATCGTATTTTTAAACAAGGTAAACACAGCCGAATTGCCCTACGTTCATATACTCGTATGCCCCTCTTGCATTTTAGGTTAACAAGGTTTTCCCATGTGAAACATATAATGGCTGATATTGATGATTAAAATAACAAGGATGTGTGTGTCACCATCGACTGGCAACTGTAAAATTGCACCTCATGTCCAGACTTGGGTTTGTTCTCGCCTTGCACTTTCTAATTCCAACGGGTTCAAGCTACCTGCCATCCTGTAACGAAAAAACGGTTTCACAAAATGTGACGTTTAATGCAATCACCTATTGAAATGATTACCGTGTACCTCCGGGATGCTTCTAGTAACCTGATAAATTAAAGCAGGCGCCTGACTTGCTGTTATAGAGTTCAGAATGCAGTCTTCTATTGAAATGATTTACGTGTATCTCTGGGAGGCATCCAGTATTTGGTAAATTAAAGTAGGCGCCTCACTTGCCGTTCTTAATAAAATAACGTAATGTCCATTATTTCTGCGACTAGCTTGCATTGTTTCAGCTGCGGTTCAGTGCATTTTCCTTTGACCCTGCATATTAATAATTACGCAGTTAACGCAAAAAGGACAAGAAGCTCGGCAGAGCACATCTCGCGTAAGAAACAAAATATCCTAATGCCACACTTGCAGTCTGGCGTGTGCCCTGAATACGGCTACTGTTGAGTGCATAATTAGAGTGAACATTATCAGTGCAAAAGTTGTGTGAACAGGGAGCTGGTGGATCTGTTTACTCTCGTAATCCTTACATTGTAATCCGAGAATTGAGGTGGCGTGAGCATGCGCAGGAGCAGTCTCGCGCGCAACCTCTCAAATCACAAGGCGCAGACGTCATAAATGCACAAGATCAATTAATAATAAGTACCGTCAGGTGTACAGAGCCGCTACATAGTGTAATGATGGGGATAATAAGTGCAGAGCTCTTCCTGTGCTATTTAGTTGTTGCTTCTGGTTTGTCTCCACGTTTGACACTGTTCTGTTCACTCTGCTGACAGGTGCCGATCGAGTATGCCAATATTTAATCATAAAATAACGGTTTACATATTTAAGGCTGTGCTTTTCTTAAGAGAAATATGAAAAAAACATGTTGTTCATGATGTTGCTGTTAAACCTACAGGAGTCGTCCATTTTCACTGAGACTGTAACCGTTAAAACAGCAATTAGAAATGATCGACGTGTAGCTTATGAACACCCACTCCACGCTTGTTTCGTCAAATGAATGTGGTCATCAGTTTCTTTAAAGAATATTTAAAGCATGTGAAATTCTGTTTTTTCATTCTCAAGTATAGAATACAACATGCCTGTAGCCTTTTCGTCCCTTATTCATAATGATAGTGGGAAATGGTAGGGGCCACCTTGAGTGGATGTTGTTGGCCCGTATAACGTGTGGCACACCAAAAATACGTTTTTCAGTAAGGCAGGAATATACAATATTGTTTTCAAAATGTTGGACGTTTGTCATCACGGGTGTTTTAATTATTAGGTTAGCGCCTGCTACAAGAGCTATCTTCAACTTTGTGCATCGTCACTTGTCATTTTCTAAGCAAGGCATGTTGGTCTTCCTTCATGCTAAATTATGCAAATACATGGGTCTGCATTTTGGGTTTCAAGTTAATTTTATGCCTTTTAGGGGCTCATGGATTAGAGGCGTGGTCTTTTAGATAGGTGTGTGATACGTGTAGTGACCTCTGCTAGCCATGAAGAATTCGGATTACATTCAATGTTGGAGTAACCTTGGATACCAATATTTGGAAGGGTACCTAGTTTGGCCAGGGTAGGCTTTGCTGCTCCCGTGAGAATTCCGGCAGTCCGTTTTTCAAGGCTCGATAACTCCAGTTTCTCACAGAGTTTGGTAGGTGACGCAACTCGGCAGCAACGCGAATCATGTAAGTAGGTCTCTTTTGGCAATCCCGGGTCTTTATTTCGTTAAGGGTTAATATCTTTAGATAGATAGATAGATACTTTATTAATCCCAATGGGAAATTCACAATTTTAAGGAACTGACTCACAACGTGATGTTGTGTTACCGATCCTGATTCCTGTCGGATTGATTCCCCAAAAAGAAAAACGAACAGGATCGTGAGGACACTGACTTGTTTGTTCAGTTGACCAACCAATCACGGCCCTGGGCCTTTTTAAAGGATAGTGGCTTCTTTAATCACCTGTTCGGGCACAACACCTGGCAAACGGTGAGCCACTCTACGCATGCTCCATTTCTGACAAGTTGGTTAAAAAAATCCTGACATTGAAACCCGTCAACCAATGGTCTTCAAATCTTTCCAGAGATAAAATCCAGGACATCGGCTCTAGAGGATTTGCAACCAGATTGGAGTTTCCTCGCTGATTTCAAAGGATTTGAGAAGCCGAGAGTGAGATATTCAACATGCCAAGGTCTTTTTTAGTGAAGAGTAAAAAAGCGCACAGTTACCATCAGCCCAGATCCATAGAAGATGATTATAACAACAGACTGGACCATATTTTAACTCACATATGCACAGGTAAAGAGAAACTAACGATCATTTCTGTCTTCTAATGTGAAAATGCGAGCATAATTGAGATTTAATTATTTGGCATGATTGTTTATTGCTAAAAATAACATTTAACCTGGTGTTGCTGTTTTTGTTAGATTTTTTTTTAATGATGTGTCCTTTAGTTTCTGATTTATTGTAAAATTGCCAATAACTATTTGGAAAACGCCTTTAAAACAAAAAACTGCAAACTCATTCTAAGGAATTCTGTTTGACATACATAAATGTTGTTACCTAAATGACCTAATTTGGTTTGTTTTGACAATCTGGATGCGCTTTGAAAAAGGTAAGAAGTAATATTTAGACTAAGGATATTGTGCAACATAATAATTGGACATGAAAACGTTGATGTCCGAGTTGAAAACGTACCATCATCTTAAAATTAAACGATGATTTTTTATGCATTACGTGCTGCGCTTTGGCATTTGTTTTCGTTTGAAACAACGAACTGTGTGCTATTAAGCCATAGAAAAGTACAGTAATCTGGTCTCCGATTTTTTTTCCTCAATACCAGCAGATGGTTTTTCCTGCTGTCTTTTCGAATTTATTCTCACATTTTCAAAAGAAAATCGTTTATTTAAAATTAAATCCGGACAAAAAATAACATACATGCGTTTGTATAAACGAATTGTTTTAATATATTTACTAGATATTGGGTTTACATAAAAATGTCGATTCAGATCGTTTTAATCCAGCAATTTCGATTTTTTTCTTCAATTTTATTACATACGATGTATTTTCGTTGAGAATGATTTTCATTTATTGATGCGTACAGAAAGTTGACGCTAAATACAAGCCGAGCCATGTACGTTAGTGCAATGTCCTTAAAGGGTTGCAGCTCTTTATGTCCGCAGTAACTATTTTTTTGTAGGGGGAGGTCTTTGTTTCTTTCAGAGTCATTTTGGTCCTTGTTTGTTTCAGAAGGTAGAATTCCCGAGGAAACGAGCTCTTCGTCGGAGACTCAAGAATCCGATTCCAAAGGACGATTTTCCCCAGAGTCCGGCCTCATTCAGAGGACAGAGCACACGTCCAAGTCGCCAAATAGCTGCGAGGGCAGTGTTTGTGACAGGTCCTCGGACTACGAAGACTACTGGAGACCGCCTTCCCCTTCAGCATCCCCAGGTACATTTATAGAAATGAGTAAAAAAAATAAAAATGGTGGGGCGTTTTAAAATTTTGAAATTGTCTGGTTAACTAAATCTTGGGCTTTTTAGTTTTTCCTTTTTACATTGCTACCCTGCTCAAGGTTTCCAGTTACTTGATCAAATGTTCTTTAAGCTGTGCACCTTTGTTTTTTTTACTAGCAAGTAGTGACAAGAATTGTCTAAATTTTCAGTGATAATTATTATTACATCCACACATGCAAAAGATATATAATATAATCGGGTAATGCAAGTATTAAACACAATGTCCTACTACTGTGTGTTAATAAGAACTGGGCAGCTAACAAATCAAAAGCAAAGAAAATTGGTTATTAAAGTTTGACAATGGGATAAAAACAATTGTTAAAGATAGCAGGGCTTAAACTATTAAGGCTATTGTGTGAACAGATTTAAAGTTGCTTATTTTAATGATTAAGTTGTTAAGGTTGTTGGTAATAATAATACAGTAAATATGTATTAATACTTTAGGAATGATATCCTGATGTTAATAGCAATAAGGAATAAACATAGTTATTATGACTACGTGAACTGTATTATGATGTACTAGTAGAGAAAATTAACTTCTGAAATAAACACAAAAAAATCACATAAGTATAAACTGTCAAATGCCATTGAAACCCATTATGCACTGTAAATGATGAGTTTAAATAGATAAGAATAAGAATAAAGTACAAAATTGTATTAATGCATACATAAACAATACATTACTACAAGTAGCAAAACAAACACAGCACTTACTATTAAGTAAATAATTGTTTTTTTTTATTTTACATTAATATTCTTTTTGGACCTTTTCTTGGAAACAATTGTATTAGTATACGTACAGTCTATAGCAGGAACCTATTGTCTTGTCATGCATCTTGAAAATACTGGCTATATATAAGCTATTAACAGTTCCACAAGAACATCTGAAATGCGTAAATTTTGTGTCCTAACTTTAGTGAAGTGACAATTATATTTAAGTCATTTATTTGGTGAGGTATTTTAGGGCAACACTGAAAGCACCATATTAAATTTCAACTGCATGCATTGTTTCTCTGCAGAGTCCGAGAAGTCTCTGTCTCCATCTGTGGATGAAAGCCATCCCTTTGCCATCCCTTACCGACCATACACGTGGAACAGTTACCCTGGGTCAGAGTTGAGGCATTTGGTGCAGCAGGGATTTCACAGAACCTCTTCAGTAGACCGGGGTTTGGCAATGGGGATGTACCCTGAAAGGGGACCTGACCCCACCCTGTTTGTCGACAGGGGTTCCTCAATAGGACTTTACAATGACTACAGCTCTGCAGGCAACCTCTTTGACCACAGCACTTCTGCAGCCATTTATACAGATTCCCATGGTCACAACATCCATGATAAAGTACCAGAAATCAAGGAGGAATCTGAGCTTCTCTGCACACGCCTGCTGTTCAATAATGGCTCCTACAAGTGCATTAAGTGCAGCAAGGTATTTGTTACAAATTTATTCTAAGGAATAAAACAAATTGCTTATTTTTATCTGTGAGCAGAGGATATCAAAAAATGGATTGTGTGTAACTTTATAGTAGCCATTATTTTTAAAGTCGAGCTTAATTAGGATGATGATACATGGAAGCATCAATTGTTCATTTTATTTTGTAGGTGTTTTCAACACCTCATGGCTTAGAGGTGCATGTGAGAAGATCCCACAGTGGCACAAGACCTTTTGCCTGTGAAATCTGTGGCAAGACCTTTGGCCATGCAGTGAGCCTGGAGCAGCATAAAGCAGTCCATTCTCAGGTAAACACCGATTTAGACTTTTCCAGTGCAAGAGGTTCAGCCATCCATTCATTCATTACTACACTACCAGTGGTGTACTTCATTCTAAATACAGACTCTCAGAGAAAGCTCTGCCTGTCCCTTGATATTAAATCATACCCGTTTTGGTACATTTAATTGTGGCCAAAATGCATTTTTTTTTTAAGACCTAATTAGTCTGTGCATCCAATTATGAACTTCAACCAATTTCAGAGCCAAGCAAGGCCAGAGCCTATTCTGAAAGCAAGAACCAACACTGAAGGTATATGCCAGTCCACTGTGAGGCGCCCTGACTGACGTTGAATCTGAATAAATGCATAGCAACGTATGGAGATGCTGCACATCCGCAATGATGAAAAAATGTAAACACAGCGTAGCCAAGCAGTTGTTTTTTTTCATCCTGCACAGACTATTGATCTTGTTGTTCTATTCTGACACGACAAAAGCTCAAGTCAAGTGACTTGCTCATAGTTACACAGTGAGGCAGCCATTGGTTGTGAATCTGTGGTTTCCAATCTCACTTTTCAGCTACCAAAACGCATTTCCTGTTGAAGTGTTTAAAATCAAGCACAGAAATAATCAATTTTTAATTTGTTATATTTAAACAGATCATTTTTGTACCGTGAAACTATATGCATGTACGTTATGAATTGCGAATCAGTTTTACTGTTGAAATATTTACAGTAGAATTGATAAGATTGTGTGTTTCAGTTTGTTGTAACTTCAACTCAAGTCTTCAATGTCAAACTTTGCTAGCAACTAAGCAGATGAGCTGAAAAGCTGCAAGGTTTGTAGGTTTAGTCGAGACCACTTGGCTTCCACTACTCCAGCTGTAGTAATATGCACATAACTTCAATTTGTAAGTTGCACAGTACCACAAACATCAAAATTACTAAGGAGTATCTGTAAGAACAGACTTTTGTTATTTATTCTTATATCAATATTTACTTTTCTTTTTTAGGAGAGAAGTTTTGATTGCAAAATATGCAGTAAAAGTTTTAAACGTTCCTCCACCTTGTCCACTCATTTGTTAATTCACTCTGACACTCGCCCCTATCCGTGCCAGTACTGTGGCAAACGATTTCATCAGAAGTCAGATATGAAGAAGCACACTTTCATCCATACAGGTAAGGCCAATTTCAAAGCAGTATTTATTAACTGAGCATGTTCTTTCTATCCTCTTTAAATACATGTACCGCTTTAGTAATATCTTAATGACAAAGAAACATTTGTCAGTTTTTATAAACTTAAAAAAAGGTAACTGTTTACATGGTGACAATTACTTTTATCAACTGAAAATTTTACACCTAAACTGTGTGTGTACTTGTGCCTTGGGATAAACTGCTTCAGCTGGGCTTGGAAAAAAAAAAAAAAAAAAAAGGAATAAAACCTGGTGCTGAGAACAAGATGATCATTTTGGAGGGGCATGTCGGTTTTAAGTGCCACTGCCTTACAGTTCCAGAGCTGTGGGTTCACATCCAGTGTGGATTTTGCCCTGGGCAAATATATAATGAAATTATAAAAAAGTAAAAATAAAGTATGATAATTGAGTATTCATATTTTTAATGCTAAATTAAATGTGTACTTTGAACAGCTTTAGTTCATAATTTTGATAAGAATGTTTTTTCTACTTGAATTTTAACAGAATCCTTCCTTTTTCTGTAGGTGAAAAACCTCACAAGTGTCAAGTGTGTGGGAAAGCCTTCAGCCAAAGTTCCAATCTCATCACCCACAGCCGTAAACATACAGGATTTAAGCCTTTTGGGTGTGACCTCTGTGGAAAAGGCTTCCAACGAAAAGTGGACTTGAGAAGACATAAGGAAACACAACATGGCCTAAAATAATAGGGTGGGCACTGTTATCTGAAGACAGTTTACACCACGACAAAATGGGACAGTCCTTGGTAAACACTAAGAGGATTACTGTGCTCTCGCTAAAAACAATCATCTCCTCCTGAAGTGAGTGGAATCCTCATTGACCGAAGAGTGTATTGAATGCACTACATATAGCTCAAATTGTGCTTGGAAATGAGATTACTTTTGTAAATATATAAAAGTTAAAAAAAGATTTTCCATACAAAGCTGCAAGTTACTTTAAAAATGCTACATATACAGTTAACTTTGAAATAGATTTTTTCCATTATAAAATACATAAAAAAAATTTATTGGCCTATTTTTGTGTTTTATTTGAATTTGTTTGTGTGTTACTATATTTCCTAATATATTTATTAATTGCATATCGTTTTAAATAAATAATTTTAAATTTACCTTGTTTATTTGGTCTTTGTACCTTTTGTAGAACCGGGACTGCCCAGGTGTTAACCAACAGTTAGAATTACTGATGCCATACGCTTACATTTATGAACAGAATTAAACTACACGCCATAATCGGCTCAAAGTCCATTTCAGATACTCCTTCAGTTAGGAAAACAGCCTGAAATTCTGTCATTTAGATTCAGAGTCTTAACTAGGTGTAATTTTAGATATGCCTGAATCTGAGCTTATTCCCTGTTTAAAAAAAAAAAAAGTCAATCGTAGGGGTAATTAGCAAAAGTATATAAAAAATACATTATGCAGATTCCATGTCCTCTTATTTGCCGATGCCCTTTGTTTGACTGGGTAACAGAAGACTGGGTAAGAAGAGATGCGCAGCTCACCTTTGTTTCACTCGGTAAATTTTTAATGGCACCTCCAGCTAGCCATTTGGTAAGGCTCAGTCTAGAATGCTCAGAAGCGCAATAAACTGAGCTTCGGCGCTGAAAGACAAGCCTTTCAAATGGATAGTTGAAGACTAGCCGTCGGCCACCTCAGGGATGATTAGATTACGTACTGTGCCTTGGTTCGAGGCTTTGGAAAAAGGAGGACAACCTGTCCCACAAACCAGGGGGCTGTATGTGGCCCAGGAGCTTTTAGGGACTCCACGGCTACTCGGATGAGCACAGCTCAGAGTACACGAATGCCAGCTGAGAGAGCGCACGTTCGCCACGCCCAGTTCCTCTAAATCACTCCTTTGGCTAACGTTGCAAGACCTCCGCACGCGACACATCTGCTGCAAACCAAATATTTTCAGTCTACTGCTTTGCTAAATAAATATTGAACCAATGAACTGCGGCTATTAAGTGAAGAGTGCAAACTGCATAGCATTCATTTTCCCCTTGTTAATTAGATTACACTGAATTAAAAGGTGACCTCAAAATCTAAGGGTTGAACTTGTTTTGACACCAAAGGCGCTACAAAGCGATTGTTTAGACCGAAGAGCGCGGAAGTAAGTAAAAACCATAATGTTAAAACCCAGTATTTCACTAATTTAAGACTGAAATAAGCTTATTTGTAACAGAATAATTTCAACCAATATTTACACGTTAAACCTTTGTGAAGTTTCTCGCCTGGACTTTTTATCACTGCCCACTCTCGGTCTCTGATCTATAGTAAACAATGTAGTAGTTCTCGTATACTTGCATGACGCAGAAAACGATGCAACTAGCACATTAAAAATAAGTTCCTTTTTTTATTTGCCAATCATCCATCTGCCCATTGTAGGTATCCACCTATCCAAAAAGTAGGCATTTTATGTAGAAACTTTTAATCATGTTTGGGAAATCGCTTGAATAAACACTGTAATAACCTCATAAAACAGCAAATGTATGTAGTATATTTTAGTCAGTATTACTATTAATACAATAAAATTACCCAGGCGGTGTTATTCGTTTTAGAATAACCGTTCCTGTTAATAGCTCTCTCGTGGTTCTGAAAATGGTAGTGAGACTTATAAATTGAGACATTTCTCTTCTTCGATTGCTAATTCATTATCGTAGCATAGTATAAATCCACAAAGCGACTTTTTAATACCTAATTGTATAAATGGCTTAAAACATAATGCGGCACAGAAAATAATTAGAAAAACACTTGTGAAGCGCTAAATGACTGTTTATATGTTCATGTTTTCTTTAAAATGGCTTACATTTTGATTTGGCCAGACGATATATTGTTTATAAGCAGCCATACTGATCTGCGTACTTTGATCTTTAACTGTAACCTGGTCTAGAAAACACTTTTACCCGACAGAATAATATTTGCTGAAGCTCGGCGCTTGGTCGACTTTCCGTCCCGCTTACGGTTCCTACATGACGCGAAATGGAAAGGACAACCGTCGCATCTAGTATATACACACTTTTAATAAAACTGAACAATCTATTTATGTGATTTATTTGTATTTTTATGTACACTTTGTATTTTAACCGTATTAAATCAAGTACAAATTAAAGAAATCTCGTACTCTT
The DNA here is from genome assembly GCF_900747795.2 of Erpetoichthys calabaricus. Lineage (NCBI taxonomy): Eukaryota > Metazoa > Chordata > Cladistia > Polypteriformes > Polypteridae > Erpetoichthys > Erpetoichthys calabaricus. The sequence continues at coordinate 74,969,375 of NC_041403.2, read as the reverse complement.
CACTTCCTAGTTTCCACATCCTCCGTTATTTAAAAATTTAAATCAATATAGTTATGTCATTTTTACTAACATTTTGATTTAAAAGCACTACATCCATGTCAATCCGAATTGCTCAACAGTAAAGTACAACAGCAGGGAGTCCAAAGAGGCGTTAAATGAGGGTCACGAAGTAAGGATTCTCCTTCTAGTTTACATATCAGGAGCACCGCCCTTGTTGCGGGAGGACAGATTGGGATCGAGAGGCTGCAGGGTGGGGCGTCTCACAAGTGGGCGAATTCCGAGGTATTCCACTGCTTTCTTTACCGTAAGATAATGAATGTGTTTATTTACCAGCTAACCTGCCATGTCACGAAGTATAAACGACACGAGGCTGCTTCTCAGGGCGCAGGTCGGTTATCAGAGACGAACATGCAAATAGGTTCTTAACTTCAATCAGATGACGTCTAACAAACACTGAAACTGCCTGCCCCAGAACTTATCCTCAAGTCGTTGACACGAGTCAACATCGATTTTGCAACACTTCCAACACTAACACGCGTGATGGGAGATAAAGTATTTGGGACGGCTGGAATGAGCTACAGGAACATAATCAATGCCGCCCCTGTGTGTTAATAATTGAGGTGCGCTATATCCGATTTCCACTGTTTTCAAGTGATTTTCCTCCGTTTTAGTTAGCCAATAAAAGGTTGTCATTTTGCTTGGCTTTTCTCTACATTCATAATGGCTAACACGGTACAACACCCTAGTACTCCGTTAACTCCAAAATTTGTGTGCTTAGACTAGTGGGCCAAAGTCTGTTCAACATGTGCAAGGACCTATTATTATGCAGCTACTATGAAATCAAATTTCTAGAAACTTTTGTTTTCTTTATCAAATGCTATTTATTCTTGGACATGAAGTGATGATGACATAGATCTTCTTCACTTTTCTGCAGTGTTTGTCCTGTTTATTGCTTTTCAGAGCTGACCAGACCAAACGTGAAAAGACTGACAAAAAAACACACTTCATCCATTTTTCAGACTTGCTTCTATGTGTTTATAAGGCTGTGGCAGGCCAGTCTATCATAGCATGGGTGTACGACAGCAACACAGTACAGATTTGGCACCAGAGATATGCAAATTCCCATAAAGGGAATCTTTAAATATAATGGGAACCATATTTCCAAATTATAACAAATTTATTAGAGTATATGCCTTTATGACCAAAAGGCTGTACAAAGGGAAGTCACCTTTGACTGTTACAGTGGAACAGAACAGTTGTTCCCAAGTTCAGTCGTGCTGCTGGTTTTTATTCCAGTGAAGTTTAAAATCAGTGATTCATTCTTATTCTTAATTAGATAGATAGATAGATACTTTATTAATCCCAAGGGGAAATTCACTGTAAATTCATTGTTTAGTTATCTGGCATTAGTTCTCTATTTCTAAGAAATTTTGAAACATTTGTATTATTGTCATAGTTTTAAATAATTTCCTATACTATTTCCTTTTCAAAAATTACCCATTTCTGTGACATTTGTTTCTTTAATTGCATCCAAATTATGTTAATTAGTGAAGGGCAATGCAGACAATAGGAGGGCAAATGGGAAGCAATTACTTAAGTATTACATTTGCTTTTATGCTCAACTGTAAGAAATATGAGCAGAAGAGACGATACAGTACTGAAGTAATTGCTTTGTTTTTATCATTCATTGTTGCAACCTTTGGAACAATTAGGTGAGCAAGTGTAAATTAAAAAGAACAAGGTATAATAAATGCAGGTACTGTATTTAAAGCTATGACAGCAATACAAGTATACAAGTGGCACTGACCAGAAAGCAGGAGACAGAACTGGAGGTAGCAGAGTTAAAGATGCTAAGATTTGCATTGGGTTTGACAAGGATGGACAAGATTAGAAATGAGGACATTAGAGGATCAGCTCAAGTTGGACGGTTGGGAGACAAAGTCAGAGAGACGAGATTGCGTTGGTTTGGACATGTGCAGAGGAGAGATGCTGGGTATATTGGGAGAAGGATGTTGAAGATAGAGCTGCCAGGAAAGAGGAAAAGAGGAAGGCCTAAGAGAAGGTTTATGGATGTGGTGAGAAAGGACGTGCAGGTGATGGTGAAACAGAACAAGATACAGAAGACAGGACAATATGAAAGAAGATGATCTGCTGTGGCGACCCCTAACTGGAGCAGCTGAAAGACGAAGGTATGACGTTAATCTGCATCCAGCCATGCATGTAGGCCCTCCAACCTGCAGAGAAAAACCTGGGGGTTGGTGGCAGAATTGGCCCTCCAGCCACCACAAAAAAACTCACATTGGTTCCATTCCATCTGAACTAAAGTGGTGCTGAGGTGTCACCCATCGCATGGCTGCACTCGGGACCTAACCTGAGATCCTGAGTTGGTTTGTCATGTGGTGGGTACGGCAATGTGCTGTATCAGCGCGTGCTCCTAAGCTCTTCTAACTGGTATGAGAACACCCGCACATACTGTATAGCATACCGTTAATGCGTCTTGATGTCTAGTTATGTAAGTTTTCAAATTTTTTGGTGTTTCCCCCGTTTCCTGGCCTTCTAGAGTCTAAAACCACCTCATTTTTGGACCTTATTTTGTGCAGGAAATTACACCCTTATGGTAATGAGTAAACCAGTAAGTATTTTCAGTAAAAATAAATCAGAAGGATTTGAAGTTGTGCATGCCAATCAACTGATTCCAGTGCCACCTAACAGTGATATAAAGGGTCAAAGTTACTCTTTTTCACCAAACTTGTAATAAATGGGGCTTGGTATTGTATTAATTAATTTAATAATTAATTTAATTAATTGATTGTATTAATTAATTGTGAATTTCCCCTTGGGATTAATAAAGTATCTATCTATTGTTTAATGCTATTTTGAGGGTGCTGATCACAAATATGACACTATTTTTGATATTTCATTCTTTACCAGTGGTCCTAGCTCTCTAAGAGTCACTCCCAGAGGGTTAAAAATGACAAATTTCAAATATAAGAATGTGGGGTATTGTTTTAGACTATTTCAAGGTCAGTGATTAATAATATAATATTATTTTTGACATTTTTCCTTTACTAGGGAGACATCAGTTCTCTTATGGACAGGGAAAAATGACAGCTTTCTATTACAATCAAGAATATGTACTCATTAAACATTTCAATTGAAGCACATATTTTAATATTTCAAATATCTGACACAACTATTCTTGCTTATTACATTTCTTATGGACACCTTGAATTTGGGTGGCTTATGCTAATTCAGACTTTTTAATGTTTGGCCTATAGCACAACTTGTCATTCTGAAGTGCTTTGAGAGGTTAGTTTTGGGCCACTTGAAAGCCAGGACCTTCCACATCACACAACCCTCTCCAGCACCATTCCACTGATGCCATCTCATTTATTCTTTATCTGACCTGGTCCCATCTGGAGAAAAGAGACACTTCGGCTAGAATACCTCTCATTGGCTTCAATTCAGCTTTCAACACCATCTGTAGCTCATAGGGAACTTGTCTTTGCTAGGCTACAACATTTTCCTATTAAACTGTATTCAGGACCTCCGGACAGAAAGACACCAGACAGTCTGCGTCGGAAACACCATCTCCAGCACCATCACGCTAAGCTAAACCAAAAATGAGGCATCAGTGTATTCGCAGCTGCCTTCCATCTTCCGCTCCCCACTCCTGACACAACAGGCTTTCCGAGGTGACGCCATTGTTTTGCCAGTATGTCATTTACATTTACGGCTTATGTAACACCATTTTTTTGGAGAGGGCATTCTCATGGCACGCATGGCGTGCACTTTTGGAACGGTGCGAAAACGATACTTTGGAATTGTCCTTAACGATATATGAGGTTTGGTTCCTAAAACATACGAGAAAATAAGAAGGCAACCATCACTGAACATTAATCACAAAAACATTCCTTCAACATGGGGCTTACTTGTTGTTTTACCACGCCATCCCTTGGTGGTGAAGCACCTGCACTTACGCCCAGTCTCGCGTGCGCCGCCTTAAAACGCGGGTTGTTTGGCGGGTTGGGCGCATGCGCCTCACTTATACTCTTTTTTTTTTAACTGCCGCCGACAGTGACGGGTTTAGTTCAGTACGTGAAATTGATTATACCCGGTGGAACGGAACGTGTTTTGCTTTTATACATTATAATTTTTCTTAAGACCAAAAGTGAAATAAGAAAAGGCGACACTCACTGAAACAGATTTTTGGGGCAATGACCAAAGGAAAACCCTCCGAATAGCAAGCTTTGGGAAAAATGTTTCTGTGTTCCGCATAAGAGACGTGCTTTTAGCCGTGGTACGAGGTGGCACGAGATTTATATGTATGGCAAGCGAAAGCCGAAGTAAGATAAATGTTTAAAGTGTTTTTAGGACGTTCTGAAATGAATTTAAACATGTAGTGGCTTCAGCTGCCAATTTCAAGATAATGTTAAATGCATCCTTAAACACTAAGTACACATCCTTAAACACTAAGTACTTTTAAAGTTGCTCAAGTACATCTGCTGAAGTAACTTCCCGTTATTTTTGAGGTTTCCAGTGCATACCAGGATATCCTGAAATCATTCTCTGCACATTTTGAGATTTCTAAGATAAATTTCAGGTTATCTTGAAACAACTGTTTGTAAATATTCCAGTTTTCAGTACGATTAAGTGTCATTTTAAGATATTTTGCTTAAACTACTCCAAATTGTGTTTCTGATATCAAAAAGCTTATTTTTGAGAAATCTTAGTATGGTCTGAAACTTATTTCAAAATATCTTATAATGTGATCAACACATCACTAAAAATTTATTGAAAGTCATTTGAGATATCTTCACCTTTACTCACATTTGAAACATCTAAAATTAATTTTCAGAAATTTCAATTGTATTTTCAGTTTTTAAATGTCTAAAGTGGATTTCAAGATATCTCTAAAAGGCTTCCTCTTTATTTTAAGATATCTGAAATAAATTTTGACATACCTTAACATACAGTCAGTAGCATAACATTGTTACATAAAGGGTCGCAGGGGGCTTAAGCCTGTTCTAGCAGGAGTGGGTGTAATGCAGGAATTAGTGCTGGGCAGAGTGCCAGTTCATCGGAGAGCCATTTCATGCACACACCCACACTGGCACAAACCTTTAGCATCAACTGTTAAACTAACCTACATATCTATAGAGATATTTAAGTTGTCTACTTTTTTAAAAGGTGCACAGTATGGAAATCCATCAAAGATCATCAATCTAAGATATCTTGAAATTACTTTTCAGATATGTTAAAATTGGAAGAAAATAATTTAAAAAATAGCAAACAGTATTTGTGCTATCCTAACTTGCAATGCATTTATGGTATCTGAAAATAGATTGTAGGATCATAAACTGGAGAGGAACGTATTAGACGATATCTTGAAATGGAACTGTTTCACAAGAGGTAATATATCTGAAACTTGTGTTAAAGAGTATACGATTTTATTTACAAATTACACTTTTATGTATACTGGGCATCACCTCTTGTGACATGTTTTGTCTTTCTGAAATAGTGTTCATGCACAAACGTGTCACCAAATGATATAATTTGGCAAGAAAAGTGTTTTGTTGTTTTAAGCTGGTAAATAGATAGATATATACTTTATTAATCCCAAGGGAAAATTCACATACTCCAGCAGCAGCATACTAATAAAGAAAATATTAAAGAGTGATAACAATGCAGGTATACAGACAGACAATAACTTTGAATAATATTAACGTTTACCCCCCCCGGGTGGGAATGAAGAGTCGCATAGTGTTGGGGAGGAACGATCTTCTCAGTCTGTCAGTGGAGCAGGACAGTGACAGCAGTCTGCTGCTGAAGCTGCTCCTCTGTCTGGAGATGATACTGTTCAGTGGATGCAGTGGACTCTCCATGATTGACAGGAGTCTGCTGAGTGCCCATCGCTCTGCCACAGATGTCAAACTATCCAGCTCCATGCCTACAATTGAGCCTGCTTTCCCCACCAGTTTGTCCAGGTGTGAGGCGTCCCTCTTCTTTATGCTGCCTCCCCAGCACACCACCGCATAGAAGAGGGGGCTTGCCACAACCGTCTGATAGAACATCTGTAGCATCTTATTGCAGATGTTGAAGGACGCTAGCCTTCTAAGGAAGTATAGCCGGGTCTGTCCTTTCTTACACAGAGCATCAGTATTGGCAGTCCAGTCCAATTTATCATCCAGCTGCACCCTCTGCACACAGTCACCTGAAATGATCACGGGGTCCAGGAGGGGTCTGGTCCTCCTAAAATCCACCACCAGCTCCTTGGTTTTGCTGTTGTTCAGGTGTAGGTGGTTTGAGTCGCACCATTTAACAAAGTCCTTGATTAGGTTCCTATACTCCTCCTCCTTAGTGCCTTAGGGACAGTCGTGGACAGATGGATGGATGAGCATAACCAACTCTAACCATACAGGGTGACTTAGTTTAATGTCTGTAAAATAAGAGATGTTAAAAGATTTAATGAGAACAATTCAATAACTGACTCTCATTACACCCTGGGCAACTATCAGGGAGGTGTCTGGTTAAGAGCTGTTGAAGAGACAAAATACTACACTCTACCACAGATGACAAGTAATGTACTATACATTAAAAACTATAAACAATAGAACTCATGTCAGGGGTGCTCTTCACATTGCAGCATAATTTGTCAGTGTTACATATCACTCAAGGACTGGTGTTTTGTGCAGCACTGGTTTCTGCCTTCTACCCAATGATACAACGATACACTCAGGCTTCTTGTCACCCAGAGCTGATTAGGAATTAAATACAAAACAAGTACAAATATCATAAAACTGAATTAAACATGCAAAAAGGGGCCAATAGGTATAATGCACAAGAGTTTGTCACTTAGTTCCTTTATGTACATGAAGCTGTTAACTGAGGGATGTAAAAGGGAATTGAATGGAACTGAAGCGAGAAAATAAGGCACATCAATTTTTGTTTTACATCGCAGCCTTTATATCAAGTCCCATTTAAAGGTGTTTTTTCCAAAATGAAGAAGAATACAAAAACAACACAAGATAAAGTAGATTATTGATCAAAGTCAATGTAAAACTCTGGACAAAGCTTATAAATGCCCTGACCTCAATTCAGAACATCAAACAATCAAATGAATGCATATAGAGAAGGCAAATTGACAGAGTGGCAAAAACAAAACAAAGAACCTCTGTGAAGTCATTAGTATCACGGGAAACGCTTACCAGTTTTAAACACTGGACATGTGAGATGTGTCTGAGTGTGGACTGAGGTGGAATAGCACCATACCCATAACTGGGTTTGCCTTGCACATGACGTTACTGGGATAGGCTCTGGTCCCTGTGATACTGGACTGGATTAAGCACATATTTTCATAGACAGACTGAAGGAAGTACTTTGATAGTAAATCCTTAGTAAACGAGAGAAATGCTGTTTTCAAGAGCAATTTGAATATTTTACCTTGTGAAGACCTACTTAGGGAGAATACACAGAGAAAGAAGTAGCCCCAAAAGTGAACTCATTTTTGAACCATGATGAACTGGGCCCCTTGGGGTTGGAAAATCAAAGGTGTTTATCAAGGATACATTCAGTAAACTCTTCTCATGATTATTCTGGACTGGGTGTTGAAATTGGCAGTACTGTACTTCTACCTGGTAGCCAAGTTGTGAAGATTGTGATTCAATATAAGTGAGCACATCAGTGAAGCTGAGGAATTTGGTCAGAGCCACGTCACTGAGAGAGCAGTAGTAGGACTCAAAATCTAAGCCTTTAAAATAAAAAACATCCTTCATTGTCCACCAGTATTGTCCTTTGAAATAGTGCCAAAGATACCAAAAAAGGTTGTGCTATTAACTAGAGACCCTGAGTTCAAGTCCTGCTACTTTCTTTAGAATGGATGAACAGCAGAGAGGAAGGCTTTTGCCCTGAGCAGAGACAGTACTAGCTGTATTTGTTCCGAGTTAGGATTTGGGCAGCATCACTTTACCTATTAGGTGGCTGTCACTGAACAATACAGTTTAGAGTTCTGATAAGAGGAAACAGGAGACGTTTTGTAACTTGACTAACAGCAAATTAAGGAAAGGAAAAGAGAGGAAAGGTGGGTCAGGCCCTGCAACATTAAATTGAACCTCACAGAGGAGCTCAATTGGTGTCCTGCCTGAACTTGTACCTGAGGGTAGGGTCTCTAAATATGTTTAATTAAAGAGATTTCAACATCTCAGTCAAACAGCATTTATTGCATCACTGAAGGTACCAGGATGTTTAGTCTGCCCTTCTGCTCTATCTTGGATTAAATGGGTTCACGAAAATGACAAAGGGATATTCTATAAGCAAAAGCAATCTCTGTAGAACACTTGCAACAATCTAGGTAGGGTCTGAAAGTATCAGCACATCACTGCCCATGAGGTAGAGGCTATCTTCCACATGTACAGATCTCAGTCTTAGCATAAAATGATACCTGTTTCCAATAGACAATCAGGGTGCTAGTGATGTTCTCTACCACAGAGATAAAATGAGCATTTTATTTTCATAGTGAAGGTCTGTTTGCCTTTACTAAAAAGTACACAAAACACGCCAGTGTGCTGAGCAAGCGTATGAGTGGCTTCTTCCCATTCTTACAACAAATAATGTCAGTAACATACTTAATGCACTTCTGTAAACACCTTTTCACCCTTCTCTATGCTGGTTGGCCCTTAAAGGGTGAGCTGACTTAGTGGATGGCACTAGAAGCCTACAAAGGCTCATAAAGAAAAAAATTAACTATGAGTCACAACTACTGGGACAACAGGAGCCAAGGGCACATTGGTCACTGGTATGTGGCCAATCATTATTAAGAAGCTACTTTTATTTTTCAGACAAAATTATAATCCATCCATCCATCCATCCATCCATTTTCCAACCCGCTGAATCCGAACACAGGGTCACGGGGGTCTGCTGGAGCCAATCCCAGCCAACACAGGGCACAAGGCACTTAACCAATCCTGGGCAGGGTGCCAACCCACCGCAGGACACACACAAACACACCCACACACCAAGCACACACTAGGGCCAATTTAGAATCACCAATCCACCTAACCTGCATGTCTTTGGACTGTGGGAGGAAACCGGAGCGCCCGGAGGAAACCCATGCAGACACGGGGAGAACATGCAAACTCCACGCAGGGAGGACCCGGGAAGCGAACCCGGGTCTCCTAACTGCGAGGCAGCAGTGCTACCACTGCGCCACCATGCCGCCCCCAAAATTATAATAAAGACTGAAAACAATTTTTGAAAATGCAGAGCCTGAATATCTGATGAACTGGTATGGTCCAAAATAATTTGCTTCTAATGAAAAAAATCAGTTAGAACAAAAGCCTGAAGTCATAATGACCTTAGTAGAATGTTGTGAGTCATCAGTGTACATCTGGGGAGGTGGCTTTGTGTGTGTTGGGGGTGTCCAGCATTTATCACTGTTTCGGTCAAAGGACACAGGCAACAAGGACAGAGTAACTCTGGCAGATTCTAGAAAGCTGCTTCTCATCTGTAAGTCATACTGAGGCACCCACTAAATTATGAAATACAGACCAGGAGCACCAAGTGTTGTGAATTTCCCATTGGGATTAATAAAGTATCTATCTATCTATCTATCTATCTATCTACTGAAAATATTATTCAGTTTTTGATGTGTAAAGCGTGTTCCACATAGGTAAATGGATTTCCACAGTGAATAAGACACTCCAACATCAACAGGAGTAATGCAGAATAGACTGTATGATTAACTTCACGGCCTTTGTAATTTTTCACCCATCCATCCATCCATCCATCCATTTTCCAACCCGCTGAATCCGAACACAGGGTCACGGGGGTCTGCTGGAGCCAATCCCAGCCAACACAGGGCACAAGGCAGGAAACAATCCCGGGCAGGGTGCCAACCCACCGCAGAATTTTTCACCTATCAACTGAAATATTATACTTTTTTTTTTTTTTTTTTTTTTTTTTTTTTTTTACACATAATCAGATACATTTAGAAAGTGTTTACTGACAATCAAGCCCAAAGCTAAAAAACCTTCTACAAGGTGCCAAGCTAAGAGCTCTCAGAATGGAACAGGTGGTATATACACAAGACTGAACGAAATCCCTCAAGGCACAATTTGGTGATTTTTTTTGTTACATTAGACTTGTTTCCAATACGAGGATTTTTCTGCCCTCACAACTGGAACACACTGTACAGCTCACTGTACAGAGTGATTTTCACATATTATTTACTATTTTATTTCACCTCCTGCACTTTATTAGTCAACTGCTTCTGTCTGATAAAATGCACAGCAATCTGTGTATTTTATCATTGTTTAATTTAAATCCTAATCCATTTTGCAAATGTTCTTTTTTCTGAAAATTTCAAAAATGTAACTCTTTTATACATGACTATACAATTATCACTTTATCACCTTATCACCTAAGGGCTTTCAAGCTTTGTAAATTAAAGGCCCTTTTTCACAATTTATTAATCATACTTTTACCAAGACAGTAACAGCCATACATGTCTACTTACAGGAACTACACCAAAGTAAATCTGTCCCTCATGACATGCATTCAGTGCCAGAGTATTGTTTGCTCACATTAATTAGTTGCCGCAAAACCCTTCATGTTGTACAAGTTAACCTTAAAAAGGTTCCTTAAAAACACTTAGCAATTAACAAAGCATGAAGAGGAGATACTAGAGAATTGTCTAAGAGGTGGCTTAATTGATGGTACATGATATGATAAGGGGGCTACTTTTTACTTTCTTTTTAAATTAATGCAATTTGCGGCAAATGAGTTTTGATTTAGTATTTTGTTAAAAGTATACATTTAAAGTAATTAACATTAGTGTTTGAGAAAAGAATACACATTTAATAGACAATACTACTCACGTAACATTTTATGATAAAAAAAAATTATGTTGTTAGATAGATAGATACTTTATTAATCCCAATGGGAAATTCACAGGATTTCTAAAAAATTTGCTTTATCAGCTCAGGCTTTGGAGGACCACTGCCTTTAAGATTTGGAAACTGATGGACTGTGAGGGTAGAAATAAAAGTTTCTATGTAACTAATTTACCCACAATCTTGATTTCTGTTACATTTGAATCAACATCAAGTTTGGCATTGGGAGCACAGTCTTTACTCAAATCAGCACCGACGTTCTCCCATTTGACATATGTCAGAACATTAAAGAACTCTTTAATTTCACTGTGATTAATTTTTACTGAAGCATACCCATTGATCTACCTATTGTAACAGTCTATGTATGTAATTCAGACCTACTGCATGTTCTTGGGATGAACAAACCAAAAAAAAATCAATGATACAAAACTACAGTATTATAAAGTTGAGGGTAGAACTAGTGTGAAAAAAAGCACAAAGGTAAAAGATTAAATGCTGAAACACCATTTTAAAATGTCATTTGCTCTTCAGCACTGTTCTGAAAAGTAGAACAGAAGGAGGTTCTTGGACAAGTTTATATCAGACTGAAGCAACACAGGCGGGAAGTTTCAAACTAACAGAATGTTCTTTGCACTATACTCACTTGTAAGGGCTTTAAACAACTATAATTTCTGGTATTTCTTTTGAGGGAGATGGAGCTGACACTTGATTTAATGTCCAAATTTGTGTAACTACTCTCACCACTGCTGGTCATTATAGAGCTAAGTCGGACTGGATTTTTTCTATGGATAGAGCAGAAGTCTTGGCTTAAAAGCCATTTCCCAAGACTCATAATGCCAGCTAAAAAGCCTTGTAAGACGATCAATTCCAGACCAAGTTATAGTGTAACATCATATTCTACAGCAGGTAGACTCAAGTATGGAGCTGAAGGTCAGCAGTAGTTGCAGGTTTTGTTCCAACTAGTTTTCTAATTCCAGATCATGAAAGTTGGTATTTAATTATATGGCTCGTTAGTGCTTATATTCTTCCTAGACAAAAATTGCATATTATTTGTTCTCTTAAAACTCAGTCCATATGTTCTGTGGTCCTTCCTTCTCTCTCATTTATTTCAAAGCATTGAATTAAAACAGATACTTCATGATGCACGTACACAGGTTTAAATGGAGACATGTTAAGTGGAAGGCTGGAGGTTCTTTTGTCATTTGCACCCTGTTATTAATTGATGGCTGGTTAAGAAAACAGGCAAACATTAAAACCTAATTACTTTAGTTTAAAACTAAAGTAGGGTTCTGAATTTTAACAAGCCATTTTTATAAAACTAACCGCATAAAAATATTGCTTTATTAGTAAATAAATGGATTCTAATACGCAAACTAGTTCAAACAAAAACCTGTAGCCACTGCGGACCCCTATGGCCATCCTAGAAGTACCAGCCAGACTCCCAAGTTTGAATAAAAAGTCATAATTCAACAAGAGGCAACTGTGATGGACAGAACTTTGTACCAATTGTTAACAAAAATGATGGGCTCACATGCGCACAAGAAAACAATGGCAAGACATCCAATCATTCCTTTAAAAGCCTCATTTACACCCTAACTCAGTGATTCCTCCATTAAGCTCACTGCTTGGTCAGGCCTTAACTTCTGCTCTACAGAGCAGGGAACCAGTAGCTTAGGGTATAGCCATAACAAAGGCAACAGCAATCCGTTCTACTTCAAAGTGTTACCAGTGCTGGACTGAAAAAAATGGAAGACTATCTGTAAAGAGGACTTGGACGAGTGTTTGCCATTAGTACAAACCTTGCCAAGGACATTAGTGACTGAGTAGAGGAAGACTGTAAACATAAAGCCAAGTGTTTGCATTGCTAATGATAGAGGCTGACTGATCACCAGCTGACCCTACTAGGCATAACTTTGTTAGCAACAAGAGGACTCAGACAACGTGTTTCAACATCATGGAGAAACCGCAGTTCTGCTTGTAACCAGAAGGCAAAGAAGGAGACAAATCCCTGAAACAAAGGTGCTGCAAATTATTCCCTCTGTCTGGAGAAAGCCAAGCAGGAAAGGAGCAAAGCCTTGCTTTTGTCAGACCATAAGCACACCCACTTTGATTCTGAGAACTATTAATTGGAACTTGATAGTTAGGACAGAGTCAGCTCATGTATTGGTCTAACCATAACTAAAAGGTAATAAAATTGTGCTACATAATTTCAAGTTGGTTATTATGTTTAAGACATGAACAGAAGGAAGATTTATATTAGGATTGACTGGATACTGATCTAAACAATGGAATAAGCTGAAGTACAGCAGAAATAAAGAAAATGTGTTAGAAAAATAAACTTTGCACATTACAATTCAAGAAAAAAAAATACAGTGATCCCTCGCTGTATCGCGCTTCGCCTTTCGCGGCTTCACTCTATCGCGGATTTTATATGTAAGCATATTTAAATATATATCGCGGATTTTTTGCTGGTTCGCGGATTTCTGAGGACAATGGGTCTTTTAATTTCTGGTACATGCTTCCTCAGTTGGTTTGCCCAGTTGATTTCATACAAGGGACGCTATTGGCAGATGGTTGAGAAGCTACCCAACTTACTTTTCTCTTTCTCTCTCTTGCGCTTTCTCTGATCCTGACGTAGGGGGTGTGAGCAGGGGGGCTATTCGCACACCTAGACGATACGGACGCTCGTCTAAAAATGCTGAAAGATTATCTTCACGTTGCTACCTTCTGTGTAGCTGCTTAGTGAAGCGACATGCTGCACGGTGCTTCGCATACTTAAAAGCTCGAAGGGCACGTATTGATTTTTGCATGTTTGTTTTTATCTGTCTCTATCTCTCTCTCTCTCCCTGCTCCTGACGGAGGGGGTGTGAGCTGCTGCCTTCAACAGCTTTGTGCCGGGGTGCTTCGCATACTTAAAATCCAAACAGTCCTATTGATTTGTTTGCTTTCTCTGTCTTTATGACAGTCTCTGCTCCTGACGCACTCTCCTTTGAAGAGGAAGATATGTTTGCATTCTTTTAATTGTGAGACAGAACTGTCATCTCTGTCTTGTCATGGAGCACAGTTTAAACTTTTGAAAAAGAGACAAATGTTTGTTTGCAGTGTTTGAATAACGTTCCTGTCTCTCTACAACCTCCCGTGTTTCTGCGCAAATCTGTGACCCAAGCATGACAATATAAAAATAACCATATAAACATATGGTTTCTACTTCGCGGATTTTCTTATTTCGCGGGTGGCTCTGGAACGCAACCCCCGCGATGGAGGAGGGATTACTGTATTTCATACTTATTAACCAAAAAGTAAATTCTACATAATCAAAAAGTACAATAGGAGTTTTGAACAAAATAATTATTTCTTAAGTTTTCTAACCAAAAGAAAGCCTGAGAAAACGTAATAAAAGAGACCATCTTATTATCTAAATTTAAATTTCTGCAACTTCGACAAACACTGGCAGATTAATTAAAACCTGCCTGGTTGGTCTTGTCAGAGCTACAGAAAGGGTAGTATAGTATAGTAACAACAACAACAACAACATTATTTATATAGCACATTTTCATAGAAAAAGTAGCTCAAAGTGCTTTACATAATGAAGAAAAATAAAAGACAAAATAATAAAATAATAAGTAAATATATAGTTAGCTATATATACCTGTAACTAAAAAGTATAAAAGTTATTAATTAAAATGCATGTGAACAGTAAACAAAATGTATGCATTTTAAATTATACAATATGTCAAAAGTCCTTTGGAATAAATAAAGAAATGTACCCTTTGCATGACAATGTGAACAAGCAATTAACTGTCTCTGCAACAGAAGTGTAGCACGTGACTGATTCACTCCAGAATAATATGTCAGGAAAGCAGATAGGCTGGGAATTTGAGAAATGTCACTTTAAAATGAAAACATTTAGTTGTGCAAGAAGCTAAGACTGTCGAGCGATTATTATGTTACACAGAAATTAGTTTACAAGCATCTGAAAACTAAACCTTCATTTTTGTTTACTAGGTAAAAGTCAGACCATTGAAATAAAGATGATCTTAGATCAAGTGGAAATCTGCACTAACCCTATCCTTCCCCTTCCACAGGGTTATTGTTGGCTATGAAGACAATGGTGAATTGGTGAGGAGAAAACAAAAATCAACTACATTTACATTTGTGTGTTGATTAATCAATTACATTGATTAACTATGGCCACCCAACACAGATGTCCTGATGACAGTATAGTATATGCATGCAAGTGTTTTGTCAATTCCTTGTCTGAACTTCTCAGTTACACCAGCAAAAGACACAGTCACAATTTCAATCACTTTTTATTTCAACTTTACAGAAAAGAGAAATATAGCTGTTTTCTGCCAGATGGAAAAAAATCATCCTGATAACAAAAACGGAATGATGAAATGTCAACTGCCAAAGCAGGAAATTCATCTTCAACTTCATCTGCAAAAACAGAATTAACAAGTACATTTAGGTACTAATCCTGTATGTAACCACACATGTTTAAAATGAACCAAAACACTTTATTATGTATGGTCTAAATTGTACAAATTCTACATTAATTAGTGAAAAATACATGCTGTTTTAATACAAAAATATTATAATTCACAAGAAAAGATGGCATTTGAATTGGTTAAAGGTAACATTAACCTAAAAGCTGTTTTTTTATTTTATTGTCAGTAAATACATCTTGTTTACACATTAAACAAATTGGTCAACATCCTGTGGGTCAGTTGGTTTACCTGAACAAAGAATTTAATTTACTATGTGATGGCAAATTAGTAATAAAGTAAGCACATACTTGCGTGTTTCGTTCATAAGTGACCTATACTGCAAAGATGTCATCACTTGTAAGTATTTGAACTAAGGTGCCAAAATCTTCATGCTTCAGGTATAGCTCCTTCATAAGTGCCAAAATAAATTTAGTAGATGTATGTCTTTGTAAAGATTCCTTTATTACTGGAGAAACACAAGATAATCTGAAATAAAAATAATAAAACATATATTTAGTGTGCAGTACACATATAATCATTATCTTCTAAATTAATAAAATGTATTCAATGTAATATTAAAACAGTGCACATTGAACTAAATCAAAATTTCTAGTACGAAAAGAAACACTTTTTAAAACTGTATTTTCTATTCCAATATTTGTAATTGTGTGAAATAATTCACTTTAGTCCAAGAATATACGAATGCAAATCTGAAAATTCGTAACAGTGTGAATTTAATACAGTGTTATCTGAAAAGAAGGGGCTGAAATTAAAATGTATTACCTCTTAAGAATTCTAAATAAAATTGTCTTTTTTACATGCAGCATTTAGAACATCATTGTAATATTATCTATACAGTATATATAAAATGCTAAGGTTGGTGTCTGTCTGTCATGCGATTTGGTCATATTTGAAAGCTTATGACATGATACTCACTGGTGAAGCAAAAAATGTGGCTAGTGGCAACTTCTGCAACATTATTGGGGTTCTTGTCTTTATTATGGCAAATTGTATAGCCAAACAGATCGAGAAGATGACATGGATGAAAGAAAAGGAAGAACTGCAAGATATGCTGAGCATGAAGCAAAATGCAGAAGCTAGTATTGTATGTTCTGGCATCCACTAAGCAACAAGCACATGAGGTCCTTTGTGTTAACCCTGTCTTCTGTTTCACTAGCAAATTAATCTATTTTATAAAATCTAAGCACTTTCATTCATTTTGTTCCAGGTATGAGTGCTATATAAGATGCAACCTTTTGTAATGCATATTTGCCAATTATGCAAAAAAAAAAAAAAAAAAGTAAAAAGCAGGCCATTTATCACGATGATACTTAACTTCTTTTAACGTCTATAGTTAGGCTTATAAATACTGTTTTGTCTTGGTAAAGTTCTATATTACTCTATTTTCCCCTTTTGTATTCTTTATTGTGTAGATTTTATCAAAATGCTTCAAATCCCATAAACTTATCACTGTGTCAAGGTATTGTACTTTATAACTTCTCCACACCTTCCCTTCGAAATCTATAACCTCAGGCAATTACAAAGAGTAAAAGGACAAGCAGGAGTTACGTTACAACTTTACATAATGTAATACTGACAATATTCATAAAATAATAACAATAAGCAAAGTACATGTGAATACTGGCAACCATACATCCTGATAAATGATAGAAGTTATTGTCTGTCTGTATACCTGCATTGTTATCACTCTTTAATTTAATATTGTTCTTTATCAGTATGCTGCTGCTGGAGTATGTGAATTTCCCCTTGGGATTAATAAAGTATCTATCTATCTATCTATCTATCTATCTATCTATCTATCTATCTATCTATCTATCTATCTATCTATCTCGACTCAATCCTTAAGATTCAGGGTTGGTTAGACACGAAAGCATTGCTGTTCTCATCAATAAAGTAAAATATTTCTCTTGAAACACTAATATTACATTTGTTTTGTCGGACTTATAAATAGACATTCAAAACATTTATCAACTTGTATACAAAATCTCATGCCGCAACAGATACTATGCATGTGCTCCACTCATCCATATAAACTCTTCAATAAAACTTCAGAAAATATTGACACCCCTTCTTTTTTTTTTTTTTTATTTTTTTTTTTACATTTTGTTCTTGTTACATCTCTAAATTTTAACTCATGAATCAAAAAATATAGATTCAATATATATTTATTTTTTTAGTTTCTGTTTCTCCAGAAAGATGTAAATTTCTCATTTAGAAGTATTACCCCTCACTCAATACTTTGTACACAGTCCTTTAGCTACAGTCCTTTTCGCTCATTCTTTAATAAAAATTTGCTGCATCTCTGTCAACTTAGATGTAAAGCTTTGTTGGGCAGCAATGTTCAGATCATATAGCTCTGGCCTGGCCATTCCAGGATTACTAACCTTCCTTTTTTTAAGCTTTTCCCAAATGTTTTTTTCCTTGTGCTTTGGATCACCATCATTCTGGTAAATATATCTCTGCCCTGAACAAAGATCTCTGGCTGACTGAAACTAGTTCTCACCAAGGATTTGCATCCATTTGGCTGAATTCACGATGCCCTTGATGGGAACAGTCTTTCCCGTTATTCCCATTCATAAACAACCCCAGGACATGATGCTACCTCCATGTTTGATAGTAGATATTGTGTTACTTTTGTGCTGGACTGTAATTGATTTCTGCCATAGAAGTTTTCAACCAAAATGTTTCAGATTTTGGCACGTGACATCTGGAAAACTCCAGGTATGGCTAAGTGTTGTCCACTCTCCTCAAGAAGCAGAATCCATTCAGAGCAGAAGATCTGGAAACTTTCATTTTAACCAAAGAGCTCTGCAACTCTGTTGTTGCGGTTGGCCTCTTTGTAATTTCTCTAACAATTGCTCTTCTTGTCTAGTTTCTCAGTTTGGTAGGATGGCTTGATTTTGGCAGAGTGTGTGCCAAGTCATTTTTCTATTTTATTAGAATGAACTTCCATGCTGTCCTTGGATTTTTCAAAGCTCTCAGAATCTTTTTTTGTAACCATTTCCCTCCTAATAACTTAATCTCGAAGAAACATGTGCAAATCCTACAGTAAGACTGTTCTAATCTGTTGTGAGATTTCACAAACTCAGTAATATTTATTGTGCAATTGAACACACGTGTACCTTATTAATGTATTTACCGTCATTAAAAATAAGATAAAAAAAAAGAAGAACCTCTCACCCAACACCAAAACTAAGGTGGGTGGAATCCTTATCAATTATTATTTTATTATTATACATAATTATCTCTGTAGGAGCAGAAAAATACCATTCAAATATGATTTAATTTGACAGTCCAACACTGAAAAATGAGATGGGGTGATTATATATCGAAGGCACTGTATACATGATATCAGAAGAAAACAAAAAAAGAATGGCCTAGTATTTTTCAAAGCTGGCAACTTTCTACAAAGCGTGTAGCAAAAAAAATCAATTATCCTTTCCTTGAAAGATACAAAGCAGTAAAAAATGTTACGTCAGTAAAACAGAATGCAGAATTCAATATTACTGTACTTCAAAAGATAATATAATCACATATACCTTTAAGTTATATGTAACTGCAATATGCTCTTAGTAAAATTAAGTAATATTTTAAAATAAAGATTTATAATTACTTAACAATAGTGTTCACATAAAAATGTGCTGATTACTACTTAAATCAGCACTGCTGCCTCGCAGTTAGGAGACCCGGGTTCTCCCCGTGTCTGCGTGGGTTTCCTCCGGGCGCTCCGGTTTCCTCCCACAGTCCAAAGACATGTTGGTTAGGTGGATTGGCAATTCTAAATTGGCCCTAGTGTGTGCCTGGTGTGTGGGTGTGTTTGTGTGTGTCCTGCGGTGGGTTGGCACCCTGCCCAGGATTGGTTCCTGCCTTGTGCCCTGTGTTGGCTGGGATTGGCTCCAGCAGACCCCCGTGACCCTGTGTTCGGATTCAGCGGGTTGGGAAATGAATGGATGGATGGATTTATAATTACTTGACAATAGTGTTCACATAAAAATGTGCTGATTACTACTTAAATCAGCGTTGCTGCCTCAGAGTTAGGAGACCCGGGTTCTCCCCGTGTCTGCGTGTGTTTCCTCCGGGCACTCCGGTTTCCTCCCACAGTCCAAAGACATGCAGGTTAGGTGGATTGGCGATTCTAAATTGGCCCTAGTGTGTGCTTGGTGTGTTTGTTTGTGTCATGCGGTGGGTTGGCACCCTGCCTGGAATTGGTTCCTGCCTTGTGCCCTGTATTGGCTGGGATTGGCTCCAACAGACCCCCGTGACCCTGTGTTCAGATTCAGCGGGTTGGAAAATGGATGGATGGATACCCTGTTTATATTACTGCTTTAGTAATCAAAGATTCTTGCATTGCCTTCTTCTTCTGTTCACAGAAGCATATTTATTAACTACTCTATACAATTCTTACACAGGCATTTAATGACAATGTACAGTTAGGTCCATAAATATTTGGACAGAGACAACTTTTTTCTAATTCTGGTTCTGTACATTACCACAATGAATTTTAAATGAAACAACTCAGATGCAGTTGAAGTGCAGACCTTCAGCTTTAATTCAGTGGGGT
Organism: Erpetoichthys calabaricus; assembly: GCF_900747795.2. NCBI lineage: Eukaryota > Metazoa > Chordata > Cladistia > Polypteriformes > Polypteridae > Erpetoichthys > Erpetoichthys calabaricus. The sequence continues at coordinate 74,949,417 of NC_041403.2, read as the reverse complement.
GAACAAAACGATTGCATAAAAATGTGAGGCAACTAAAGCATTTTTTTAACACAATCCCTTCATTTCAGGGGCTCAAAAGTAATTGGACAAATGAAATAACTAGAAATAAAATGTTCATTTCTAATACTTGGTTGAAAACCCTGTGCTGGCAATGACAGCCTGAAGTCTTGAACTCATGGACATCGCCAGATGCTGGGTTTCCTCCTTTTTAATGCTCTGCCAGGCCTTTACTGCAGCGGCTTTCAGTTGCTGTTTGTTTGTGAGCCTTTCTGCCTGAAGTTTAGTCTTCAACAAGTGAAATGCATGCTCAATTGGGTTAAGATCAGGTGACTGACTTGGCCATTCAAGAATTTTCCACTTCTTTGCTTTAATAAACCCCTGGGTTGCTTTGGCTATATGTTTTAGGTCATTGTCCATCTATATCATGAAACGCCGCCCAATCAATCTGACTGCATTTAGCTGGATTTGAGCAGACAGTATGTCTCTGAACACCTCAGAATTAATTTGGGTGCTTCTGTCCCGTGTCACATCATTAATAAACACTAGTGTCCCAGTGCCACTGGCAGCCGTGCACACACAAGCCATTACACTGCCTCCACCGTGTTTTACAGATGATGTGGTATGCTTTGGCTAATCAGCTGTTCCACGCCTTCTCCATACTTTTTTCTTGCCATCTGATCTTGGTTTCATCTGTCCAAAGAATGTTTTTCCAGAACTGTGCTGGCTTTTTTAGATGTTCTTTAGCAAAGTCCAATCTAGCCTTTCTATTCTTGAGGCTTATGAGTGGCTTGCACCTTGCAGTGCACCCTCTGAATTTACTTTCATGCAGTCTTCTCTTTATGGTAGACTTGGATATAGATACGCCTTTCCCCTGGAGAGTGCTGTTCACTTGGTTGGCTGTTGTGAAGAGGTTTCTCTTCACCATGGAAATGATTCTGCGATCATCCACCACTGTTGTCTTCCGTGGACGTCCAGGTCTTTTTGCGTTGCTGAGTTCACCAGTGCTTGCTTTCTTTCTCAGGATGTACCAAACTGTAGATTTTGCCACTTGTAATATTATAGCAATTTCTCGGATGGGTTTTTTCTGTTTTCGCAGCTTAAGGATGGCTTCTTTCACCTGCATGGAGCACTCCTTTGACTGCATGTTGTCTGTTCACAGCAAAATCTTCCACATGCAAGCACCACACCTCAAATCAACTCCAGGCCTTTTATCTGCTTAATTGATAATGACATAACAACGGACTTGCCCACACCTGCCCATGAAATAGCCTTTGAGTCAATTGTCCAATTACTTTTGAGCCCCTGAAATGAAGGGATTGTGTTAAAAAAATGCTTTAGTTGCCTCGCAATCGTTTTGTTCACCCCACTGAATTAAAGCTGAAAGTCTACACTTCAACTGCATCTGAGTTGTTTCATTTAAAAGTCATTGTGGTAATGTACAGAACCAAAATTAGAAAAAAGTTGTCTCTGTCCAAATATTTATGGACCTAACTATATATACTACTTTGTTGGAAACATCCTGTATTAATGTTCAAATCTTATTTATTGTAGATTTTTTTATCATGTTTTCCTATACATTTCTCCTTAATTCACACCCCTACTCTATTCTCTGTGCACCAATGACTGCAGGTTCACTGACCCTGCAGTAGAAATCATTAAGTTTGCCAATGACACTATCATCATTGCATTAGTTACCAATGAAATGAAACTACATTTTGTCTTGGTGCGCTACCAATAACCGGATACTCAATGCCACCAAGATAGTGGAAATGGTAAATAACTTTTGCAAAAAGCACTTACAACCTCTTTCTCTTAATGACTCTAAAGTCAACATGGTGGAATATTTGAAATTTCGGGCACAATTATCACAAACACTCTCAGCTGGGACATTAACACTACTTCCATCTCTAAGAAGGCTCAGCAGCGGATGTACCTTTTACATAAACTAAAGAAATGAAATATTTTTCAGCCCATTTTAGTACCATTCCACAAAGCCATAACTGAAAGTGTGATCAAATTCTCCATTGTTGTCTGGTTTGGTTTAGCAATGGTCCACTCCAAAAATAAATTACTTGTTTTGTGAGATCTGCTGAAAAAATAACTGTTCTCTTCCATTTGTTGTAGACTTGAATGTATCAAGTGTCATAAACTATGCCAAAAGGATCACAACTGACTCATCTCACCCAGGTCATCATTTGCGTGAAAAACTCTCCTATGGTAAATGTTTTAAGTCAATCAAAAACAGTTTCTTTCCCAGAGCAATAGCCCTCACAAACCAGTAATTTAACTTGTCTTCCCCACTTGTTTGTGTATTCTTTCATGTACTGTGTAAATGTGTGTCTGTACAGTATTAGTACATGTGTATGTATGTGTGTGTGTGAATAATCACTATACACACTACCATCTCCTTTATAATTGTGCGATTCTGCAACTGTTTAGAATTTATGTTGTTTAACTTCCATTATTTATGCCCTTTTGTCTGTGCTGTTATAAGCAGCTCCAACCCAAGTTAAATTCCAACAGATTAAATACTACCGAATAAAAGTGGTTCTGATTAGTTATACTTACTAATCATGTCTGCCTACAGATACATGCTTAGAAAATCATTCAATCAAGAAATAAAAGATATCATATAATCATATGAATTTGCCTCATGAGCAAAGGCAAAATAAATAAAATAATAATAATGCCCCCAAACATCACAGGTACCAAGTAGCTTCAAAGTGCAGAAGCATTCATCTTCTTCACTTGTAATAATGACTGGTACCAATGCATTTTAATGAGAATAGGAAAAAAGCAAAATCTACCCCTATATATAACAATATGTCAAATAATGGCAATGATCCTAGCCTTAAGTTATTTATAAGTTATATGAAAATTACCGATTTGTTCTCTACAGCAGAAGTACATAACATCAGTCTTTTTGGATGACTGTAAATAGCAGAATTCCTGAAATAATAAAGATAAAAGAAGCAAGCAGTCTGCTGAAAGTATCATAAAAATACAGTACAATACCTAACCTTATTTTTAGTACAAGCAAGATAGTGAAACATAATGTTACACTTCCTTCAGAAATATTTTCTGTAAATAGTAGACTGAATAACAAAGAAAATATATTTTAGGGCATTACCTGGAACAGATTTTCCTTTGTGACCTATTAAATGATTTCCTTTATTTGAAAAAATGTACTGCCACTGGGCATATAAAATATAAATAAAATAACTCACTGAATGTGCCGATCAATAAATGTGGGTAGATAATCAGAGCAAGGCATTTTCTATTCTGTGAATCTGTGGCTTTTAACTTTCTGCACTTGCAGTACATTTTATGATATTCAGGAGAAATACAAGAAAATGAAAAGCAAACTATTAAAAATGTATGTAGTTGCTAGGTCAAATTATTGACAGAGGTCTGAATATTTGATATGGCAGAATGGCAGGTCAAATGACCTTTGGATACTTAAAAGTGAACAAGAAGCAGCAATTCAAATAATTTTATATGGTGATTAAATTCCCAATAAAAAAGTGCAAAATATCCATAGTTTAACTCTGCTGCACTAACACAATCTATAAACACACAATGAAACTTAATCTAAAGCCACGTATTTAATGTGAAAGAAATCAGTATTTAAAAAGTGACAACTGATTCACTGTTGGAGATCAATTATAATTGTTTTACATCCATGTAAATTTACACAAAACATAATTGAATACTTACAACAAACAGCCTATTTTTTTCTTTTGATTTTTTTCCTAAAACAGTGTCACGTTAAAAAGATTTACTAAAAATGTAGGATTTGTTATTCAATAAAATTTGGTCAAGGGACTGGATAATTTTGCCACACACCGTAGTTGACTGGTGCACCTTTGCTGCACTGTCATCTACTATCTCTGTGGTTCTTTGAAAGTGCTTGTCAACATGATAGTATTATATTAATGTTCAGGCACTGTTTGGATGGTGCGATTCAGTGTCCATTTCTAAATTACTAAACCATTTAGAAAGAGAGATACTAATTGATATAGTTTGCACCCATTTCTTAATCTACACTTTTTATTACTTCATCTTGAAATTCATTGTTAATTTTGGAATTTGATAACCTTTACCTCAGATTCACTAATAACAATGATTCCTGAACAGACATTAGCTTTATCAAGAAAAAGATTGGCAGTGATTTCAGTTGCGCACAGGCAGAAGACTATAGTAATTATATCCTTAAAAGAGTAATTTTTTGAACATGTGAAAACTATAAGATAGTAAGCCATAGGGTCAAAATGCATATTAGTATATATAGCAAATTTCACTTTTGGAAGTTGCTTGCTGTCAAATAAATTAATTTTTCAGTACTTCTGCTTTCAATAAATACATAGACAGGAAAATGATTTGTGATTTTCATCTGTAACCCAGCAACATTTAAAAACGTTTAACACATTTGATTGCTTTTGCAAGACAATTTAGATAGCTATGATAGATAGATACTATACAATAGGTTAACGAAGAATAGAAATAAAATAGAAAATGAGACTGTGTGCTTGTAAAAAGCAATTCTTCCAATATTTTTAACTGTGCAATTAGTCTTTTATGCTGACAATTCCATTTATGAATAACTTACTACCTAAGGAACATCCTACATGGACCATATGGCATATAACAAATTTTTAAGTTCATGATGCAAACTTCATTTATTATCCAAATCTGCAATCTGTTGTGACGAAGAAAGAAAAACAAATCACACAATATTTGACAGTGCTTTACAAGTTTCGACAGACCCTTTAGGCTACAATCAAGGTATTACTACAGCATCTGGCAAATGAGAAAGGATTCATAGGAGAAATAACCTCTGCAGAACTGTGGTATAAATTGGGGGTTGTTTTGAAAAGGTAGTTAAAAATAATTCTAACACCAAATAAAAAAAATCATACTCAGCATTTAATTTTTGGAAATTGGTTGCAAAGTTCACTTTATAATGAACACATGGATAACACAGTAATGTATTATTAAAACTTAAAAGTAACTAAATAAATAAATATGAGCTTATTATTAAAATCTTATATAGGTACAGTATTCCTTAAGAATGATCAAACCAAGTTAAAATATTATATGTGAAGTTAATATTTAATGGTGTATCTGATCAGCAGATGGGTGATGGGATAACAATCAAGCAAGTTCACACACATAAATGATCATTTAAAACTAGGTAGTTGTGCAAGTGAACTTTAATAATCCATTGATGTGAAAGCCGTAGTAGTATGTGTGTATGAAGACTAATCCAAGAAATCTGGCCTACTCCAAACTTAAGTATGTGAAGGCCTATTCAAAACCTAAGTTCTTGATTGCCATTAGATGATTAAAAGTAAGCAGGGATATTAGAAGAAGCAATACCTGACCAGAAATCATGTGGACATCTACAAGGTGAAGAACTGTGTTTATGTTTTTAGTCACATCTGTGTGATAATAGAAGTTGTGTAAGAATTTAGTATTTTCAAACAAAAAAGAATTAACTTTAACAAAATACACAATAAAAATAAATAAAATACCCAATTCAAAAAGCCACACAGAATGTTTGACAATTAAAAACTCTGACCATCTTATTTTAAAAGATCTTAACAGTAAGTACTCTAGGATACAGCACTTGTTAGTGATGGATAAAACAGGATAATCACTATTTTTCTATGGTATTTTTTTTTACATTGAGGTCATTCAAAATTAGACAGACAAAAACCAGGGGTATTCACAATCCACCTCCAAATCCAGAATAAATGACAAAAATTTATAAAAACATGAAATTTGTGGCAGTGCCATCTAATAAATATTTTATCAGCTTTCAGTGTCTTAATATCATCAATACTTGCGGTCAGGACTAGGCAAGTGGAGTTTCTTTTTTCAATTAATGCAAGGCCTTGCTGCGTTTAAACGGCAGACAGTTTGCAAACAGGAAGGAGACGGTTTTGGTGAGCCAACTTTTCCACACTTGTTTTACTAACTGTATAGCAGAAACAAAACTCTTGCAACTAAGGACAGTGGCCTCCCAGCTGAAAGGAGACTGGAACCTTTAAAGGGCATTGGTTCAGTTTGGATTATACATCATAATATACAGTGCATCCGGAAAGTATTCACAGCGCATCACGTTTTCCACATTTTGTTATGTTACAGCCTTATTCCAAAATGGATTAAATTCATTTTTTCCCTCAGAATTCTACACACAACACCCCATAATGACAACGTGAAAAAAGTTTACTTGAGGTTTTGGCAAATTTATTAAAAATAAAAAAATTGAGAAAGCACATGTACATAAGTATTCACAGCCTTTGCCATGAAGCTCAAAATTGAGCTCAGGTGCATCCTGTTTGCCCTGATCATCCTTGAGATGTTTCTGCAGCTTAATTGGAGTCCACCTGTGGTAAATTCAGTTGATTGGACATGATTTGGAAAGACACACACCTGTCTATATAAGGTCCCATAGTTGACAGTTCATGTCAGAGCGCAAACCAAGCATGAAGTCAAAGGAATTGTCTGTAGACCTCCGAGACAGGATTGTCTCGAGGCACAAACCTGGGGAAGGTTACAGAAAAATCTCTGCTGCTTTGAAGGTCCCAATGAGCACAGTGGCCTCCATCATCCATAAGCGGAAGAAGTTCGAAACCACCAGGACTTTTCCTAGAGCTGGCTGGCCATCTAAACTGAGCGATCAGGGGAGAAGGGCCTTAGTCAGGGAGGTGACCAAGAACCCGATGGTCACTCTGTCAGAGCTCCAGAGGTCCTCTGTGGAGAGAGGAGAACCTTCCAGAAGGACAACCATCGCTGCAGCAATCCACCAATCAGGCCTGTATGGTAGAGTGGCCAGACGGAAGCCATTCCTTAGTAAAAGGCACATGGCAGCCCGCCTGGAGTTTGCCAAAAGGCACCTGAAGGACTCTCAGACCACGAGAAAGAAAATTCTCTGGTCTGATGAGACAAAGATTGAACTCTTTGATGTGAATGCCAGGTGTCACGTTTGGAGGAAACCAGGCACCGCTCATCACCAGGCCAATACCATCCCTACAGTGAAGCATGGTGGTGGCAGCATCGTGCTGTGGGGATGTTTTTCAGTGGCAGGAACTGGGAGACTAGTCAGGATAAAGGGAAGATGACTGCAGCAATGTACAGAGACATCCTGGATGAAAACCTGCTCCAGAGCGCTCTTGACCTCAGACTGGGGCGACGGTTCATCTTTCAGCGGGACAACGACCCTAAGCACACAGCCAAATATCAAAGAAGGGGCTTCAGGACAACTCTGTGAATGTCCTTGAGTGGCCCAGCCAGAGCCCAGACTTGAATCCGACTGAATATCTCTGGAGAGATCTTAAAATGGCTGTGCACCAACGCTTCCCATCCAACCTGATGGAGCTTGAGAGGTGCTGCAAAGAGGAATGGGCGAAACTGGCCAAGGATAGGTGTGCCAAGCTTGTGGCATCCTATTCAAAAAGACTTGAGGCTGTAATTGCTGCCAAAGGTGCATCGACAAAGTATTGAGCAAAGGTTGTGAATACTTATGTACATGTGATTTCTCAGTTTTTTCATTTTTAATAAATTTGCAAAAACCTCAAGTACTAGGGTGTTGTACTGTGTTAGCCATTATGAATGTAGAGAAAAGCCAAGCAAAATGACACCTTTTATTGGCTAACTAAAAAGATTACAATATGCAAGCTTTCGAGGCAACTCAGGCCCCTTCTTCAGGCAAGATTTTCTCTACAAAAACCTCAAGTAAACTTTTTTCATGTTGTCATTATGGGGTGTTGTGTGTAGAATTCTGAGGAAAAAAATGAATTTAATCCATTTTGGAATAAAGCTGTAACATAATAAAATGTGGAAAAAGTGATGCGCTGTGAATACTTTCTGTATGCACTGTATGTTCAATGCCTGAAGACTACCTTCACATTTGAACTGGTAGGATCCAACAGACTTTTCTAGTATGGTGACTATACATTCTATCTACTTCACTGTCAGTTTATGTTTACTCTCATATCTGGATTACATATAGAATTTGAGAATTTTTTTGGTAGCGCTGATGTTTAGTGTGGTGTTTTTACAGATCATTAGTGTTTATGTTTTAACACTAGAATCCCTGAAGCCTACGAAAAATGTTGTAATCCTGGGCTACCTTAAATTCCTTTGCACCTCTCCATTAGTGTCTTTTGTTTTGCAAATGTGTAGATCAGCACAAGCAGCAAGCAGCCTGCTATCCTATCCCCACACCACTGCAGCTCAACTCGGACAAAACGTTCTCCCAGCTCAAGTCTGTTTATCTGCATGTGAGGTGCCTGGAGTTGAATAGGGTAAATAATATATTGTTATTTCTGAACATATGCATTTCATGTGTGTTCAATGTCTACAATGATCTGGATAAACGTAGGATGACAGGAAATGCAAGGCAAGAAAATGTTGAATACATACCTAAAATAGAAACTTTTTTCATGTTATAGTACTAATGAGAGCATTTTGACATGAAGTGTATAATGTGTGAAGACTGGAGTCCAAATATCACATAAGCACTTTCACAAAAGATACAAGTACAGTGGAACCTCGGGTCACGAACATCTCGGACCACGTACAAATTGGGTTACGACCAAAAAGTTTGCCAAACTTTTGTATCTGTTCACGGCCACACACTCGGGTGACGAACAAGCCAGCTTCCCTTCCGGTTTGTACGCGCTGATGATTTCCGCACATGTTCAGTCTCTCCCTGTGCATTCCCTGTGGAGCGAGAGAGAGTGCATGTAAGGCCGAGAAGGCAGTTAAAGAATGCACCAGGCTTGTTTTTAAAGAGACTGATTCGGCATTGTTTTAACCTCAGTGTATTTAATGAAGACTTTTTTCTATTGGATTTTAACCTCCACGTCACTTCTGTTTACAGCGATCAGTTCGTAGCATGCATTGTTGCAATGTTACTTTTCTTGGTTGTTTATTAAATTACGGATTTTTCAAATGTTCATGTTTTTCCCTGTGCTTAAAACTCATTAAAAAAAAGTATTTACAGTGATCGGTTCATAGCGTGCATTGTTGCAATGTTACTTTTCTTGGTTTTTTATTAAATTACGGATTTTTCAAATGTTCATGTTTTTCCCTGTGCTTAAAACTCATTAAAAAAAAAAAGTGTTTACAGCGATCGATTCGTAGTGTGTATTGTTGCAATGTTACTTTTCTTGGTTGTTTATTAAATTACGGATTTTTCAAATGTACATGTTTTTCCCTGTGCTTAAAACTCATTAAAAAAAAAAAAGTGTTTACAGCGAGAGGTTCATAAGGCTATAGCGTGAATTCTTGCAATGTTACTTTTCTCTGTTCAAGGTTTTCTCAGTGTTATTCAATGTTTTTACATTTAGTTTACTATTACGCTGTGCATTCTATGGTATAGTTAACTATTTTTGTGCTTAAAAATCTTTAAAAAAATATTTACATACAGTTTGTATGGTCTGGAACGGATTAATTGTATTTACATACAATCCTATGGGGGAAATTACTTCGGGTCACGTCCAAATCGGGTTACGACCAGAGTTTTGGAATGAATTACGGAACCCGAGGTTCCACTGTATAACAAAACAAGTGTGCTTTTATTCAACAATAAAACCGATGAAAAAGAAATTGGGTTAGGGTACGAGGCTGACACAACTGCTTGGGTGGTGCAGCTGTAAGAACTGCTGACTCATAATCAAGAGGTTGCCGTTTGATCCCGGGCGCTTCCTAGATTTACAGTCTTGAGAAGTGAGCTGCTCTTATTGTTACTATTATAGAATAAAAACATACATTTGATTTGAGTCAGTAATAGCCAGTGTAAATTTATGGTACCTGTAAAGGTTAGTGTTTTTTTTTTACATTTTTTTAATTCAGATTTATTTTCTCAGTCACGTTCATGCTCTCCCAGATCTGACACTGCTTTTTTCAAAAAAAGATGTGCTATAACAGAAGTGAACTCAGATGATAATGAGGGTTCTACATCGGAGAAAGAGAGCAGAAGCCCTCCCCGCAAATAAACTGCTTCATTGCCAGTATAGCCTATATAAAGTATTATTTTCTATCATAACAAATTGGACATTTTTTTTATTTAAGCAAACACTTCACTGCAAACTGTAATAAAGAAATTACAAATATCATAAATAAAAGTCTACAAGTTGTAGTTGTTTCTTTAGGATTTGGCTAATGAAAAAAAAACCCATCAGACTACCCAAAGAAAAACCCATGCAGTTACAAGCAGAACATAACATAATAATATAAGGCATTTCTAAACAGGACAAAAATAATTTATCTGTTTTAGTATCTCTCTTAAATATTCATTAAAACTTGTCAAGGTTTCCACTAAAACTAAATGCTCAGTAAGGGTTAAAGATTTCTATGTGTGAAGAAGTACTTCCCCATAATTTCCACTGAGAATTTTGAAGACCAGAATTAGGATCCCAAGTTTGGTTAAATTGCCTTAGCCTGTCAAGAGCAGGGCATGCTCTTTAGTCTTGAGATGCATTAGTTTGCTCTTTTCTGCAGTTTCTGTAATTGCTAGGTCTTTTTCATGGCATACATGTAGTATTCCAAAGAAAGTCTCACTTGCATGTCGAATATTCTGAACATAACATCCCTCGATTTATAATTAGCATTTTTTACAATTAAACAAACACTCTCAAATTACCTTACTCCAGTTCAGGGTTGTAAGGATTTGCAACCTATCCCCTCAGTACTGGGCATAAGGCAGTAATTAGCCTGGGATACCAGTGGCACTCCAATGCAAGGCACACTCATACTCACAAAAAGGCTAATCTGAAATGGTAAAATTAACCTGCCTTTCACTTTTTTTGTCCACTGAAGAGAAAAACAAAAGATGAAACTCTATAGGGGCAATGCCTAGGCACTATAGTTAACCTAGGATGCAGGATCCATAAGGAGGCAGCATTAATCACTTCCCATGCCACCCACCTGTTAATATAACCTAACAATTTCATTTGCCATTATTGCTACTACACATTCTTTACACAATAAAAATGTTGTATCAAGTTAAACTTCAAAATCAATTTTGGCACTGTCCATCTTGCATTTATAATTAAAGTTCCTTGGCTGCATGTAGCACTTTGTACATCTGTATATTAAATTACTTACCAAGCATTCACCCAATCTTAAGTCTTAGACTCTATGAACAAACACAGATCGTCAGGCCCAGATTGAATTAGTATTATAGTTCTAACTGCTTTCTGGGATCAAGTGTCTACAAGTAGCTCAATGTTTCTCAACATTCAGGACCCCCGGTGGCTGCAGGTTTTTGTTCCTACCAGTTTCTCACTCACAGTCACTGTTATTTTTAATTGATCTCACTGTCTAATTAGCTGACCCATTTTTTTTTTTTATTCTGTTGTGCCTATACCATTAGACTATCTAGAGCTGACTCACTGCCCCATGACACCCCCACCTCTAAGTTTCCCATCAGACAAACTCTCACTTTCAGCTCCTTAAGACTGAAATCTCCTAACTCTGGTTATGTCATCCTTTAAGCTGTGTAACCATGACACAAGAGTAAAGAAGCATTTAGGTTCTATCCCCAATTGGCCCTTACAAAGCCCAAGTTTCAATAATCAAGCTCTGTATATTGGTGGGCACCCCATCTCCTTTCTGCCTTGGTTTCTTTTACGTATCAACAACCTGGGCAATGGCTTTGATGATTTGGGTTCCAGGCATTAAGGCCCAGGGTTCTCCACCACATCCTTCTCATTTTTTTTTATCTTCAACAGATATCAGTTCCTAATGCTTGTGGTATGTTCTTTCCATCCTTCCTTCTCCCTTATCCACTTTTATCTTTTATTTTTTCTTGTCAAAAAAAAAAAAAAGTAGCCGCGGTGTTTCTTCATTGCACAAAGCACCCGAAAAGCTCAGCTCCATACGTGTACTCAGTCTGGCAGCATAATGACCTATCCTTCATTACCTTATCTTACAATGTCACCTTTAAGAATATCATTGTGTTTTCCAGAAACCCCAGTCATCAGCATACTCAGATTTTGTCCACTGTTTTATTGTACAACTCTTATAAATAGTTTGCAATGGGTTTATCCTCTGACCATCTCTGTCACTTCAGCTCCCTGTTGTTTCCAGAACCTTCCTCCACAGGTTTTGGGATTATCCCTCTATTTTTTTTTTTTAACTGTTCTTCATCATTCCTCCCTGTCCAGTTTACTATTCCCCCCCCCCCCCCGTTTCCTTCTCCTGGACCTTTCCCAACTCTACCCTAATCCAAACCAGAGAGACTGTTTTTACTGGGTTCCATCACCACAAAGTTGCCACGAGCCTCAAGCTAAAATTCTTCTTTCTTTTTATGTTGATTCCTGGAAATTTTCTTTCTATAACCTGATTGTTCTAGAGTTTTCGATGTTGAGAATCCGCTGTGTCTAGCTCAAACATTAGGAAATTACTTTTAGATGTCATTCTCTTGCGTGACCGGATGTCCAGCAGTTGGTGCTGTCAGGAGCTCATTCTCCCTGTTGCCCTCCTTGATTTGTCACAGATTCTTTTCTGTCATTTCTTCTGTTTTGTTTATTAGTTTTCCTCACTGGTTATGGTCAGATGTGTGCTTTTTAAAATTTTATTTCTTAATTGCTTATAACCTGTTTTTTTTATGTATTTCATTCATCTTGTTAATGTGTCACAGACCACACTTATGTATACACTCACACTTACTCATACTAGGCCAATTCAGACTCATCAATTAACCTAACAGTACATATTCTGTATTTTGGAGAAAAATTCAAGCACTTATGAAGAAAACATGTAAACACTATAGTGCAATGTCTGGGCCGGAACCCATTACCAGAACTCTGGATCTGTGAGACTGCAATTCTAATCACTGAATCACGAATATGAAACCATCAGTATAATAACTATTACCCTATTGTAGTCCCTATATCTTCTCAACAGGCTACGTAATTACACATAGAAGTGTGCCAGTCAGCCATTCCTCTTACCTAACAAAACAAGTTACCAACAGTACTTGCAGGAGCATGAGGTTGGAGTTGGGGTTGGGTTTTGATAGTTAAGGTACTGTTTTGGTTGATTTTAGATGTGTTTTACTGTGATTTTTATGTGCTTTTATCACTAACATATATCTCATCTAATATTTACCCAGGGCAAAATCCAATCTATGAGAAATGCCACCAAATGCTTGAATAGCTAGGTCATATATTTTGGTAATATCCTACACTTTATTATAACTGTTTGGGCAAAAATATTTGCAGATCTTTTGGATAGTCTTCAATTTAAAATTATGCTTAATGCTCTAACAGCAATTTTAAGCTAGCACCAAATGAAATAACAGTGTGCTATGAAAAATCAGTTGAAATATCCAATACAACATTATTGTACAAAGACTTACATTGCTCAAGTGGAAGAATCCCAATCCACACTCAATAACTGAATGGATAAGTATTTGTTCTGCATTATTTCAAAATGTAAAAAAAAATATTCCTCTATATAAAGGATCTGTTCTGAAATTTGTAATAACTTGGCAAGAACACATTAATGTAATTCTAAATTAGATATATCAGGTATGTGCTCAATTTATTTTACTTACAGTTTTATCATATAAAAAGGAATATTTTATATAGGAATCTGTAGCTGTATGTTGAGTGAGATTCATAGATTGTTTTTCAGTGCAAACTATTGTAATCACTATGTAATTTTCATTTGTTTGATTGTGTTCTGTTATAATGTCGTTTCCAAACTCCAAATACAACTATTAAAAAATAATAAAAATGATTTTATTTAAAGAGTGCAATTTATTTTAACTGTGTAAATTGCTTCACTGCCAGTATAGCCTATATAAAGTATTATTTTCTATTATAACAAATTGGACATTTTTTTTATTTAAGCAAACACTTCACTGCAAACTGTAACAAAGAAATTACAAATATCATAAATAAAAGTCTACAAGTTGTAGTTGTTTATAAACATGAACCATAACATAATTGCTATCAGACATTTTAAGGTACATGGATGATAAGGTGGATGACAAAAAAGTAGAGGGAATAACTGTAGTAAATCATTGAGGCGAGTTTATTTGTAAATTGCTCGTCTTTGACAACTTAACTATGACTACAGCAATGAACCTTAGGGAGCAACTCACCCTAGATACAACAGTATTTTTTGAAATGCTTTTAATTTTTAAACACACCAATAAGTTACCTATTCTGCTTTTAAGTTATTCTATAAATACTAGAACAAGAAATTGGAAGCACGGGATAACCTGGACTCAAAATCGGGATGCGGGTCCTTCTTACGGCAAACAGTGGTGTAAACACACTCCATACACCAACAGGAAATGAACAACAGTGTGGGCATGCACCATGACTGACAGGAAAAGAACAGTGGAGTCATCTGCTGAGAGTGAAGTGCAGGGCATTGATCAATCAGACACATGTCAATTGTGAGTACATAATGCAGGCACAACAAACACAGTGAGCCGCCTGCACAGAGTGATTATTATGATTATAGTATGTCATGCATACTGTATATAAACTAATCCATCATAGAACTTTTAATGTCCATGGGATTGGATGCCATAAATACTGAACTGTCAGTTTGTTTCCTATGATTCATAAATTTAATATGTCATTAGTCATCAAATTTGATGCTCCCAGGGCAGACACTCTCCTGCTCTGAATTAAATCAACCAGTGAATGAATGTACTGATTAATGATTATGTATTTATTGCTAAGGCTGCATGTTTATAGTACCAAAATAAGATCAATTAACCACTTCATTTGCTTGTTTTAGTAAGAAATGCTAACTGTCCAAAGCAACTGCCTCATGTTATTTCAGGAGAATTACCAAACTAGCTTACAGCCTGAAACATGTATCGTGTCTGGGTTTCTTGCAGTGAGTTGTTACTGGTAGAAAAACTAACCATTAAATTTCTGAAGCTACTTTCTACATTACAAGCTTGCATGAATCTAGACACCATCATTGGCTGCACTGGGCATAAAACGGGATTACAGTCTTGGATGGTTTCCATGCAAAATAGCACACTCCCAACTAGCCAATTTAGAGACACAAATGGACTGAACATGCACAGCTTTGTGAAAGAAACCATGGTACTCTTAGAAAATCCAGAATGACACAAATTGTGCAAATTCCACAGCAGCCATACCACTTGCGCTTCAGAACAGGTCATCCACCTGAAGCTAAGCATGCTCAGGCCTGGCCAGTACTTGGATGGCAGGCCATCTAGGAAAAGCATGGGTTGGTGCTGGAAGAGATGATGGTGAGACCAGCAGGGGGAGCTTACCCTCATGCCTGTGTATGGATTGCAATGCCCCAGTGCAGTGACAGACACTGCTGTAAATATAGAGCCATCCTTCACATGAGAAGTAAAACTGAGGTCCTGACTCTCTGTGGTCACTAAAGATAATTGGGGTTCCTTCATAAAAAGGAGGGTTTATCCCTGGCTCAATTGCCCAACACAGCCCACCCCTCATTCTGGCCTCATAATCATCCCCTTAGGAGCTACGAGGCAGCAGCAATACTAACATGAATGAATTTGAGAAGAAATGAGCACAGTGGCGCAGCAGTAGCACTGCTGCCTTGCAGTAAGGAGACCTGGGTTCACTTCCCGAGTCCTCCCTGCGTGGAGTTTGCATGTTCTCCCTGTGTCTGCGTGGGTTTCCTCTGGGTGCTCCGGTTTTCTCCCATAGTCCAAAGACATGCAGGTTAGGTGCATTGGTGATCCTAAATTGTCCCTAGTGTGTGCTTGGTGTGTGGGTGTGTGTGTGTGTGCCAGCCCTGCCCGGGATTTGTTCCTGCCTTGCGCCATGTATTGGCTGGGATTGGCTCCAGCAGACCCCCCGTGACCCTGTGCTAGGATATAGCGGGTTGGAAAATGACTGACTGAAGGTCACATTTTGAACATGAAAGCAAAGAAAATGTGCCAGAAACATATAGGAAAACATGCAGAGGTACATTTCACCAGTTTTCTTGTTTTGCTTATCCTGGACAAGGTCATGCACAATTATGTATTCATGCAAACATACAGTTAAATATATCTTAGTGTATCACTGCCTCCTTGTCTTCTATGAGGCCTCGTTGTAATACACTGACTTCTTTAACTGCTCTATAAAAACCATGTAGTTAAGAAACAAACAGAAAACCTTGTCTGTATCTTATGATTGCAGGAATGTTAATGATATGAGATTACTTATTAAGCAATATCAAAGCCTATCAGTGAATGCCAAAACTATAATTTCAAAAATATCTCAAGTAGTACAGCTTGTCTGTGGACTATGATTAATGTTTTATAGCTAGTGAGTTTGTTGAAAGGGTGGATCTCATACTAAAGCAAGGCTAACAGTTATCTAAATGCTTTTAGTGACAATCAGGATGTGCTTTGACTTACTAGGAATGAAAGGAGACTGAAGCATTATATAAAACAATAATTTTCTTAAACATCTTTACTTTTCCTTTGCATTTTAAAACACTAAGCAAATCACATACTGTACAATGATAAAAAAATTAACTGAGGTTTTTTCATATTCATTCACAAGGCTTGGGCATGTGTACAAAGAGGATGTCTGTTAACTAAACTTCATTACACAATCAGAGTAAAGAAAATTTAATATTTGTTTAATAATAACAGTACTACAGGATCATGGACGGAAATAACTGCACTCAGTTGTTAGTTGGTCCCCAAGGGCTAAATATGAAATGTACTTTGTACTTGTTAAATGAATGACAGATCATTAGAACACAAAGTAATAGTGGTTTAGACTATAAACTGGCAATACAATACAAATAATGGAAATCAAAAGGAAAAAAAACACACAAAATTGTCCAGGTAAAACACAGATACATAGGTTACTACTTAGATGGCAATGTATTAATAAAATTGTATTTTTGCTGCAAAAGGTTTATAAGCTTTACTCTACCACAATTGTGTCTGACAACTCTATACATGTCTTTCCTAAAGTTTTACAGTCCAAATTTTGACCTTATGTCTATGATTAAATTTCAAGAGGTATGTATACATTCTGATTACTTCTAGGAATATAGACATTGCTATTCCATAAATTCAACTGTGAAGTTAACAAGTTGTAAAAGAATTCTATATAGTTTTTTTAACAGCATGTTTTTACAAAAAACACAGACATATTTTCAGGGTTAAAAACATAGTACCTTGCAAAAATATTCAGACCTTTGGCTGATTCTCTAATTTACTAAATAACCAGTTCTATAGGCAAAACATGTAATATTTTTATTTCAAAGCAATGTATCTCAAAATTATATGATACTTTTTTACATCAGAAAAAAGTCTTAAGAAGGAAAAAATAAAATATGCTACTTGCATACATATTCAATACCCACAATTTAATATTTTACAGAACCAACTTTTGCTGGAATACAAATATCTTGTATACAAAGTTTGCTTGTATTGTCCAGCATCTGTTCTTCCTCCCATTTCAACCACCATACTTCATTGTAGGGACAGTGTTTTTGATGTGTGATATTTGTGCCACATACACATCTCTTTGAACTTTGGTAAAAAAACTCAGTCTTGGTCTCATCTGACCACAAAATGTTTTCCCACATCATAAGTGGGTCACTCTCACGCTTTCTGGCGAACTCCAGATGTGCTTTCACATGGTTCTTTTTGTTGACTAATAGCTACTTTTGTGCCACCCTCTCCATATAGGCCAGTGTTGTGTAGGTGCATTGATATTGACGACTTGTGCACCTCCTGTCTCAGCTACTGAACTTTGTAGGTCCTTCAAAGTGATTGTTGGGCTCTCTGAGGCTTCCCTCATAAGCCTCATCCTTCTCTGAACAGTGGATTTTGAGTGGATCAAAGTGATTTGATTTAGCTTCCACTTTCTGATAGATAATCAACATTGTGACACCCATACACACGGATAATATATTGTACTTTCTTCCCAATTTACCCATTTGTATTATTTAATTTCTAATGTTTTTAGAATGTCCGTTAGTCTTCATTTTCACGCTTGTCCTTCAGATTTACAACTACAGCACCAATCTTACCTGTGGATTTATTATGGAGAAAATGTGGTAGTGATTTTAACAATTATAAGGCAATTGTGTCAAAATTAGGCAACTGTTGTATCTAAAGATCACAAGGTTAGTGAACAGGCAATCACAAGAACAAACACTGCAAACATAAAAATCATTGTATGTGTGTATATATTTCTAATTAAATACTATCAAGCTGTAATTTTTTTCCTTGTTAAGAATTTTTTAATATAAAACAATGTCTCAAAAACAATTAAGAAAATAATTTGCAGTGTTTGAAATACAATAAAAAAAATCACAGAAAACAAAACTTCAGTGTAGGATTTGTTATTTAGTATAATTAAGAGAATTGATAAAGAATCTAAATTATTTAGATACTAAATACTAAGTGGTGTAACTTAAAAACTTCAGCATTTTAGCAAATGTGTGTTGGAAGTAAATGCAGTAAAATTTTCAACAAAGACCAGTTTAAGAAAGTGCTTTTATAAAATTCAAGTATTACCTGTATGTAATGCAACTAGGTGCTGCAGCATGCACAGTGGTCCTACAGTTTGCAGGTGATCTGAAAGGTTTCTTTATTAACTGCTTTCTATCCTAATTATATGCTCACTAATAATCCAATGCAACAAAGAGATAATACAACACAAAATATGAATTATTTTGTGAAAGAGGCAAACAGTTAAAAACAAACACATAAATACTATATGCTAAAGAAAATGTTTACTTGCTAGACTGATACCTACAACTTTAAAAAAAAAAGTGGAGAATTACTGTATGAAAATTTCAAGAAGCTGGTTACTCCTAATGCCTTTGCACAAGCTGAATTATTTCATTTGATTACAATAATATTAATTTATTGACTATTTTTGACTCCTTTCTTTGTATAAAAATTACAGGTTCAAATTTAAACCATTCATGTCTAATGAATTTAAATCAAGATTTTAACATAATAGTAAATACAGTCCTCTTGTGTATATGACCATAAGGCATTGGCTATTGGAAATTATTGTGCCTTAATTAAGTGATTTGTCCATTATCTGAGCAAAATAAATGGTTCAGTTTCTACTTTCTTTTTACCACCATAAGATAATGGTGAAGTATTGGCAAAATAAAGGGAAATAAGGCATTGTCCTAAAGTGTATTTTGGAAGAATACCATTTATAAAAATGTAACAGCCTTCCTTGTGGAACTGACCACAATTCAGTGCCAACAGCCAGTTCAGATAAATAAAATGAAAGTAGACATATTTCTCAAGCATGCCTTGAAAGCTTTCCATTAGCATGTATCTTGGGTATAAAACAAAAACAGCAAGTGTCCAAGAGAAAGCTGACTAGTTGAATAAAATGCAGCTTTAGGCTATCTGCACGGTTAAATATAAATGTATCTTCATCATTTAGCATTATGCATGAATTGTAAGTTGATTCATATTTAAACTACAAATTTCCAGTAAATAAATAACCAGTAAACATTTTATGAAGTGTTATGATTTTACTTTAAACTACATTCAGTAAAAATACATATAATCATAGTGATAATATTCCTGCCTTTCTTTCTAAATGTGACATAAACAAAAGACAGAACTATTTTCAAAATTAAACATTTATGAATTTACATAATATCATTTCATTTTTTCAGAAACATTTTTCAAGTTTTTCTGCTACAAACAGTAGAAAAATATCCAAATTTACAAATGTTATCAAAATAGCTATCTTTTTATACACATACCACAAAACATAAATCGTTTTTACTAAAAAAAAAAAAAAAGGTGAGCTCATAGGTTACCACGATGGTACTAACCACCAAGTAATATCATTTACATTTTTGTTTTCGGTTCAGCAAACCAGCCTCCATTGCCATGTCTGTCATTTGGGTAAATACTTTACAAAATAATTTTAAATTGTCTTAATAACTGTTAAATGTTGAACCCTAATATATATTCCAATTTACAAAGCATATCATAAAACCTACTGACAGGGCTGTGAAAAAGAAGTCAACATTGTTCAGTTTCTCAAGTCTGACTGGTGCTATGAAATTTTCTAAAAAATTCATAAGATCTATTTCACAAATTATTAACCAAACCATGTGGGCATACAGTAAAATGACAAAAGATTTGTTCTCAGAGTTGATAAAAAATTTATACTAAGGCATTCAAGTAAAGTTACTTTCTGTGTTCTGATTTAATGAATCATTTGAGCAGTATTTGGTTGAGAGACATAGATGTAAGGCTCGCTGAAGCCTACTCTAATGCCTGCTGGAGCAGCCTTCCTAGGGACAGCAGGCCCAGAACAATGTGTCAGACTACAGTAATGTAATGGTAGAGTAAACTAGACATATCAAGGAGGCTTACAGGAGGCTAAACTGGACCACAGCACATTCTGATCCCGGGAATGCCTAGTAAGTACCTCTCTGCCCTAGAGGCTACACTTGGCAGACCTGCAGGATAAGTGATGGGCTGATAAACAGCTAACAAAGTAAGATTTCTTCAAATCCTTTAATTCAAGCTTGAAAAATGTGTAAAAATTGCCCAGTGACCTTAAAAAACAGCTGAACATCATTTCTAGTGCAATGTTTAAAAACAATGTTGATACATTTTTAGTTTCTACCTATTGTTTACCAATTAAAATGATGTAAAATTTTAGCGTTGGAACACTTTGGACTTTTGTACCTTAAAAAATATATTCTGATATCCCGAAAAAAATAACCAAATGCATATATAACAGAAATTCAGCTGCAATATATTTTTAAATTGTAAGTATTGGCAAAATTGTGCCGTCTTACAATGTGTTCTCAATAGGGTACACAAAGACTGTAAAATGTTTTTTCTGCTGGTTCTTGTACTGTTAATTATATCATCTCAGTATTGGCCAATTCCTTCTAAACCATCTGTGTTTTGATAGACTGAATAGCATTCTAATGTAGAAAAATGTACAATTCATTAATTTAGTTTTATTTACTACTGTAAAAACATCATTTAGTTCTACTAGATTCAGCTGGCTTCAAAAGTTTACTAATGTAAACTTGCTTTTTATTGTACCCAGGGCAATGTATCCACATATTTTCAAGAAGTCCACCTGTCTCATGGTCTTGATATTTGATTAGTGGAGGTTTCAACTATTTCAGTAATTTAGATTTTTGTCTTCAATCCATAAAGGCAAGGTCACTGAAGTGTATAAGCCCACATTGTTTACATATTTTTTTTATCTCACTCTTTACATACTTAGTTAACAGGTCTTGGACAATTTTCTCACCATTTCATGTGCATTTAGCTTACTTTTTCTCTCCCCCTTTGCTACCCTCTTCTAGCAACTCTAATTAATTTTTTTTCTGTTTATTACTTGTAGTGGTTTATACTTTAATTGATCTTTCTATTCCTTGGAACTAGTCTCCATACCTTGAATTTGTAGTCTGTAAACAATTCTTGTTTTCACATTCTCTATCATGTATGCCATTGTTATTTCTGAGTATATCAAGGATACAAATAGTGAAGAGAAGCACCCATATCTAATGCAACATTCATGTACTTGACAGCTATTTTTGTATATTTCCCTCTTATGACATTGGAATTTGAGTTTTGGTGGTGTCTCGCCTATAGATATCAAAACAAATCAAACCTCATTTTTATGCTATCATTAACAAAATGTACCCATAGAATTTATATTACTTCATGAAAAACACAGAAGAGTAAAAATGTGAATTTTTAACAAAAATGCATAATTTCCTATAGAACTGCCAATAAGATAACAACAGGCATATTTAATGTTTAAAATTATGCTACATGTTACAGGAAAAATATCAGCATTTGGACACTCAGTTATCTATACTAATAAATGGCAAAGCCCTCCCTCCCTCACTCACTCACTCACTAATTCTCCAACTTCCCGTGTAGGTGGAAGGCTGAAATTTGGCAGGCTCATTCCTTATAGCTTACTTACAAAAGTTAGGCTGGTTTCATTTCGAAATTCTACGCGTAATGGTCATAACTGGAACCTCTTTTTTGTCCATATACTGTAATGGACTGCACCTTGATGGCCGTGGGAGGCAGACTTGCGTATAGCGTCATCACGCCTCCCACGTAATCACGTGAACTGACTGTGAACGCAGTATGTACAAAACAAGGAAGAGCCCCAAAGAGCGCTGAAGAAAACATTCATTACACAATTGAGAAGGCAGCGAAACAATAAGAAGCGAGCGAGTGACGCATACAAGCATATTCATAAGTGCAGCTACTGCGGAAACAAAGCACGGTGTAAACCGTAAGTTTAAATTAAGTTTATAGAAACGCTCCCGCTGCCATTTGCAATACCATATTCGCGACATACAAGTTTAATGAGAAGACACGAGGTATAAACGACACTTTGGATCACTTTGTAACGGAGTTAAAATTGCTGTAGCGAGAAACTTTTAAGTGTCGGGTCTTAGCTAACATTAAATAAAGCCGTGGACAAGAGCCCCAAAGAGCGCTGAAGAAAACATTCATTACACAATTGAGAAGGCAGCGAAACAATAAGAAGCGAGCGAGTGACGCATACAACCATATTCATAAGTGCAGCTACTGCAGAAACAAAGCACGGTGTAAACCGTAAGTTTAAATTAAGTTTATAGAAACACTCCCGCTGCTTCACAAAAAAACAGCAGAGCGCCTTATATGAGCAGGCAGTCAGCTAAAGAAGGGAATCAATAAATAACTATAATCGTAATAAACGAACAAAAAATATCGGGAGAATCTGGTGGACTACATAAAGGAAATAGGTACCTGAACAGAACAGCTACACAATAACTATAACAATCGTAATAAACGAACAATAAAACAATACAGAACCGCTAAGCAAGGAGAAAGGACGGCCTTATATGGCGTTCGTTAATAAAACAGCGGAGAGGCTGTGTAAAGGTTGCTTCACAAAAAAACAGATCCTTAACAAATTGTTATTGGTATATTTTCCCTCAATTTAAAAAGGTTTTCTTTTCTTCTTAATAAAAATTTAAAAGCAGTACTTTGCCGGTGCGAAGCGCGGGAATTTGAGCGACTGACGCATACAGACATATTCATGAGTGCAGGTACTTCGGAAACAAAGCACTGTGTAAACCTAAAGTTTAAATTAAGTTCATAGACCTACAAAAGGTTGCCATTGATTTGAGGCAAGATTGCTTTTCTCCTGTACAACTATACGTTGCATTCTCAACAGTAAGCTTGCACGGCTTGGTCATATTACAACCGGAGTGCTGAACTGACAACGTGGTATACAAATAGAACCATAACAATCGTAAAAAAAGAAAAAAAAAAAACAGCGGAGAACCCGTGGATTAAATAAAAAGGCTGCTTCCTTGGCGAAGCAAGGAAAAAGGAAGACCTTATATGGCGTTCGTTTATAAAACAGCGGAAAAGCTGTATAAAGGCTACTTCACAAAAAAACAGCAGAGTGCCTTATATGAGCAGGCAGTCAGCTAAAGAAGGGAATCAATAAATAACTATAATCGTAATAAACGAACAAAAAATAGCAGAGAATCCGCGGACTACATAAAGGAAATGGGTACCTGAACAGAACAGTGAGTCTCAAATAGCTACACAATAACTATAACAATCGTAATAAATGAACAATAAAAGAATACAGAACCGCTAAGCTAGGAGAAAGGACGGCCTTATATGGCGTTCGTTTATAAAACAGCGGAGAGGCTGTGTAAAGGCAGCTTCACAAAAAAACAGATCCTTAACAAATTGTTATTGGTATATTTTCCCTCAATTTAAAAAGGTTTTCTTTTCTTCTTAATAAAAATTTAAAAGCAGTACTTCGCCGCTGCGAAGCGCGGGGATTTGATTTATATATATATAAATATATATATGTAGATACTGTATGTGAATGTATGTATGTATATATGTATGTCTATATATATATATATATATATATATATATATATATATATATATATATATATATATATATATATATATATATGTAGCTATGTATATATATATATATATATATATATATATATATGTGTATATATATGTAGATATGTATATATATGTAGATATGTAAATATGTATATGTATATATATGTGTCTGTATGTGTGTATATATATATATATATATATATATATATATATATATATATATATATGTATATATATGTATGTGTATGTATGTATGTGTATATGTATATATGTATATGTATGTGTGTATATGTATATATATGCTGGTATGTCTCTTCCATATATGTATATATATGTGGATGTGTATATATATATATATATATATATATATATATATATGTATATATATGTATATGTAGATATGTGTATATGTAGATATGTATATATATATGTATGTATATATGTATATGTATATATATGTTTACATAACCTCTTTAACACACTACTTCTCCGCTGCGAAGCGCGGGTATTTTGCTAGTGAAAATAATAAAGGCAAGTAAAACTACATTTTTAGTGGTATCCTTTAGATTGGTAGGCTTCATTGTTATTAGCCTTTTTCATCTACTCAAAATTCACCTCACACAATTTCAGTATGTTCATGCTATACCACATAATTTATTCTGAAACATTCATTATCCTTGTTCCCTTCTGCCTTTTTCTATATTTCCTGTAATTCCAGATTTTGACATTGGATGCCTCTGTTTGTCCACTGTCATTGAGACTATAGCTTTGCTAAAGATCTTGTTCAAGTTGTTAGTGTTAGCTCTCTAATATGTAATTTCGAAGTATTTTGGTCATGTGAAATTATCAAATGTATTTTCCCAACTAATGTCTTCACAGTTGTATGGAACTTCTGTTTAGAGTATCTAACACAGGCATCTACTTGTGCAGCCCTGTAGCTAATACAACTGTTGATCCAGGAGGAGAGCAACGGAGTAGAAAAATTATTTCACAAAACAGAAGGCTTTCCTATTTCACTAATGGTGATATGAGTTAACTAATCAAAAACATGAAAAAGTTGCATTTTTAATCTCAAAACAACAGAAATGTGTTTTTGAAATTCTTTGTTGTATGTGACTACAGCCAATATTTCACAGTACTAATAGTTGTATTGGGTAATTTATAGTTAAATTTGTTAAAAGAATCCATATGTAGTCATAACTCATTAACAAATACTTACACAGACAGGAGGATAACACCAATTAAAGTCCATTCTAAATTCTTATGCGTAATATTTGAGTTTGTAAACCTGAAATGAGAAAAGTACACATATATGGTCAAACAGGGTTTCATGTAATAAAAACAGAATCATTAATATGTGAGAAACTTGGCATGAATAGACAAACTGATAAAAGACTTTCATGACTAAAAAAATAAAAGAAAATTAAAAAAAAAAAAAAAAATACATTCTATAGCAATTGTTGCCCAGTTCATTCCTGGGGTACTACTGTGGCTGCAGGACTTTGTTTCAAGCAATTTTACAGATCTAGGTCAGGCTTGTGTCTAAAGGACCCAATTGTTTAATTGGCTAGCCATTTTCCCTTCTGTTATTTTGCATTGAGAAAAGTGTGCTACTATGATATTTCCATTCAGAAGTTTGTTTTTGCCATAGCTTTAAGCACCTTTATTAATTTCTTTTTAATTCACCTTTTTCTATGGATTTTGCTCCCTTAATTGTATCCAAACATTATAGGACACAAATGCAAATTATACAGAACTAGCCAACCCGCAGCATAGCCTACGCCTAATTATTTATTGATGGGTGAACACTTCCTGAACGACATAGTTGTCCAAATGGGGTGGGTTTGAGGATACGACTGTGAGTGAATGAATAGATGGAACTCTGGAGAGAGCAACATACAATTGTCCGTGACTGAAAACTGGGTTTGGCAGATACAGGCATATCGTTTTGAAAGTTTGTCCCTGTGCCTTATTAATTGTCATTGCAAAGGCCAATCTAACAGGAAATTGTCTGCGTGTAAAAGTAAAAGGCAAATTTGGATCTGATGGGGTCAGGGATATCCGGGGAATAAGGACAGTTTGTGAGGTAGGAGCGGCGATAGTTTTACACTCCAGTACATTGCGGTGAATGCTGGTAACAGTCCTCTAGTGCCATCACAGAGACTTCTTGCTGGCATGAGGTTTCTGAGAAGCATGACGACTGAATCTATTTTAATTTTGAATTTATGCAGAGGCATGCCAGTGGGAGTAAGACTGTTAAGAAATTCTTCGGGGAATGAAACTTGATCTGCGGGATCGTCTGTGACGATGGAGGCAATGCTGGTGAAAGTTACTTCGTTGGTAGGGATAAGTTTCAGTACTTGCTCATTAAGGTATAGCGAGTCTTTGTTGGTGAGGCTTAATATAGCTCGCGTACTAAGTTGTTCCGGAGTCACAGTTGAGAAGTCGATGTTGTCATATAGTTATTGAATGGGATCAGAAATAAAAGGAAAACAATGTGAAGGTAATGGACGTGGGAGGAGTGTTAGAGTTGGCAGGCGGGGCTCTGTCGTGCGTGCCATGGTCGGCTGCTTAGTGAATTGTTGCTGGGTGGGGCTCTGTCTTGCGTGCGTCTTGCTTGTTATGGACTTAGTGAATTATATACAGTACTGTGCAAAACGGATAACGACCCCAAACATACAACCAAAGTCATTAAGAACTATCTTCAGCGTAAAGAAGAACAAGAAGTCCTGGAAGTGATGGTATGGCCCCCAAAGAGCCCTGATCTCAACATCATCGAGTGTGTCTGGGATTACATGAAGAGACAGAAGGATGTGAGGAAGCCCACATCCACAGAAGATCTGTGGTTAGTTCTCTAAGATGTTTGGAACAACCTACCAGCCAAGTTCCTTCAAAAACTGTGTGCAAGTGTACCTAGAAGAATTGATGCTGTTTTAAAGGCAAAGGGTGGTCACACCAAATATTGATTTGATTTAGATTTCTCTTTTGCTCATTCATTGCATTTTGTTGATTGATGAAAATAAATGATTAACACTTCCATTTTTGAAAGCATTCTTTGTTTACAGCATTTTTTTTACACCTGCCTAAAACTTTTGCACAGTACTGTATATAGATGCTAAAGCAAAGTAGTACCTACTTGAGTGTTATCTTCATTTTTAGTAATTAAAAGCATATGTCAATGATTCTCAAATTCAGTCCAGTGTAACATTTTAACTTCAGGTGTTCATACCAAACAACTTCCACTTTTAACTGGACTGCCTTTATTAAAATAATCTGTTATTCCCCAGTTTCTACACTCTTTGCGTCATTCCAGAAACTACTAAATTTTGTGGGATTGGAAAAGACGTTTTGTGTTAAACTAGGGTGAATTATTTTTCCTTTCCATGCTTTTTAAAATTTTGATTTTTTTAATCTTTTGGTTATGTAAGCATTTTCTTAATAATTAATGGGCAAGTGAATGATGCTGAAGCAGCTGCTCCTCTTTAGCATTCTGTGTCATTTGCACTGGGGTTTGCAATGCTCATCACTAATTGTCAGAATTTCAACACAATTAAGGAAGCTAATTTCACTTAAAAAGGTGAATCAGGAAGAATATGGTAAAAAAAAATTAAGAATGTAAAGCTATGACAAAAAAAAACTGCATTTCTTCTGGAACATTTTTCAGAATGCAAAATGTGAGAAGAGAAAAGACTAGCTAAATGTATAATTAGATCAATTAGAAGAAATACTGGCCCTTTGATTTGTTATGCAGGCTGGAATGTAAACCTGTAGCCACACTAGTACCCCAGGACTGAACTTGAAAACCCCTGATCTATAGCATTCTGAACATTCTGTAAAGCTTAACATTGAACGAATTTGTCTTTAATAATAAATAAACAACATAATATTACATTCTCAGATCCACGTAAACCAATTCAAATTTGCGGAGGGCTGGTGTTATCCTTGCACTGTGCGCAAGGTAGGAACCAGACCTGGATAACATGCTGGTCTATATAGCAGGGCTCACTCATAATACACACCCAAACTCACACATGGCCAATTTAGAGGTCCAGTTAACTAACCCACACATCTCTGGAGACTGGAGGGGAAAACCGCACTGCCTAGATGAAAACCCATACAGATATGGGGCACACAGGCAAACTCCACATGGATGACCACCAGGCACAGGATTTAAACTTGGGATATATCATAAATATATTTTTTTCTATTCAATGGCTCCAAATGAAACATTGCTTATTTGATTTTAATTTTACTGTGAGCAGCCAAGGTATTATACTGGAAATGCCAAAGCTACCAGTTCAGTCGTTACTACTAATTTAATATGCAATTTAGAGCAAAATCACCTAAACTGAGACGGCTTGTAAAAATATATGACCAGCTGTACTACTGTGATTTGTATTTTACTTTAAATAGTATCTTCTGAATAATTCTAAATACATATTTTCCCTTTTTTACAGTATGTTGTAATAATGGAAAAACAGCATTTCCCCTATGATGTACATTGATCAGCCACAACATTAAAACCACCTGCCAAATATTGGACACTGTGAGCATACCACTGTAAAAGTGACATTGTGATGCAAATAACTTTTTTTTTCATTGAATATTTTTTACTGTTGTTCAGTGTTGGCAACTCCATCCCCAATTAAAGCTCGTTGTAACCAAAACTTTCTTATTCTCATTCTCCATGAAAACATAAGATTAAAAACTTTTCTTGGCCATAAATATAAACAACATGCAGTAAATAACTCACACAAATTGAGTGTTTTTTTAAATATATTAGTTATTTCTTTATGTTCAGTTCCATTTATATTATGGATTTCTGTTACTGCATTCCAAACTTTCCTCTTAAAATTGCTGGGTCAGGATCTTATTCACTTTTTGCCTGTTTTTATAATAAGAATGTTATGACTTGAAGTATTTAGCTCTGTTGAACTGTTCGCAATGCTACATTTTTTTAAGTTGTAATTATTGTAAAAAGAAAGTGTTGCAAAATTTTGCAATATTCATTATACATTTTAGAAATATAAGTGAATTTCTAAAGCTAGGGAGCAATATCATTTCACACCTTGTGTACTAGGACCAGTCCCCCTTTATAGATCATAGTCAAGAGATGAGCTGTACAATTCTGAACTGCCTAAGGCATCAATCAGTGAGTTTACATGTACAGACATAATCAGGTTAAGGTGAATAACCTGGTTATGGCAAAAAATTGGTTTCTTAATAATCCATGTTTACATGCCCAAGTAATCTTCTGGAGTTTTCCATTGGAAAAACACTTCAACATCTTTAAACTGTGCAAAAAAAAAAAAAAAAGTTAAATGTCATCCATCAGCCACCGAGAATTTGAAAAATAAGCATGGCGCTTGTGATAACTTTGAGTTTTATCAATATGTTTAGTCAAACTGACACTTTTTAAAGTTTTTTCTATTACTGTATTGCACTGTTGGCTGTGCGATTGAGCACGTCAAAAGACCAGGCATGTATACTTTTTGCCATTAACCAAGTGCTATTAGAATAATAATAATAATGTTTGTTAGGTTATCCGTTACCTTAAAAAATAATTGGGTTACTTAAAGCATGTTACTTTTTAAGATGTTACCCTACTATTCTTGAAGTTGTATTGCTAAGTTTAGCAATATACACTCAGCTCCACAACATATATTTAGTTATTTCTGAAATATTGAGACATATTATTTCAGCCTGGAGAAGGAATAATGTGATTGGCCAAGCATTTGCCACTGGAAGTGCATTTTGTGGACACTTCTACCTGTGGCTGTTGAAAGTGTGCAACACATGTGCAGGCTGACAGAGTGCAATGGAAATGCGCAGACTACAAAATCCTTACTGGTAACCTGGTTAAGGGTTTACAAGGCCACATAATCGGATTATTCACAGAGAAATCTACCTCTGATAATCAGGTTTCTCAGATTCCAATAACCACATTTCTGTAATCAGAATAATGGTTTGCATGGCATTTTGGAAATCAGGTTTCTGTGAATAATCTGGTTAGTCAAGCACATGTAAATGTGCTAAATGACTGACAAAAATGTTAACACTGTTGAGCAAATCATTAACAGAGAATTGAATGTTGCTATTTGAGACTACACACATTATAGGGAGATAAGTGAATCCATGAAGGACTACATACATTATATGGAGATAACTGAATTCATTCTTCATGAAAAAATAAACATGAGAAAGGTCTGTGCACACTTGATGCCAAGAGTGTTGATTCCTGAAATGAAGTAACACCACATTCAGTGTTCCAAGGAGAATTTTAAGCTAATGAATTCAGAATTGGAGAAACGTAAATTAAAATAATTACAATAATAATAAGATGATGTTTCATAGCTAGGGATAAAAGTTGAAAGCATCACCATGACTCAGTATCCAAATAACACTCAGAACAATGGATTCGTTTTCTCCAAGATTATGGATAAAACTGTCCACAGTACTGAGGATTATAGTCCTTATTCACTGCATGTCTGAACGGGCTCACATAACATCTTAATACTACCCTTAATGGCTCTGGTATTTGTAGTAATCGATCAGAAAAAACGTAGTCATCCATCCCCATTCTCCTTTACAAGAGTGCTCCTTATCACAATACACAAATAATAGTCTGCTCTGTGAGATACCACACCCACTATTCTCCAGAACATGATAGCCACCTTTTTGCCACTCACAAGGGTTAAACCACAGAATGCACAATGCCAATGAAAAATGCATCCATTTAGCTGCAGAAATGTAGAAACGAGATAGAACATTTTATTTGAGTGGAAGACAAAAGCATTACGAATATTGTTAAAAGTAAATAAGTACATTGTTCACAGTGATTATACTGGAAAATTAAATCTGTTTGGTTTGAATTGGTGTTTCTCTTAATAAGTCAGGCTCAAATTTTTATTTTAATTATCCATCATACATTACACACAAATCCTAGAGTTAGTTTATATGTATATCATTAAGAAAATGTTCTATCATTTATATTTTGTTCAGAAGATTAAATGGTCAGCCATATAGTACTCCCTGAATATATTGTTTATTTCTCCTTGTTCAGCACATTTTGAAAATGGAAAAATATTAATTTCTGTATTGATGTTTCAAACTTATCTTGTGCGCATATGATGAATTACAATATTATATGCCTTTTCAGCATGTTTGTATTATGAAATAAAATCATTTATGTAGTAGTTGTTTGATTTCCCATCTGGTCAAGAGAATGGGTTTTGTTTTGAAACCTTTTTATTTGTGTTACCTTAGTAATGCTACAAATAACAATATTTAATATTTCAATTAAAAACTGAAAGCATTAGTCTAAAGATACTCATTATTAACTGTTAGTCTAAATATTAACATTAATCGCTTCAATTAAAGTAAAAACGTGTAGTTATTGGAATGAGGCAAATACATTTGCAATAACTAGTAGAGACTAGATTGTCTGGTCAGATTTATTGCATTAAAGACTATTTCCAAAAGAAAATATTTTCACATTGTTATTTCCAAAAAACTAAAATTCAATGACTACTTAAACAACAGTGGCTTACTTTTCAGAGCTCTGCATGTGAGAATAGCAATAGACTATGATCACCTAAGCCAACCTATGAAAGGGTTAACACCAAAACAATGTATTTAAGTTTTATGTCTCTTAAAAATCAGAAGTAAAACTCATGTTTAGAGTGCAAATGAGTGTACATAGGAAGTTATACTGTTGTATTTACTTAGAATAAAGGCTTAAATGGGAAGTTAGACTGGACTGTCTACACTGAATGAGTTGAAGAAACTTGTGGTAAGAGGTTAAGAGATGACCGTACCTTGTAATTACCTATATTTGGCAATAGACTTCCACTAAAAAATCCACTGTATCCAAAAATCCACTGTAAAAACACCTTTTTAGCTACTTTAACAAAGTAAAAACATCTCTAAATGGAATAAAAACAACTCTGTCAAACATACACTGACCACTAAGTGGATGAGCACATCAGTAAAGAGCAGGAAAACTACTGATTAAATTCTAATTATTATTTTTTTTATGTGGATGTATGCATTGTTTATTTCAGTAAACTCAAAATTGAAAAGCTTTCTAATGTTTATATAATTATACTTCTTAAAGTATACTAACTTAAAAATATATTGAATCTACCTCTTCTTTTTAATAGCATTGTCAGTAATAAACAGCAGTTTGCAGTGCTTGACAAATTGATACTGACAGGTAGCTCACATTTAACATTCTAGCTAATCTGCCATGAGGAGTTACAATGGAAAAGACAGCTCAAATTCACAAGGGGTAATCTTGCAAAATACCAGTAAAAGCAGCTTTATTTCTGTGCTCAACAAGAAGCCTTTATTGATTAGACCATGGTGAAGTGTCACTCTCTTAAAACCACTGGAGTGGTGGAGTGGTGTCCGGGTTATCTGTGTCAATTAACTGAACTTCTGTGTAAGTATTGATTGGCAACAACTCAACACTAGTAATTGCTATCAAAATGCCATTTACAGAGCAGGTAACTACAGGACTTGGAAAATTTCTCATTTATATCAAAGTGGATCTAAAGATGCATTTTCCCTACAGAATTTGTGGTGTGGTAAACAGTTTTGCTTCTGAAAGCAGTACCCTTTAGATATACCACCCAGAATCATTGTTGTTAACTGTTAAACAGTAAAAGTTTTTTTTTTTTTGTGTAGCTTCCACTTTTAAAAGAAGATATTCTGCAGGTGTGACTCAATGCCTTTGTTGGCAACCAAGGAAAAATCCAGACGACATTATAGAAAGTCTCACATTAACACTCCGAACAAGAAAGCGTTATAAGAGTGAGTGGTTCCCCTTGTGGTAGTTGGAACAATTCACAATCTTTCCTGCTATTCACTAATTAGTAGTGCAGTTCAGTGCAAACGTCTGGACATCCCTGGTCAAATTACATGTTTTGTAGTACAAAATAGTAAATAAACAAACTAACCTGACAGCAAACAAATTAAAACAATGGCATTTACATAACAGTATTAAAGTATAGTTATGAATTCTTTAAAGAACTAATCAAAAAAAAAAAAAAAAAAATTGGCATAATACAGAAAAAATACAGAAAATTTATTAAACACAATTATGAGTGAGAAAGATGTACATAATGATATATTTGTTATATTCTAATTGCGCACTAGAAGAAAAGAAATATTTTAAATGATTAAAAGAATTATTAAATATCCAAATGGTCGATTTTTCTGAGAAATCATATTTATTAACCAGCACAAATAGATTATCTCATTGCTTTCTATAGAGTTTAGCAAACCTGTGAATCATTAATGGTTTATATCTGAGTATTTAAAAACAGACCACTAATATAAGATAAGCATACTACATATAATAATATATTATATATTAAAATTATGAACTTGTCTGGAAAAAAAACTGTGACGTAATTAACAATAAGATTTTTAAGAGTAATAATGTTCTGGTAATTCATTCCATTTTAATGACATGTATCTTTCAGATCCTTACAAGTTTTACACTTTCAAAATACAACAAAAAAAAATAACACTAACAGATAATAAGCAATATTTAGAAAGATATGCTGTGTTCCAGCAACCCTTTTATAAAAGATCAACATCAGTGACTGCTGCAAATGCACGTGGATATGACATACTGTTGCATTTAAACAGAGTAGATGAGAATTCAATTACATTAGAAGAAAGCAAAAAAAAAATCTTTAAAACTATATAAATGGAGAAATAAGCTTGAATTTCTAAATTTCAAAGGGAAACAAACTGGCACAGAATGTTAGACACGTTTGTTACTTTTAACAACGACCATAAATGTAGCATAAATCTTTATGAAGATTTATCTAAAACTATACATTGACATAAGCAGGGTGTAAAATGGAGACAAAACACTGGAATAACTGCAACATACCACACATTAACAAAGGTAAAAAAATAATATATCTTAGCCTGAATATTTATTCCAACCCTTCTTTTTCTTTCAGTTATAAAGATGATTAACTGTACAGTATTCTTTATATATTCTGATTTTGCTGACAGCATTTTAAAATTAACCTTTTCTTCTTTCACAATAGAACACTGCAAGTTCTCCACAACCAAAACAATGACAGCTTTCAAATCAGACATTGTTGTAAATAAAGTAAACAAGTTCTGCTAATTGGTCTAGTATACAGCCTAACTAAAATTAGGCTGATGGCATACAGAGCATGGAATATAAGCATGAAACAATCCTTGAAATGTAATCTTTCAAGCATTAAATCGGAGAGAGTGGGGTCTAGCAAATACGTTTTTTTTTTTAGAACGGTTAATAGTAGCTGCATTTATAGTGGACACTCCAGATGAGTTTCTTGAATTAATGTATCTGCTTCATGCAATAATTCCGGGCACACTTCTCTGCCATGGATGCCCATGATCACAACTTTGACTAAGACAACAGTAGCCACCCATAGATGCATGCTGGTCACTGCACTTTGCTTGCCTCAGAAATCCTGGGACTTATCTCCCCATTGCTTTAAACTGAAGCTGCTAGTGAAAGGTCTCTCAGTGATTAATTTCAACACTTACTTTATACTAAATAAATGAAAAAAAGTAGTAACATAATATATTTAGTGATGAAATGATTATTATTACTTATGTTATTATTTAATTATTGTCACATTGCACAATATATTTTTATTTACATATATAATTTTTTTTTTTTGTTCTTTATTTCGCCTTATACAATTTCATGTATTAGTAATTTGTTAGTTTTTGCATACCCCTTGGGGTCAGAGCACAGGGTCAGCCACTGTACAGTGCCCCTGGAGCAATTACAGGTTAAGGGTCTTGCTCAAGGGCCCAGCAGAGTAGGATCTCTTTTGGCAGTGACGGGGATTCGAACCGGCAACCTTCTGGATACCAGCACAGATCATTAGCCTCAGAGCCACCACTCCGCCCCATTATTTATTAATTTATTTAAAATAGTCTGAAATATTCCTCCATAAACTGCATGTTGTGCTTAAAAATGAAAGTAATGTTTTCATCAACAAGACTGATTTGACCTAATTGATTTATAATTAAAAAGGCTCATTGAAATGCCAATGTTCTCTTTTTAAGTCTTTCGCACTGTTTAGTTTTTAGCTATTATAAAGTTTGTCATGTTTTTGTATTTCTTGCTCTTTCTATTTGATTCTGATTATGCTCAGTCATTCTTTGCAAGGTTCTGCTTAAGTCTTATTGATTGGTAAATAAGCTAACAGATCAACTGTTTCTTTTATTTTCATGCAATCTCAATGTGTTACTGCC
This sequence comes from Erpetoichthys calabaricus, assembly GCF_900747795.2. Classification (NCBI taxonomy): domain Eukaryota; kingdom Metazoa; phylum Chordata; class Cladistia; order Polypteriformes; family Polypteridae; genus Erpetoichthys; species Erpetoichthys calabaricus. The sequence continues at coordinate 74,914,232 of NC_041403.2, read as the reverse complement.
TATTGTTTTGTCCTGTCTACATATTCTCATAATCTACTAATCTGTCCTGCAATTTCAAGTTCATCTTCAAACAGTGCTGCCCATTTTTGCGGCATTGATGCACAGCTTCCATTTTCACTAAGAAGGTAAGAATAAGTACACAAGATGAGGTAAAGTGTCCTGACATTTAATATCATTCCAATATAGAGGATGAGCAGGACAGGAGGCACAATACACAATCAACGGGACAATATTGTGCAGATGCATGAACAAAGCAGACAAAGTTAAAGATGAAGACCGTTTACTGTATAACCTCACTACAAAATATGAAGTATAAGAGTTCTGAATTTTCCAAAACAGTGGTGGGTTCATTAGTATATATCCACAGGAGTAAGAGCTGGAAAGGTTAATAACATAAGTCAGTTTCTATTATTACAAAATAGTCACATGCTCTAACTTATAATAAACTACAGTACTTGCTTAAAGATAATACATCAACTGCTTGGTCAGTTTGGTGGTTTAAATTTACTCACTGACAAAAGGAAACAATATAAATTTTGCTTCTGAAAAAATGTTAAATTTCTATATACATATTTTAATTTATAATTTAGATTTATTTATACTGAATTATAATTTTCTTCTAAAAATATCCCAAGTACAATAAGCAGTAACAAAAAAAAAAAAACATTCAATATGAAAGAACATTTTTCAAAATATATCCTTTTCTTTGGTCTCAAACAACTTTTGATTCATGAGTAACACATGCATTTTTCCACTTGGTGTCAACTCGTGTACCAAAAGCTAAACCACTGCATCTTGATTTTCAATCACTGACTACATTTACAAGAAAAAAAAAAGAAAAATACATCCAGAATAAAATGATTTAACTAAAATTTCAGTTAATGCCACACACTATGTAACTCTGTCTGTTCTCCAAGGGCCAGCTCAAACATCTCAGTTTTTCTAAACAACTACAAACAGGCATTTGGGGATTTCTGAGAGTGGCAACTGTGCAAAGCAGTGTCCCTGGGGTCTTCTCCACTGAAATGACTGAATATCTGAAAATTGGAAGGGGTTGAAACTAAGTGTTTCTTTTAGAAACCAATGGAGGAGAAATAAACTGAAACTACTTACTGTGCCCTGAGCCTTCGTGTTCATTTGCTATCTTTATCTCTCTCTGAACACATTAACTTATGAAATCATCTCACTGTCACCTCAAGCATCAAAGTGCACAAAACAGAGAGATCACTGATGTCAGTATTAAAATGCTGTTATAAAATCGTATACCTTTGCTTTTTGTTTTGGAGTTGACAAAAATTGAAATGGTCAGATAATTAGTGGTTTATACTATATCTTTAATAACACTGTTTTTATATGTAGTACAACGTAGTATTAAATATATCAAGCAAACAAAATGATTTGAGTTTCATACAATTTTTTAAAATTATATTTTTGTTTTTATTGATAAATCCACTCCATTAACAATACTAATATATTTCTTTGTAAAGTGTAAAATTCATGACAACAGAATAAATAAAAATACAAGCAAACTCAAGTTTACTTAGTTTTCTTAGCATATATTATTATAAACACCACAAATTTACAGTGAATGGGGGGCTTTTAACAACTTTCCCATACAGTAACGAGAAAGAATGTACCATACATATGCCGATTCACAAACCCATTTAATTCAATTCAATGTCGTAAAGGCCAGTGCCTATCCTAACAGCATCTGGTACAAAGGAGAGAAGAACAACCCAGGACAGAATACTTGAACACTGCAGAGCACACATACACCCACACCAGGACCAATTTATAGTTGCCAAATAACCTAATCTGCACATCTTTAAACATGTAGAAGAAAAACAAAGGGAGAACATGCAAACTTCACCTACATAGTTAATGTTCTCACTTCTGCCGTCTGGCAAACAGTACAAGACCACTTCTATCCACACTGATCAACAGAAAAAGACACCTCTTTAAAAAATGCACTGTGTGTTTTAACACTTTTCTGTTGTGGCCAGCATTAAGTTTTTCAGCAATTTGTGCTATAGTAACTCTTCCATGAGCTCTTCTGTGGCTGATTGGTGTATACATCACTTCAGAGCAACTGGTTTGAATACATCAGTTCTTATATATATTGATTCAGATATATACATTTGATTAGATACATAAAATACAGTGGATATTATTTTGACATTATTTTTCTCTCCAAGCCGAAAAGAGCATGTCAGGTCATATTGAACATCAAGAGTTTCCCCATAACCAGGCTGTTAATCAGTGGCATTACACTAAACTGCTGAAGTGTCTGTGGGAAAGCATTAGGTGGAAAAAAGTGACCTGTGCAGTGCATACACTGCTGCAACATGTCAGAACAACTGCACACATCACATTGTCATTCGAAGAGTTTTTTTTGACTAAAACAGTGATGTTGTTGATTTGCATCCCCAAATTCGCCAGATCTCGCTGCTTGTGACTTTTTTTTGTTCCCAAAATTAAAATTGAGATTGAAGGGAAGACAATTTGATAATAAGATAAAAATACAGGAAAAATCGCAGGAGGCACTAGACATGGTTAGAAAAGATTAGGACAGGAAATGTTTCTAGGAATGGAAGAAGCACTGAGACAAGTGTATTGCATCTCAAAGGGAGTATTTTGGCGGTGGCTAAAGTTGAATTACTGTAAGTTTTTTTATTTAACAACTTTCGGAATTTTTGGGTCATCTATAGATGACTTATAGTATATGGGAGGATGTGCATGGGTTATATTCAAATACTACTACCTGGAAACAAATTCTCCCGCATATACCAAGGGACACCTCAACATACCATAGTTGGGATACATTGGTTTGGATACATACATTGGCTTCAATACATCCATTCAGGTATATACACTGTGTTACATACGTTTAGTTAAGTTTATCATCTTAGCTTTGTTTATTATCAACATTGTTGCCCTCATTGTACATTTTTAACCCATGAAGGATATACAGTGGCCTCTGCAATGTTTGCGACAAATCATAAAATTCAAATTTGATTAAAGTGCATATAGCAGACTTTAACTTAGGAGTTTTTGCATACATTTCAGTTGTATCATGTAGAAATGACAACACTTTTAAAAATGTCTACATGATCCTCTCATTTCAGTGCACCATAATGTTAGGACATAGCAATGGTATGTATATTAAAGCAGTCATATTTAGTACTTTTTTGCATAGCTCTTGCTTACAGTGACTGCTTGAAGTCTATGATTCATAGACATCACCAGGTGCTGAGTACCTTCTATGGTGATGCTTTACCAAGGGCCTAAATCAGCCATCTTTAGCTCCTGCTTGTTTAGGGGTTTTGTTTTCCTCAGTCTTCTCTTCAGCATATGGAAGGCATGCTGAATTGGATTTAAATTGAGTGATCGGCTTGGCTATTCTAGAATTCTTCATTTCTTAGCTTTGAAAAACTCCTGTGTTGCCTTAGCAGTATGTTTCGGATCATTACCTTTTTGTAGGATGAAGCACCTCAGAACTCATTGTGCAACTGCCATCAACAGTTGCATCATGAATGAAGCGTGGCAGACTTGGGACAGCCATACATGCCCAAGCCATAACACCATAACACCCCCACGTTTAACTGATGGGGAGGCATGCTTTGGATCTTGGGCAGTTCCTTTTCATCTCAACACTTTGCTGTTGCCATCACTCTGATACAGGTTTATCTTTGTCTTGTCTGTCCAAAAGACATTTTTTTATGGGTTCTTTTAAGTCCTTTTTCACAAACCATAATCTGGCCATCCTGTTCTTGTGGCTAACTGGTGGTTTGCATTTTGCAGTGTGGTCTCTGTATTTCTGCTCATGAATTCTTCTGCAGATAGTAGTCTCTGACACGTAAATACACTCTACTTCTTAACGACTGTTTCTGATCTGTCAGACAGGCCTTTGGGACTTTTTCTTTACCATATTGAGGATTCTTTTGACTTCAGGAGTGGATGTCTTTTTTGATCAAACAGCCCCTTTATGATAACTAAGCTCACCAGTGCATTATTTCTTCTTAATGACATTCCAGACAGTTGATTTAGGTAATTCTAAGGTTTTACCAATGTCTCATATGGTTTTAGTCTTGCTTTTCAGCCTCATAATGACTTCTTTGACTTTCACTGACATATCTCTTGTCCTCAAATTTAACAATGGTAACTACAGAATCCAAAGTTTAGAAGCAAATCTAGGTATCTGATGCCTGCAACAATAAAGCAATGATGTACACCTGAGTAACCACAAACACCTGAGGCACCAATTGTCCCAAACATTATGGTGCCCTGAAATGGTGGGACCATTTATAAAAAGTGTTGTGATTTCTACACGGTGTGACTGAAATGAATGTAAATACCCTTATATTAAAGTGTGTAATGTACACTTTAATCACTGCTGAATTGTTTGATTTGAAATTTTAATCTTTTAGCAGAGGTGTAAATCAAGGAAAAATGTTTGTTTGTCCCAAATATTAAGGGGGGCACTGTAACTGTCGGGTGAAATGATTTTGCAAGCCATCTTGGTTTGGGGTTCTGGTTTCCAAAGCACTTTTCTTTTCTTTCTTTACTTAAACAGTTTACAAAGATCCCTGCCTCCTATGTTTACTTCTATAGTTAAACTGCCCCTTCCCCTCGCAGCAACTACAGTCACACACACAAACTCACGCACCATCTGATACACACACTATTGATTAAGTACGTAATTTCTTGCGTTAGGTGCCCAGTGGAGGCCATGCAGTCACATGGCCTTGGAACCCCTGAAGATTTGGTGTTTTTTTTCTTTTT